>NW_027507898.1:885000-1452891 GCF_037356315.1 Lithobates pipiens | reverse complement strand
CTCTGGGCTCTAAGTAGCAGGATTTACAAGCTCCCCCAGGTGTAATCCAAAGATGGTATCCTCAATTTAAAATACAAAGGAGGCCAGATAGTACATTATCGTTTAAATATAGAAATTTATTGTAGGTACATATCAGGGTACTCACACTTTATAGGTGCTTGCAGAGCACCAGGCTATAGAAAAAATACAATGTTAAAATCCTCTCCAATTGGTTTGCAGACTTGTGCGAATCAGCAGCTAGCTCAGAGAGCAAGTGACTGTCTCCTCCACTGTCCTGGACCCTCCCCTCTCTGTGACGACACATGGCGATCACGTGTCTTCCTCAGGGGGAGACAGTTGAAGTTGCACCAACATTCACTCACGCATTGCCCACGGCAATTATATCAATTTTTTCACCTGAGTGAGTGATATAGCACATAATTTGTTTATTTTTAAAATACATTTATGTTTTTGGTTGTAACATGACGAATGTGAAAAATTTCAGGGGGTAAGGATACTTTTTCAAAGCACTGTAAAGTCCATAAAGAAAAAGGGGAAATATCCATTACATCAGGGTCCCCAGAGAGCCCCCCCTTACATCAGGGTCCCCAGAGAGCCGAGCTTACATCAAGGTCCCCAGAGAGCCCCTCCTTACATAAGGGTCCCCTGAGGGCCCCTCCTTACATCAGGATTCCCAGAGGGCCCCCCTTACTTCAAGGTCCCCAGAGAGCCTCCCCTTTACTTTAGGGTCCCCAAAAAGCCCCTTCCTTACATCAGGGTCCCCTGAGGGGCCCCCTTACTTCAGGGTACCCAGAGAGCCTCCCCCTTACTTTGGGGTCCCCAGACAATCCCTTCCTTACATCAGGGTCCCCAGAGAGCCCCCCTTACTTCAGGGTCCCTAGAGAGCCCTTCCTTACATCAGGGCCCCCAGACATCCTTACATCGGGGTGCCCAGAGGGCCCCCCTTACTTCAGCGTCCCTAGAGAGCCCTTCCTTACATCAGGGCCCCCAGACATCCTTACATCAGGGTCCCTAGAGAGACCCCTTACTTCAGGGTCCCTAGAGAGCCCTTCCTTACATCAGGGTCCCCAGAGAGCCCTTCCTTACATCAGGGCCCCCAGACATCCTTACATTGGGGTCCCCAGAGGGCCCCCTTACATCAGGGTCCCCAGAGGGCCCCCTTACTTCAGGGACCCCAGAGAGCCTACCCCTTACATTAAGGTCCCCAGAGAGCCCCCTCTTACTTCACAATCCCAAGAGAGCATCCCCCTTACATCGGGGTCCCCAGAGAGTCTCCCCCTTATATCGGGTCCCCAGAGAGCCCCTTCCTTACATCAGGGTCCACAGAGAGCCCCCCTTACATAACGATCCCCAGAAAGCCCCCCTCATCACATCAGGGTCCCTAGAGAGCCCCCCTTACATTGGGGTTCCCAGAGAGCTCCCCCTTAGATCGGGGTCCCCAGAGAGCTCCTCCTTACATCAGGGTCCCCAGAGAGCCCCTCCTTACATCAGGTTCCCCAGAGGGCCCCCTTACTTCAGGGTCCCCAGAGGGCTCCCTTCAGAGAACCCAGAGGGCCCCCTCTTACATCAGGGTCCCCAGACAGCCGCAACCCCCCCTCCACCTTGCAGAGGTTCCCTTGTCCCTAGCTGGTCTCCACTTTTTGTGCACCTCCAACCCCCAGCACATCTCTGTACCTCCCACCTGGGGGGAGGTGGGATGTGGCGATCAGCAGCTCTATTGCATCCACGGGTGGTGGGATCTCCCTGGAGCTTGTAGTTCTCTCTCCGATTGTATACAGTAGAGAGGGGAGGGGCGTCTGACCTGGGCATGTATCGGCAAGAGTGTAGAAGCAGAGCGACACGCTGAAGAGTGAGGCCCCTCCCCTCTCCACTGTATACATTCGAAGAGAGAACTACAAGCCCCAGGGAGATCCCGCGGGCACCATACAACTTCTGATCGCCGCCTCTCACCTCCCCCCACTGCATACTAAAAACAGACAGCCAGAGGTGCAGGGGAGATGCCAGGTCTTGGGGCCCCCCACAGTGGCAGAACGGCAGGGCCTGCTGCGTGACTGCTGCGACCCTGAAAGTTTCACCACTGCTTAGGATTTACAGTACATCTGGAAAGTATTCACAGCACTTCGCTTTTTCCACATTTTGTTATGTATTTCCCTCAAAATTCTACAAACAATAACCCGTAATGAGAACGTGAAAGAAGTTTGTTTATAAATGTATTAAAAATAAAAAAATAAAAAATCCCATGGATTCATAGCTTTGTCATGACACTCAAAATTGAGTTCAGGTGCATCCTGTTTCTACTGATCGTCCTTGAGATGTTTCTACAAAGTGATTGAAGTCCACCTGTGGTAAATTCAGTTCATTGGACATGATTTGGAAAGGCACACACCTGTCTATAGAAGGTCCCACAGGTAAAAGTGCATGTCAGAGCACAAACCAAGCCATGAACTGCAAGAAATTGTCTGTAGACCTCCGAGACAGGATTGTATTGAGGCACAGATCTGGGGAAGGGTACAGAAAAATGTGTGCAGCATTAAAGGTCCCAACGAGCACAGTGGCCTTCATCATCCATAAATGGAAGAAGTTTGGAACCACCAGGATGCTTCCTAAAGCGGGCAAAACTGAGAGGTCGGGGAAGAAGGGCCTTAGTCAGGGAGGTGACCAAGAACCCGATGGTCACTCTGACAGAGCCCAAGCATTCCTCTGTGGAGAGAGGAGAACCTTCCAGAAGAACACCCATCTCTGCACTCCACCAATCAGGCCTGTATGGTAGAGTGGCCAGATAGAAGCCACTCCTCAGTAAAAGGCACATGACAGCCCACCTGGAGTTTGCCAAAAGGCACCTGAAGGACTCTCAGACCATGAGAAACAAAACTCTCTGGTTTGATAAAACAAAGATTTAACTCTTTGACCTGAATGGCAAGTGTCATGTCAGAGAAAACCAGGCACCGCTCATCATCTGGCCAATACCATCCCTACAGTGAAGCATGGTGGTGGCAGCCTCATCAGCCAACCTGATGGAGCTTCAGAGGTCTTGCAAAGAAGAATGGGAAAAACTGCACAAAAATAGGTGTGCCAAGCTTGTAGCATCATACTCAAAAAGACTCGAGGCTGTAATTGGTGCCAAAGGTGCTTCAACAAAGTATTGAGCAAAGGCTATGAATACTTATGTACATGGCATTTCTTTTTTCGTTTTTTTATTTTTACAAAATTTGCAAAGATTTCGAACAAACTTTTTTCACTTTGTCATTATGGGGTATTGTTTGTAGAATTTTGAGGAAAGTATTGAATTTAATTCATTTTGGAATAAGGCTATAACATAACAATATGTGGGAAAAGTGAAGCGATGTGAATACTTTACGGATGCACTATATGTAGGCGTTCATTTCCTTATTGGATTTTTTATTTATCTTACAATATAAACAAAAGTTACAGCAGGGCTGCAATGGAGTCAGATTGTGTTTCTTTAATCCCCGAGAAGCATAAGGAGCCAGTGAAAGATTAAAAATAAAACAAAAAAAAACTCCGCCCAAAAGTAAAATAGCAGTTTTGAGCAGATTGGACCTTTAATATAATAGGGTACTCTTTAATAAAGCACCCTTGGTAGACCTGGAGCCAAAAATATATTTGTATTTTATTCTGAAAATGATGGTGGCCGGTGGCTTGTGCTATATATTATTTTTAGTTCTTTATTTACACTGACTGCTTAAGGTCCGGTTCACACCGCTGCGGGTAAGAGATCCGGATGTGATTCGCACCGCACTGCAGTGCAAATCACATCCGATCTCCGTAGCGATGCGAGTTCAGCCATACAGATAGTATGGCTGAATTCGCATCACTCCCGCCGCAAACTCGCATGGGACCCTTTTTTTGGTCCGCAGCAGAATCGTATCGCATGGGTGTTCACACCATGCGATCCGATTCCTGTGCGAGTGTGCAGATCGCACTGCGATATGCGGACGGATCTGGGGGTGTCATTAACATTTCATTGACACTCCCAGCAGTCCGCATAGGGCAGTGTGAACTGCCGGCGGGAGGCATGCGATGCGGGAAAACGCTGTGGATTCGCGGCGTTCCTGCATCGCTATGGTGTGAACCCAGCCTAATGTAGAACTAAAGGCAAAACATTTTTTTCATTTTGTATAGAGTAAAGGAGGGTTATAACCCGTTGGGTATTGTTTTGCAATCTGTGTCCCACTGGGAAGATATCACTTAACTTCTTGTCCAATAGCCAAAACAGGAAGTGAGAGGAAATCCCTGGTTGTCAAAGAAAAAATACCCTGGGACAGACCCCTAATGGAAAAAGAGGTTGATCCTTCCCCATGCGGCTTGTACTGGTAAAAATGCATATAAAGAAATACAATCCCTGGTTGTTGTCAGAACTAGTGTTTCCATTTAAAGTGGTTGTAAACCCTTACAAACCACTTTGACCTACAGGTAAACCTAGATTAACCACTTAAGGACCGCCGTATTGCCATTGTACGTCATCACAATGGCACAGGCAGGCACAAGCACGTAGATGTACGTGCCTGCCTTCCAGCGGGTGGGGGGTCCGATCGGACCCCCTCCCGCTGGATACGGCGGTCCGGTTTGCTCCAGGAGCGATCCGTGATGAGGGGATGGCCGTTGGTTTCTGGCCACCCCCTCTGGATCTCTCCTGGCCAATGACAAGCTTCCTCCCACTGTGTATTGTTTACACAGGAAGGAGGAAGTGATGTCATTCTCCTCGGGGCGGTCTTTTTGACCGGACTACGAGGAGAAGACTAAAAGTAAGTGCACCAAAACACTACACTGACACATAGGTACACATAGGTACACAAACCCCCCCCGATCGCCCCCCCCCCCCAGTCACAGTGTCACTGATTGCATTGATCATTTATTTACTGATCACTGCATTCAGTGTCAGTTGTAACAGTTAAAACTGTCAGGGCAGTTAGTGTTAGATCCAGGGTAGACCCCTATCACCCCCCAATAAAGATTTAACCCCCTGATTGCCCCTAGAGTTAACCCTTTCACCCCCTTTTGCCAGTGTCACTAAGCGATCATTTTTCTGATCGCTGCATTAGTGTCGCAAGTGTCGCTAGGTAGCTAGTTATTTTTTTAGGTTCACCGCCAGGTTTTTATAGCGCTAGGTACCCCAATATACTACCCAATAATGGTTTTAACCCCCTGATTGCCCCTAGTTAACCCTTTCACCCCCTTTTGCCAGTGTCACTAAAGCGATCGTTTTTCTGATCGCTGCATTAGTGTCACTGGTGCCGCTAAGTAGCTAGTTATTTTTTTAGGTTCACCGCCAGGTTTTTATAGCGCTAGGTACAGCGATATACTACCCAATAATGGTTTTAACCCCCTGATTGCCCCTAGTTAACCCTTTCACCCCCTTTTGCCAGTGTCACTAAGCGATCATTTTTCTGATCGCTGCATTAGTGTCGCTAGTGTCGCTAGGTAGCTAGTTATTTTTTTAGGTTCACCGCCAGGTTTTTATAGCGCTAGGTACCCCGATATACTACCCAATAATGGTTTTAACCCCCTGATTGCCCCTAGTTAACCCTTTCACCCCCTTTTGCCAGTGCCACTAAGCGATCATTTTTCTGATCGCTTCATTAGTGTCGCTAGTGTTGCTAGGTAGCTAGTTTTTTTTTAGGTTCACCGCCAGGTTTTTATAGCGCTAGGTACCCCGATATACTACCCAATAATGGTTTTAACCCCCTGATTGCCCCTAGTTAACCCTTTCACCCCCTTTTGCCAGTGTCACTAAGCGATCATTTTTCTGATCGCTGCATTAGTGTCACTAGTGTCGTTAGGTAGCTAGTTATTTTTTTAGGTTCACCGCCAGGTTTTTATAGCGTTAGGTACCCCCATATACTACCCAATAATGGTTTTAACCCCCTGATTGCCCCTAGTTAACCCTTTCACCAGCGATCACAGTATAAGTGTCACTGGTGACGCTGGTTAGCCAGTTAGTTATTTAGGTTCCCCGTCAGGTTTTTATATAGCGCCAGGGACCCCCATATACTACCTAATAAAAATGTGAACCGCCTGATTGCCCCTAGTTAACCCTTTCACCACTGATCACCGTATAAGTGTTACGGGTGACTCTGGTTAGTTTGCTTTTTATAGCATCGGGGCACCCACCATTTATTACCCAATAAAGGTTTAACCCCCTGGTCACCCGGTGGGTGATATCAATTAGGTTTTAGGGTCAGGGTCTGCATCGCCCCAGGCAGCGCTAGGTTAGTGCCAGTCCGGCAAAACCCACACGCAAAGTATAAACCTCCTGTAGTGGTATAGAATCTGAACAGATCAATATCTGATCTGATCAGATCTATACTAGCGTCCCCAGCAGTTCAGGGTTCCAAAAAAACGCATTGTTAGCAGGATCAGCCCAGATACCTGCTAGCACCTGCGTTTTGCCCCTCTGCCCAGCCCACCCAAGTGCAGTATCGATCGATCACTGTCACTTACAAAACACTAAACACATAACTGCAGTGATCGCAGAGTCAGGCCTGATCCCTGCGATCGCTAACAGTTTTTTTGGTAGCATTTTATATTTAAATCCGGAAGGCAGTGCTTGGTTTTCGGGGTCCCGTACGTGGCTAGGCTCCCAAAAAGTCCCCCACATGTGGTATCCTCGTACTCGGGAGAAGCAGCAGAATTTATTTTGGGGTGTAATTTGACTTATGCCCATAGCATGTGTGAGCAATATATCATTTAGTGACAACTTTGTGCAAAAAAAAAAGTTTGTAATATTCCCGCAACTTGTGGCAAAATATAAAATATTCCATGGACTCAACATGCCTCTTAGTAAATAGCTTGGGGTGTCTACTTTCCAAAATGGGGTCATTTTGGGGGGTTTTGTGCTATTTTGGCATTCTATGGCCTTCGAAACTGTGATAGGTAGTGAGGAGTGAAATCAAAAATTTGCACCCTTAGAAATCCTGAAGGTGGTGATTGGTTTTCAGGGTGCCGTGCGCGACTAGACTCCCAAAAAGTCCCACACATGTGGTATCCCCATACTCGGGAGAAGTAGTGGAATATATTTTGGGGTGCAATTCCACATATAACCATGGCATGTGTGAGCAATATATAATTTAGTAACAACTTTTTGTAAAAAAAAAATTTTTTTTTTTTGTCATTATTCAATCCCTTGGGACAAAAAAAAAATATTCAATGGTCTCAACATGGCCCTCAGCAAATAGCTTGGGGTGTCTACTTTCCAAAATGGGGTCATTTGGGGGGGTTTGTGCCATCTTGGCATTTTATGGCCTTCAAAACTGTGATAGGTAGTGATAGGTAGTGAGGAATAAAATAAAAAATGTATGCCCTTAGAAATCCTGAAGGCGGTGCTTGGATTTCGGGGTCTCGTACGCGGCTAGGCTCCCAAAAAGTCCCACACATGTGGTATCCCTGTACTCAGGAGAAGCAGCAGAATGTATTTTGGGGTGTCATTTCACATATGCCCATAGCATGTGTGAGCAATATATAATTTAGTGACAACTTTGTGCAAAAAAAAAAGTTTGTAATATTCCCGCAACTTGTGGCAAAATATAAAATATTCCATGGACTCAACATGCCTCTCAGTAAATAGCTTGGGGTGTCTACTTTCCAAAATGGGGTCATTTTGGGGGGTTTTGTGCTATTTTGGCATTTTATGGCCTTCGAAACTGTGATAGGTAGTGAGGAGTGAAATCAAAAATTTGCACCCTTAGAAATCCTGAAGGTGGTGATTGGTTTTCGGGGTGCCGTGCGCGACTAGACTCCCAAAAAGTCCCACACATGTGGTATCCCCATACTCAGGAGAAGTAGCGGAATATATTTTGGGGTGCAATTCCACATATTACCATGGCATGTGTGAGCAATATATCATTTAGTGACAACTTTTTGTAAAAATTTTTTTTTTTTTTGTCATTATTCAATCCCTTAGGACAAAATAAATAAATATTCAATGGGCTCAACATACCCATCAGCAATTTCCTTGGGGTGTCTACTTTCCAAAATGGGGTCATTTGGGGGGGTTGTACTGCCCTGCCATTTTAGCACCTCAAGAAATGAGATAGGCAGTCATAAATTAAAAGCTGTGTAAATTCCAGAAAATGTACTCTAGTTTGTAGACGCTATAACTTTTGCGCAAACCAAAAAATATACGCTTATTGACATTTTTTTTACTAAAGACATGTGGCTGAATAAATGTTGCCCTCAATGTATGACTAAAATTTAGTTTATTCGATTTTTCTTATAACAAAAACAAGAAAATATCTTTTTTTTTTCAAAATTTTCGCTCTTTTTCCATTTATATCGCAAAAAATAAAAATCGCAGAGGCAATCAAATACCATCAAAAGAAAGCTCTATTTGTGGGAAGAAAAGGACCCAAATTTCGTTTGGGTGCAATATTGCATGACCGCGCAATTACCAGTTAAAGCAGCGCAGTGCGAAATTGTAAAAAGACCTCTGGTCCTTAAGGTGTTTATTGGTCCGGGGCTGTAGTGGTTAAGGCTTACCTGTAGGTCCAAGAAATATCTCCTAAATCTACACGGTTTAGGAGATATTTGCCGAAAGACAGGCACCGCTGTCTACAGAGCATGCGCCGTAGACAGCGGCGCGCAGGCACACTGAGCGTGCCGCAGTTAACGACGATATGCCACGAGTGGCGGCTCCCGTGCGCATGCGTGAGAGTGACGTCATCACGGCTCCGACGAATGACAGCGCCGGAGCAGCGAGACCCACCAAGAAGATGGAGGCTCCGGACTACAGGGGACAGCGGTGACTTCGCTGGCTCCTGTGTCAGGTAAGTGACACATAATGGACTACTATGCGATGCATAGTAGTCCATTATGCTTTACCTTTGCAGGGAATCAAAGAGGAAGTAAACCCATCAGGGTTTACTTCCTCTTTAAACATTTCCCCTCTATTACTATTCTGATGACAACCCAACATTTTAGATTTTAATAAATTTTCAGTGATAACTGTAAACATGACAAATACAACAGGTGAATCTCCCTAATAGGGGGAAAGGAAGCAGTAAAAACCTGACAGATGTTCTAATCGCTCTCCACTCCATCAATTACTAAATAAATGTTGCCTTTAGTTACACTACTGCATAGCAGAACTGCAGTCTGCAATTCTACCAGCAGAGGGCAGGGCTGTATAAGTTTTACTCTGTTAGTATTGCAAGTTAAAGGATCTCAAGATTACAAAATAATGTTTAAAGCGGGAGTCCGCCGGGACTCCGCGTTTTTTTTTTTTAAAAGCCAGCAGCTACAAATACTGCAGCTGCTGACTTTTAAAATAGTGACACTTACCTGTCCAGTGCGCCCGCGATGTCGGCACCCGAAGCGGATCTTTAGATCGTCACTCGGGTGCTGCCGCCGCCATCTTGGGTATGGGAATCAGGAAATGGAGCCTTTCGGCTTCATTTCCCGGTTCCCTACTGCGCATGCGCGAGTTCCGCTGCGCAATAAGGATGGTCCCCGCTGCCTCTGGGATCTGTGTGTTTCCCAGCAGGCAGCGGGGCACTTGCGGAAGGGGGCGGGCACTTGCGGAAAGGGGCGTAATCTATGCCCCTTTCCGCAGAGAGCTATCCCGGAAGTGGGTGCAGTTACCTGGATTATCCAGGTAACTGCACCCCCCTCCCCCCTGAAAGGTGCCAATTGTGGCGCCAGAGGGGGGGAGGATTCCGATGAGCGGAAGGTCCATTTTAGGGTGGACCTCCGCTTTAACCACTTTCAGACCGGACCATTTTGCTGGTAAATGTAAAAGGTCTTTTTACACTTTGGTACTGCGCTGCTTTAACTGGTAATTGCGCGGTCATGCAATGTTGTACCCAAACGAAATTTGCGTCCTTTTCTTCCCACAAATAGAGCTTTCTTTTAAAGGTATTTGACTGACTCTGCGATTTTTATTTTTTGCGATATAAACGTAAAAAGACCGCAAATTTTGAAAAAAAATGATATTTTCTACTTTTTGCTATTAGAAAAATCCAATAAACTCAATTTTAGTCATACATTTAGGCCAAAATGTATTCAGCCACATGTCTTTGGTAAAAAAAAAGTCAATAACTGTATATTTATTGGTTTGCGCAAAAGTTGTCACATCTACAAACTAAGGTACGTTTTCTGGAATTTACGCAGCTTTTAGTTTACGACTGCCTATCTCATTTCTTGAGGTGCTAAAATTGCAGGGCAGTACAAAACCCCCCCAAATGACCCCATTTTGGAAAGTAGACCCCCTAAGGAAATTGATAAGTGGCATGTTGAGCCCATTGAATATTTTATTTTTTTGCCTCAAGCGATTGAATAATGACAAAAAAATTTTTTTTATTTTTTTTTTTTACACAAAGTTGTCATTAAATTATATATTGCTCACACATGCTATGGGCATATGTGAAATGACACCCCAAAATAAATTCTGCTGCTTCTCCTGAGTACGGGGATACCACATATGTGGTACTTTTTGTAAGCCTAGCCGCGTACGGGGCCCCGAAAACCAAGCACCGCCTTCAGGCTTTCTAAGGGCGTAAATTTTTGATTTCACTTCTCACTACCTATTACAGTTTTGAAGGCCATAAAATGCCAAGATGACACAAAACCCCCACAAATGACCCCATTTTAGAAAGTAGACACCCCAAGCTATTTGCTGAGAGGCATGTTGAGTCCATGGAATATTTTATATTTTGCCACAAGTTGCGGGAAAATTACAAACTTTTTTTTTTTTTTACACAAAGTTGTCACTAAATGATATATTGCTCACACATGCTATGGGCATATGTGAAATGACACCCCAAAATAAATTCTGCTGCTTCTCCTGAGTACGGGGATACCACATATGTGGGACTTTTTGGGAGCCTAGCCGCGTACGGGGCCCCGAAAACCAAGCACCGCCATCAGGCTTTCTAAGGGCGTAAATTTTTGATTTCACTTCTCACTACCTATTACAGTTTTGAAGGCCATAAAATGCCAAGATGGCACAAAACCCCCACAAATGACCCCATTTTAGAAAGTAGACACCCCAAGCTATTTGCTGAGAGGCATGTTGAGTCCATGGAATATTTTATATTTTGCCACAAGTTGCGGGAAAATTACAAACTTTTTTATTTTATTTTATTTTTTCACAAAGTTGTCACTAAATTATATATTGCTCACGCATGCCATGGGCATATGTGAAATGACACCCCAAAATAAATTCTGCTGCTTCTCCTGAGTACGGGGATACCACATATGTGGGACTTTTTGGGAGCCTAGCCGCGTACGGGGCCCCGAAAACCAAGCACCGCCTTCAGGCTTTCTAAGGGCGTTACAGTTTTGAAGGCCATAAAATGCCAAGATGGCACAAACCCCCCCCCCAAATGACCCCATTTTGGAAAGTAGACACCCCTAAATTTACGGGTACACTAGTGAGACTAGGTAATAAATGGCGGGTGCCCTGAAACTATAAAAAAATAACTAACCAACCAGCGTCACCTGTAACAGTTATATGGTGATCACTGGTGAAAGGGTTAACTAGGGGGCAATCAGGGGGCTTTATGCGGTAGTATATGGGGGTCCCTGGCGCTATAAAAAGCTGTGGCGAACCTAAATACCTACCTGCCTAACTAGTGTCACCCGTGACACTAATACAGCAATCAGAAAAACGATCGCTTATTAGGCTGGGTTCACACTGGAGCGATGCGGGAACGCCACGAATCCGCGGCGGGTTCCCGCATCGCATGCCTCCCGGCGGCAGTTCACACTGCCCTATGCGAAATGCTGGGAGTGTCAGTGAAATGTTAATGACACCCCCAGATCAGTTCGCATATCGCAGTGCGATCTGCAAACTCGGATCGCATGGTGTGAACACCCATGCGATCCGATTCTGCTGCGGACCAAAAAAAGGGTCCCGTGCGAGTTTGCGGCGAGTGTGGCGGGTGCAACGCGAATTCAGCCATACTATCTGTATGGCTGAACTCGAATCGCACAGAGATCGGATGTGATTTGCACTGCAGTGCGGTGCGAATCACATCCGTTCTCATAAACCACTGCAATGTGAACCCAGCCTTAGTGACACTGGCGACGGGGGGTGATCACGGGGTTAAACCTTTATTGGGGGGGTTAGGGGGGTACCTTAGAACTAAAGGGGGCTAACCCTAACTGCCCTAACAGTTATTACAGTCACAAATGACACCCGCCGGGTGATCAGGGGGTTAAACCTTTATTAGGTAATAAATGGCGGGTGCCCTGAAACTATAAAAAAATAACTAACCAACCAGCGTCACCTGTAACAGTTATATGGTGATCACTGGTGAAAGGGTTAACTAGGGGGCAATCAGGGGGCTTTATGCGGTAGTATATGGGGGTCCCTGGCGCTATAAAAAGCTGCGGCGAACCTAAATACCTACCTGCCTAACTAGCGTCACCTGTGACACTAATACAGCGATCAGAAAAACGATCGCTTATTAGGCTGGGTTCACACTGGAGCGATGCGGGAACGCCACAAATCCGCGGCGGGTTCCCGCATCGCATGCCTCCCGGCGGCAGTTCACCCAGCCCTATGCGAACTGCTGGGAGTGTCAGTGAAATGTTAATGACACCCCCAGATCAGTTCGCATATCGCAGTGCGATCTGCAAACTCGGATCGCATGGTGTGAACACCCATGCGATCCGATTCTGCTGCGGACCAAAAAAAGGGTCCCGTGCGAATTTGCGGCGGGTGCGGCGGGTGCGGCAAATGGCTGAACTCGAATCGCAGAGATCGGATGTGATTTGCACTGCAGTGCGGTGCGAATCACATCCGTTCTCATAAACCGCTGCAATGTGAACCCAGCCTTAGTGACACTGGCGACGGGGGGTGATCACGGGGTTAAACCTTTATTGGGGGGGTTAGGGGGGTACATTAGAACTAAAGGGGGCTAACCCTAACTGCCCTAACAGTTATTACAGTCACAAATGACACCAATGCAAAAAAATAAAAAAAATGCATTGGTGTCACTGTGACTGGGGGGGGCAGGGGTAATTGGGGGGGTGATCGGGGGGTAAAGGGGGGGTGTGAGTGTGCCTGGCATGTTCTACTGTGAAGTGTCGTGTTGGTGCAACTCACCGATCCTCTCTCCTCGGTGCCGGAACGAAAAATACCGACACGAGGAGAGATTACATCACTTCCTCTGCCTGTGTTTACATTACAGGAGAGGAAGTGATGTCACGAAGGATTTCCATTCGTCGGGAGCGATTGCGAGGGGGTGGCCATGAATGAATGGCCGCCCCCTCATCCCGGATCGCTCCCGAACGAATACCGACCGCCGCAGGCACCGGGGGGCCCCCCACCCGCGGGAAGGCAGGGACTTATATATACGCCCATATGCCTGCCCGTGCCATTCTGTCGATGTATATCGTCGTGCGGCGGTCGGCAAGTGGTTAAGTGCTGGTTCACACTACCGCAATGCCAGACATTGCATGTAATTCGCAGCGCACTGCTGTTCATGTTACATGCGATGTCTGTGCGGGTGCGATGTCAGCCATACAGATAGTATGGCTGATATCGTACTGCTTTCGGTGCAAACACGCACAGGACCCTTTTTTCTGTTCGGACCAGAATCGGATCGCATATGTGTTCACACATATGCGATCCGATTCATGTCCGAACTGTCAGTTCGCAGTGTGATATGCGAGCTGAAATGGGGGTGTCGTTAACATATAATGACACCCCCCAGCAGTTCGCATATGGCAGTGTGATTCGCAGGGTTCTCGCATCGCACTAGTCTGGACCGGCACTTAGGCTCGTTTCACTCTACTGCGATACGGGAACCCTGCGAATCCACTGCGGGTTCCCACATCGCATGTCTCCCGGCGGCAGTTCACACTGCCCTATGTGAACTGCTGGGAGAGTCAGTTAAAAGTTAATGATACCCCCAAATCAAATTCGGACAGGAATCGGATCGCATTGGCGGTCCTGTGCGAGTTTGGTCCAAATGCGATGCAAATTCAGCCATACTATCTGTGTTGCTGTAATCGCATCATACAGAGATCGCATGTGATTTGCACTGCAGTGCGAATCACAACCGATCTCGGACATCGCACCGGTGGGACCCGCCCCTCATTGCTTTACAGGTTGTCTCTTTCCAGAGAACCTTTGTAAGACCATATTTCTTAGTTTAGCCCAAATTCCATTAAATGTCATATTTTACCAACAGATTTCCCATCCATTCAAATAAAATGTCATCTTTTTATGACTTTCTAGGAGAGGAAACTGGAGGCTCCGAATGTGAAAAGAGGCTTTTTTTGGCATTGCCCAGAATCCCTTTCCGTTTTGTAGAGGGTTCCTTGTACATTATTGCCTTTTATTTTAATTATATTTTATTTAAAAAATGTTAGTTATTTTAAAATTATTTCAGTTTAATTTTGATGACACAAGCCTTTGTTTCTGGTACAAAACCTGCTGAATATACATTTTAAATTAAAGTGGAACTAAAGCCCTATAATAATAATGAAAAGTACGCGGGGCGTAGAAAGTTTTTGGCAGAAGAGACTTGCAAAGTTTATTCCTGACCCCGGGTTTTTTATTTACTAAAAGTATGTATTTATGCACCAACAATTAATACAGCACTTAGGATATTTTTGTACATTCACATCAGCCCCTGTCCTCAGGAGCTTACAATCTAAGATTCATATCTCAGATGTACACTATATTACAAAAAGTATTGGGACGCCTGCCTGTCTTAGTCTGTAAGGTTCAATATTGAGTTGGCCCACCTTTGCAGCTATAACAGCTCCAACTCTTCTGTGGGCTGTCCACAAGGTTTAGGAGTGTGTCTATGGGAATGTTGAACCTCTCTTCCAGAAGCACATTTGTGAGCACAGGCACTGATGTGGACGAGAAGGCCTGGCTCGCAGTCTTTGCTCTAAGTCATCCCCAAGGAGTTCTATCGGGTTGAGGAAAGGACTCTGTGCAGGCCAGTCAAGTTCCTCCACCCCAAACTCACTCACCTGTATCTTTATGGACCTTGCTTTATGCACTGGTCCAAATCATTTGGTGGAGTGGATATTAGGGTGTAGGGTTGTTTTTCAGGGGTTGGGCCTGGTCCCTTAGTTCCAGTGAAGGGAACTCTTAATGCGTCAGCATACCAAGACATTTTGTACAATTTCATGCTCCCAACTTTGTGGGAACAGTTTGGGGATGACCCCTTCCTGCTCCAACATGACTGCGCACCAGTGTACAAAGCAAGGTCCATAAAGATACGGATGAGTGAGTTTGGGGTGGAGGAACTTGACTGGCCTGCACAGAGTCCTGACCTCAACCGATAGAACACCTTTGGGGTGAATTAGAGTGGAGACTGTGAGCCAGGCCTTCCCATCCAACATCAGTGCCTGACATCACAAATGCGCTTCTGGAAGACTGGTCAAAGATTCCCATAGACACCCCTAAACCTTGTGGGCAGCCTTCCCAGAAAAGTGGAAGCTACAAAGGGTGGGCCAGCTCAATATTGAACCCTACGGACTAAGACTGGGATGCCATTAAAGTTCATGGGTGTGTAAAGGCAGGTGTCCCAATACTTTTGGTAATATAGTGAATATACAAGTATACATACTTGTGCCAGTTAACCTACCATATGATCTTGAAGCTCACACAAGCATATGGAGAACATACAAACTCCATGAAGGTAGAGCCATGAACCACTGTGCTGTCCTGTATGTCTTATATGTCTTCATAGTGGGCTACCCTGTGAGGCCCCTTTCACACGGGACGGATCCGTAATGATCCGCCCCGTGAACATCCGCTTGCTCAGCGGAGATCGCTCCGTTTATCCCCGCTGAGCCGGCGGATGACAGGGCGGTCCCTGCACACCGCCCTGTCAGATCTCCGCTCTCCTCTATGGGAGATCGGATGAACATGGGCCGTCTGTCCGTGTTCATCCGATCCGCTCTGCAGAAGGATAGAAAAATAGGATTTTCCTCCGTCTGCAGAATCGGACCATAGCGGAGACGGATGATATCGGGTCATAGGGATGCATGTATGTCCGTATTTCATCCAAAATTGTCCGCATGTGTGAAAGGGGCCTAAGTGGCATGTGGAAGACCCATGTTTTTTATACTTCTTTTTAGACATGACTCAAAAACAAACAAACATTATATAGTCTGTTATGAGAGCTAACTAAAGCTGGTCATACATGGCTCCAATGTTGGCCGATTTGACTGAGCTCATCTCTGTCTCTCTTCTTTCTCCTCCTATCAATAGGCTTCTTGTCAGTACATGAATTGTGAAGCCCTCTTTTCAGGGGGGTTATGAGAAATGACCCTCCCCAAATAGGATATTGCAATACAACTGTGGGGAAAAACCAGAACCTTCGCTAAGGCTAGATTCACATCTATGCAGGTTGTGGTTGATGTGCTTTTCCAGCACGTTTTGTGGTGTGTGTTTTATATGTTCTTTGCTTTCTTTTTTGTGTAACTTTGATTCCCTCATTACATCAGGTGTCTCCAGCCAGCGGAGTCCCCCTATACATCAGGTGCCCCCAGCCAGCGGAGTCCCCCTATACATCAGTTGTCCCAAGCCAGCGGAGTCCCCCTATACACCAGTTGTACCGAACCAGCGGAGTCCCCCTATACACCAGTTGTCCCGAGCCAGCGGAGTCCCCCTATACACCAGTTGTCCCGAGCCAGCAGAGTCCCCCTATACATCAGTTGTCCCGAGCCGGCGGAGTCCCCCTATACATCAGTTGTCCCAAGCCAGCGGAGTACCCCTATACATTAGGTGTCCCCAGCCAGCGGAGTGCCCCTATACATCAGTTGTCCCCAGCCAGCGGAGTGCCCCTATACATCAGTTGTCCCCAGCCAGCGGAGTGCCCCTTGCATCAGGTGTCCCCAGCCAGCGGAGTGCCCCTATACATCAGTTGTCCCCAGCCAGCGGAGTGCCCCTTTGCATCAGGTGTCCCCAGCCAGCGGAGTGTCCCTATACATCAGTTGTCCCCAGCCAGCGGAGTCCCCCTATACATCAGGTGTCCCCAGCCAGTGGAGTCCCTCCTTACATTAAGTGTCCCCTCAGGTGTGGGCCGCAGGTGATTTGGCCTCCGCCCAATTACAGATGACCAGCTGAAGGGAAGAACCAAAAGGCAGAGCCTGGGTTCAGCCTCTTCTTTCTTCCTCACGATAGCTGGTCTTCAGTAAAATGGCAGCCGGCAGAGACATTTTATTAGTGCCGGTGTTCTGTCCAAAAATGTCCACCTATGGAACAGTGTCCGCTGTGTACTGCGCAGGCGCAGCGCTTGCACAGTATGGAGCACAAGGAGATTCGGAAAATTTCCAAGGATGAACGGCTCCTGCGCCATGAGTCCAGGTGTAAGCCCCACCATCCAAGTGGACATAGGGCTGCACATAGTTAGAGGGACCCTTGCGGGCTTGTGTCGCTCGCCACGCTTCGGGCACGGCCTCGCTTTGCTCGGCTCTTTTTTATTCTAACTATGTCCACTCCACTTGGATGGTGGGGCTAGAACCTGGACTCACGACACAGGCGCCGTTCATCTTCGGATCTTTTCAGAATCTGCTTGTCATGTGTACTGCGAATGCGGACACTATCTGACAGGACACCGCCGCAGCCTCTAGTGGGAAAAAAGATTTAGACCGGGACATTTCCCAGGAAACTGTAAGACCGGGACAAAGGTCTAAATCCTGAGAATTTCCCAGGACAGTTGGCGAGTATGCTCTTCTGGCTTGTAGCATGGATGGGACATTTGGCTGAGACTTTCTCTCTCTCTCTCAATTTCCAGGGTTTCGAAGCCAACAACTCCAGGGCAGGAAGTGCATACATAATATATTACACATGCATAAAGAGAGCATTCCCTAAGACACAAAGTTCAATAGGACTTTAATGGTACCACACCAAGAAAAAATCTCCAAGTAAAAAAACAACTTTTATTGTCTATGTTCAGTAAAAACATCCTAAATAAGGCACCAAGTTAAACACATAATACAAAACTGTACACTTTAAATCAAGGTGAGGACAATTATACAACATGTTATATAAATGCCGTCATACATTTTTAAAGATTCCACTCATAGCGTCTTGAATATGTTCTCGACACGTTTTGCAGGGCAGAGTCTGTTTCTTCAGGAAGACAAACTGATGAAGTAGAACTGTCTAAAGACATAAAATATGGACATTAACTTCTTGCAAAACAATTATGAAGGAAGTATACAGTGCATGTATAAATACAAAATAATATGATTGTCACAGTGGTAACAAAAATGTGAAGGACGACCTGCTGTATAAGGACTGCAAGATGCTGATATAAATATCTAATGCTCAACAAACACTCCTATAGAGTTTGTATGGCATTAGTGTGGGCGTCAGACCGGCATCAATGAGCTTTAGTCTGGGCATTTGACAGGCATTTTACAAGCATTAATGAGGAGTTAAAAATGCTCCCCAAACACCCTTTGGGCAGTTTTGAAGCATTTGATGAACGTTAAAACTGCTCCACAAATGCCTATTCCATTACAGTAAATGAACAAATCTTAATGCCCTGCAACTGCCTACCAGAGCATTTACCATAGACTTGAATGGGGGGCGTTGAAAAGGCTTCAAACACCTCCTGACTCGACATGAGGCTTCAATTTTGAAGCAACAGGATGCTATCGCTTAGTGTGAACAGCACTATATATCTATTGTATCTTGTGCATAGGCATTTGGGGGGCTTTTTAAAACGCCTCTCAAACACCTGCTCTTAATGCCAGTGTGAACTCAGCCTAAGGCAAATTCAGGTAAGTACACAGCTTAAAAAAAAAGAAAACATATATGGGCTGGCCCAAGACATTGTGCTGCCTGGGTCCAGGAATGAAATGCTGCCCAGCCCACCTACCCCCCCCCAAAAAAATCACACCCACCAAAAGCCCCCACAACCATTATTTTATATCATGGCAATGAAAATTAAAATGTAATTTATCAGGAAGTAAGATTTACATGCAACAGTGGTGGGGGAGTTCAATCAAATGCAATGGTGGTTGGGGGGTTTAGACACAGGCAGGGGGGGCGGGGGGTTTAGGCACAGGCAGGGGCAGCGGGGGGGTTTAGACACAGGCAGGGGCAGCGGGGGGGGGGTTTAGACACAGGCAGGGGCAGCGGGGGGGGTTTAGACACAGGCGGGGGGGTTTAGACACAGGCGGGGTGGCGGGGGGTTTAGACACAGGCAGGGGTGTTTAGACACAGGCAGGGGGGAGGTTAGACACAGGCAGGTGTGGGGGGGGTGGTTTAGACACAGGCAAGGGTGGCAGAGGGGATAGACACAGGCAGGGGTGGCAGAGGGGATAGACACAGGCAGAGGTGGCAGAGGGGATAGACACAGGCAGAGGTGGCAGAGGGGATAGACACAGGCAGAGGTGGCAGAGGGGATAGACACAGGCAGAGGTGGCAGAGGGGTTAAGACACAGGCAGGGGTGGCAGAGGGGTTAAGACACAGGCAGGGGTGGCAGAGGGGTTAAGACACAGGCAGGGGTGGCAGAGGGGTTAAGACACAGGCAGGGGTGGCAGAGGGGTTAAGACACAGGCAGGGGTGGCAGAGGGTAAGAATCAGGCAAGCACCCTGACTGCCATTTGGTATCAGGATGAAATCAGAAATCATTATCAGACCCTACGCTGGTGCAGTGGGTTCTGGGTTCCTCCTGGTGTATGACAATGCCCGGCCTCATGTGACAAGAGTATGCAGCCAGTTCCTGGAGGATGAAGGCATTGATACCATTGAATGGCCCCCACAATCGCCTGACCTAAATCCAATAGAACACCTCTGGGACATTATGTTTCGATCCATCCAACACCGCCAGGTTGCACCTCAGTCTGTTCAGGAGCTCAGTGATGCCCTGCTCCAGATCTGGAAGGAAATACCCCAGGACACCCCAAGACACCATCTGTCGTCTCATTAGGAGCATCCCCAATGTTATCAGGCATGCATACAAGCATGTGGGGGCCATACAAAGCAATGTAAGGGGTGTGATGGGAGATCAATTCACTTTGGTGAGATTTCCTGTTGCCTCTCCCAGACAAAATATGAAGGGAACATTTTCTTAGTAGCAAACTTTTAGAAAAAATACCAGATATGGGTTAAGTACCCATTCACATCGTTGTCACTTGTCATACGAATTTGACAGATCCAAAATCGCATGACAAGTCGCACCTTGTTGACAATGGAACTGATCGAATGGGTGCGTCTTCGACTTTGAGGTGCCTCGCCGATTTGAAATAGAAGTTCCTGCACTATTTTTTGCGATTTCAGTTTTGCACTTGAAGTTGCGATGACCTGCAGCTTTGAAATCTATTTCAAAGTTGGATTCGGTGTGTGAACGGGGGCTTAACCCTTTCCTACTCCATAAAAAAAAAAAAAAACGACCTTTTACTTTTGCAAACACTATGGGTCGATTTACTAAAGGTAAATAGTCTGATCACTGTGTCACTCCTTAGCTTACTGAATGTGGTGAAGCTCTGTTGACCTCCATAATCCAATCATGTGAAAGTATAAATACTGATTTTTCGACAGATTTTCACCACATTCACTAAGCTAAGGACAATTTCCCCTGTAAATTCACACACAGTAAATTCAATTTCTGGGGATGTTTTGTACTCGAATGGTGTACTGAACTCCTCCAACATTCCATCCTGCAGGGGAAG
Organism: Lithobates pipiens; assembly: GCF_037356315.1. Classification (NCBI taxonomy): domain Eukaryota; kingdom Metazoa; phylum Chordata; class Amphibia; order Anura; family Ranidae; genus Lithobates; species Lithobates pipiens. The sequence goes on along the minus strand of NW_027507898.1, from coordinate 1,432,274 downwards.
AGGTCTGACTGGCAATTTTAGGGGAAAAAAAGAGAGAAGACAGGCGCTAATCACTAGAAAGGGTTTCGGCGCTGATTGTGTGTTGAATCGCGGGAGCCACCACTAAAGGCACAATTGCCGCTAGAAATGGCACTCAGTATACCTGCGTGCCGTTGTCTACAGTGCGTGCGCCGTAGACAGCGTGACTGTCTTTTCCACACGGTTTAGGAGATATTTCTTGCACCTACAGGTGAGCCTTAATCTAGGCTTATCTGTAGGTAAAAGTGGTTTGTAAGGGTTTACAACCACTTTCCACCAAATCCCGTACCTGTACATCATTTGGCTTCAAGTGGTTATATTGGGGTGATATGCAACTGCAGACATCACCCCGGTACCGTTTTTTAGAGCCAACCGTCCCTTCCTTGTAATAACAACCGATGCGGCTAAGCAGCGGAGAGAACGTTCCCCCTCCCCGCCTTCCGCAGCTCGCCCGTCCCACCAGGAGGCCCAAGCGACCAGCCGCCACGTCTGCCGGCAACCCGGACAAAACTGGAATCGTCTTTGATCGGGTCTCGTATATAGTAACCTGGAAGTGATGGCATGACATTACTTCCACTTTACTGGAGTCTTAACCACTTGCCGACTGACTCACGCACATATATGTCGGAAAAGTGGCTCGTTACCGCAAAATCCCCTTTAAGAGGCCGCATGCTGCACCACTGGGGACCCGATGCACGTGGCCGGTGGGCAAAATCGCTGCCACCCACGCACGATCACAGGCACGAGTGCCAGAACAAGGATTTGTGTGTGTAAACACACAAATCCCCATTTTGTCAGAAGAGAGACAGATCGTCTGTTCCTACTAAGGCGGAACAGCCATATGTCTCCTCCTCTAGTAATTCCCATCCCCCATACAGTTAGAAACCCACACAAAGAACACAGTAATCAGTGTTTTTTTATAACATTGATCGCTGTATAAATGCCAATGGTCCCATAAATGTGTCAAAAGTGTCCAATCTGCCCACCGCAATGTCGCAGTCCCATAAAAAATAAAAATAAATAAAAATCGCAGAGCACAGCTATTACTAATAAAAATAAAACATAAAAATAATACAAGCATTTAAAACCACTGTTGTTGACATTTGGAATGCTTTTAAGTGCAAAGGAGGACCCCAGATCCCCCCATAATAATACCTGACACATGCCTATTGGTGTCATAAAGGATGTTTACATTCATTGTGACGGCAACATAAGTGATTTAAAAAAATAATTTAATTAAAGCGATGGTGTCAAAATAAAATAGTATAAATAATTAGAAAAAAAGCGTACGTTGGTCCTGAACACACACAAAACAATCATTCCACACGTGGGGAATCGCTGCGAATGTCAGATCATGGGCAGGAATTCTAGCACTAGACCTCCTCTGTACATCTAAAGTGGTAACCTGTAAAGGCTTTTAAAGCATTGCCTATGAATAGTAAAATTTATGTTGTTTGTCGCCGTTGTGCGGGCGTGTGCAATTTTAAAACGTGACATGTTTGGTATCTATCCAATCAGCGTGACATCATCTTTTATATTTAAAAAAAAAATTGGGTTATGTATTGTGTTTTTTCACAATAAAATGTAAAAAGGTGTAGTCTCTAACCCCCCCCCCCCCCCAAAAAGCTGCGTTTGAAAAAACGCTGCACAAAAACCATGTGACATAAACAATGGCAAAACCCACCAACCTCACTGTGCAGAGACGGACCCCTCAGAGTCCCACTCTCCTCTATGGGGAGATTGGATGAAAACGGACCACCTCTCCGCCAGATGGATGGTGGTCCTGGATTTGGTGGACAGGATCAGATTGGATATCGGAGGATGTCAGCAGACGTGTGTCCACTAACATCCACCATTCCATAGAGGTGAATGGATGGTCTGATCAGATCCACCTGAATAACAGACAGGCCGACCTGATCGCACAGCCTGTGTGAAAGGGGGCTTAAAGTCACAACAATATCCTCCTTATTCAACAAATTGAATCCATACATATCCCCCATTTAATCACTTCAGTCCCGGAAGGATTTACCCCCTTAATGACCAGCCCACTTTTTGCGATACGGCACTGCGTTATTTTAACTAACAATTGTGCGGTTGTGCGACATTGTACCTAAAAAAAATGTATGCCCCTTTTTTCCCCCCACACATAGAGCTTTCTTCTGGTGGTATTTGATCACCTCTGCGGTTTTTATTTTTTTCTCTAGAAACAAAAAAAGACCAACAATTTTGAAAAAAAAAATATTTTTTACTTTCTGCTATAAACATATCTAATCAAAAAAACAACATTCATCAATTTAGGCCAATATGTATCCTGTTACATATTTTTGGTAAAACAATCCCAATTAGTATATATTGATGGTTTGCGCAAAAGTTATCACGTCTACAAACTAGGGGATAGATTTAGGGACTTTTTTCTTTTTTACTAGTAATGGCGGCGATCAGCGATTTTTAGCAGGATTACGACATTGCGCTGGACAAATCTGACACTAAGGCTGCTTTCACACTGGGGCGGTATTCAGTGCTAAAAATAGCGCCTGTGTAATGCCTGAAAAAAACCGGCCCCTTTAACTCCAGTGTGAAAGCCGGAGGGCTTTCACACTGGAGCGATGCGCTGGCAGGACGGTGAAAAAAGTCCCGCTAGCCGCATCTTTGCAGCGGTGAAGGAGCGGTGTATTCACTGCTCCTACCAATTGAAATCAATGGGACACCGCGGCAATACCGCCGGCAAAGCGCTGCTGCAGCGGCGCTTTGCGGGCGGGTTTAACCCCTTTTCGGCCGCTAGCGGGGGTTAAAACCACCCCGCTAGCGCCCGCACACCGCCGCTAAAACAACGGTAAAGCGCCGCTAAAAATAGCGGCACTTTACCGCCGACGCCGCTCCCGCTGCACTGTGAAAGCAGCCTAAGTGACACTTTTTGGGAACCAGCGACACCAATACAGTGATCAGTGCTAAAAAAATGCATTGTCACTGTATAAATGACACTGGCACGGAAGGGGTTAACATAAGGGGCAATCAAAGGGTTAAATGTGTTCCCTAGTTGTGCTTTCTTACTGTGTGGGCTGACACTAGATATAGAGAGAGATCGGTGTTCCTGATTAGTAGGAATCACACATCTCTCTCTTCTTCTGTGACAAAACGACGGACTGCCTGGTTTACAAACCACCGTTCTGTTGTTCCTCTGAACGATCGCGGACCCGCTGATTAGGTCCTGCTGTGTCCAATCACAGTGGGAGCGGGTTGCACGCACGTGCCCCAGACCAGGAAGTGCAAACAAAGTACAGGTATGTTGTTTTTGTGCAGCCGGGCCGCCCTGCGGCAGTAAATGTGTGGTGGGCCATTAAGTAGTTAATGGTCCTGGGAAATTTTTCATGAAATTATCTCTCATTGTGTGTTTCTCTGCCTCCTTACCATCCTCATCCTCCTTGAGCTCCTCAACCTCTCCTTTCCCTCTCACACCCATTTCTTTTAAACAAGCAGTGCATATTATATTAGTTGCAATCATGTGTGAGCAAAAAATAAAAGAAAAGAATTTGGAGGGGGCTGAGAGCCACAGAGGATATTTTTTGAGTTAAGAATACATATTTGAAAAGATGGTGTTAAAATCAGAGTTTAGTGTCACTTCTAAGTAGGACTGGGGAAAAAATCTATTTAAATCTTGAATCGAGTTGAGAGGTCAAATCGATTCAAAATTTAAAACAAATTGATTGTTTTAGATTTTTTTTTCACCAACCCGCCAGTCCTGAGGTGCTCCGGACAGGAGTTTTTAGGCGAGGCCATGGCTTCGGCCTAGTCCACAAGGCCGGAAGCCAAGGACTAGGCCGGAGCCTCGGCCTCGCCTAAAAACTCCTGCCCACAGCTCCTCAGGACTGTCCATCAAAAAAAACCAAAAAAAACAAACTTGATTTGAATCGTGAATCGAGTTTTTTTTTTTTAAATCGCCCAGCTCTACTTCTAAGCCTCTTACACAATAATCGTTTTTTTTGTTCTACGCGGCGGGCTAAACAAAGAAAAAAAGAAAACTGACAATTTAGGGGGAGCCGCTGTACTATCAATGCAATGTTAGTACGGCGATCTCTCCTGCTGTGTGATTCTGTTGTGCCAGGGGAACAGCCCACCCACCAGAACACTCCGGTCAGCACTGAATGGGAGTCGCTCAGCAGACCTCTTTCAGTCATAACCCTTCCAGAGAAGCTGGCTAAAAGAACAGCTTGTCGGATTGGCTGCAGTACACACGGGCCGAACGAGCCCGACATTCACCCGTGTGTACGAGGCCTCAGAGTCCCCTTCACATCCAAGTATGAAATCATTTGGCTACAACACAAGCAGTAATACAATCATTGCATTTTTTTATTCAAAATTATTATTAATATTAAACATTTGAGAGTCTATTGTTATTCTCTCTATTGTTAATAAGAGAATCCATTTATAGTAGAATAAAATCCACCAGAAAAACTGAATCTGAGCTTTTATACAATCGACCCGTGATAATGCGATTCTATTACACTACTGTGCAAATGAAGACAATTAGAGAGAATAGAGCATTGTGCAGCACATGTCAGAAGAAACATGCAATAATAATTCTGCCCATACGGCTTCAGTTCACAGATAGGACAATTAGGGCCGTTCACACCACAAAAACACATTCCAGATCTGTTCCGGATGTGTTTCTGCATGTGTGTCTTTAGTGCATTTTTGGATACATTCCTGATGCTTTTTTTTTCTTTTTTTCAGTGTAATGGGATCCGGTGCGTTTTTGATGCACTACAGTGCATTTTTCATGCATTTTACCGCGTTCCAGTACAGGAAAAATGCAATACTTACATTTTTTTTTTCTGGAACTGGAAAGCCCCGGAACTGACCGCACTGGTGTGAAATATGCCATAGAAAACCATATAAACTACTTTCCATGCGTTTTTGATGTAGAAAAAAATGCACTGGACTGCATGTGGTGTGAACAACCAGCTATGAGTGACTCCTGTATTGTACAGCCGCTCAGTACCTGGGAAGGGAGACAAGCACTATTGCCCGTTGTCAGCTGACATGGCAGAGCAGCTATAGGATCTGGAAGGATCCCGACCATATTGTTGGGATCCACCCAGCTGCCTGAATCTCAATCCACGAGTAAGGCCTGGTTCACACCTGTGCATTTTTTAGTGCGTTTTTAGTTTTGCAGAAACACACTACAGTATGGCTATAGTTCACATCCTTGCGTTTTATGTTACATTTCCTTATTTAGGGCCACATGCAGTCCAGTGCATTTTTTTTCTGGAATCAAAAACGCATGTAAAGTAGGTTATATAGTTTTTAACCCTTTCATGACTAAGTCTATTTTTGGCATCTTGTGTTTACAAGTTAAAATCCATACTTTTTGTTAGAAAATAACTTGGAACCCCCAAACATTATATATATTTTTTTTGCAGAGACTCTAGAGAATAAAACGGCGATTGTTGCAATATTTTATGTCACACGGTTTTTGCGCAGCAGTGTTTTAAACGCAACTTTTTGGCAAAAGGGACACTTTCATGAATTTAAAAAAAAAAAAAAAACAGTAAAATTAGCCCAGTTTTTTGCACAATGTGAAAGATAATGTTACGCCGAGTAATGAGAGACCAAACATGTCACACTTTATAATCGCACGCACTCGTGGAATGACGACAAACTACGGTACCTAAAAAATCTCAATAGGCAACAATTTAAACATTTTTTTACGGTTACCAGGTTAGAGTTACAGAGGAGATCTAGTGCTAGAATTATTGCTCTCGCTCTGACGATCACGGCGATACCTCACATGTGTGATTTGAACACCGTTTACATATGTGGGCACGACTTACGTATGCGTATCGCGGGGACGGAGGGCGCTTTAAAAAAATGTTTATTTTTTTATTTATTTTAAAATTAATAAATTGTTTTTTAAAAAAAATAAAAATTTTGATCACTTTTATTGCTGTCACAAGGAATGTAAACATCCCTTGTGACAGTAATAGGTGGTGACAGGTACTCTTTATTGAGGGATGGAGGGTCTAAAAGACCCCCCATCCCTCCTTTACACGTCAATGTATTCAGATCGCCGAAAACGAAGATTCTGAATACTGTATATTTTTTTTTAAAACCGGCGCCATTGGCAGCCGAGTAAACGGGAAGTGACGTCATGATGTCGCTTCCGTGTTTACAATTAGGAGACTGGAATGAAGCCGCTTACTGCTTCATTCCAGTCCCTCCCCAGCTGCTGGAAGCGGCGGATGTGAGATCGGTGCTCCTGATTGAACGGGAGCACCGGTAAGAGCGGCGGGAGGGGGGGGGACGTCCCCTCCCAATCCTCCGGCATAACAGCCGAGCGGCTTTTAGCCGCATCGTTTGTTATGGTTGGATAGCCGATCGCCCGCTCTGCAAAACGGTACCGGAATGATGCCTGCAGGTGCGGGCATCATCCCGGTATAACCCCCGGAAGCCGAGTACGCACATCTGTGTACGCTCGGCGGGAAGGGGTTAAGAAGAACACGCTGCATTTTTCCTGCACTGGAACACTGTAAAAAGAAACAAAAAAACACTGGAATGCACCTAAATGCACTAAAACACACATATCCGTATTTAGGGCCAGTTCATATCATAGAAACGCAGTTCGGATGCGTTACAGATCCTTTTCGGCATGCGTGTTTTTGATGCAATCCAGGTCATTTTTTCTACCTCTTTTTTCTTAACCTTAAATGTGTGTTTCAGTGCGTTTTTGGTGCATTTAGTTGCATTCCAGTGCGTTTTTGGCATGTTTTACAGTGTTCCAATATAGTCAAGTGCAGGAAAAGTTTTTTCTGGAACTGGAACACTGTAAAATGCACCAAAAACGCACTGAAACACATATGTTCTTATTTAGGGCCAGTTCACACCACATGCAGTCCTGTGCGATTTTTCCTACATCAAAAACGCATGGAAAGTAGGTTATATGGTTTCCTATGGCATAGTTCACACCAGTGCGGTCAGTTTCAGGGCTTTCCAGTTCCAGAAAAAAAAAAGTAGAACACGCTGCATTTTTCCTGCACTGATCTGTATTGGAATGCTGTAAAAAGCATCAAAAACGCACTGGAACACACATGTCCTTATTTAGGGTTAAGAAAAAATGGGAGGGAAATGCACTGGACTGCATTAAAAATGCACCAAAAACGTGCATGCAGAAAAGCATCTGGAACGCATCCGGACTGCGTTTCTATGGTGTGAACTGGCCGTAAGGACCTGTGTGTTCCAGTGCATTTTTGATGCGTTTTACAGTATTGCAGCACAGTCCAATGAAGGAAAAATGCAGCATGTTCTATTTTTTTTCTGGAACGCACTGGAAATGCAAGCACTGGTGTGAACGATGTCATTGAAAAGCATATAACCTACTATCCATGCGTTTTTTAGGCAGAAAAAAATGCACCGGACTGCATGTGGTGTGAACTGGCCCTTTACCATTGGTCATTGGATCCGACTACAACTGAGAGCAGTGAAGAATTGGGGTGAAGGGTGCGATGCCCCCGAGCATCCATTGGGTGAGGAGGGGGCATCCAGGGACAGAACAGACACAGACTGCCGAAGCAGCTCCGTCTGTCTGGAAACTCCCCAGGGGGTGGTAGGTCTGCCCACAGCTCCCCGGGCACCTCGGGCACACACTACTTGTTTGGTATATTGCACTCCGCTTCTCTGCTAAGGCAGGAATACAGAGGGGGCGGTAATATCACTCCGCCTGACACTGCCGCACTATAGAAGCCGCATCGGCTGATGCGCCGGCTGTTCTCTGTGTGGCCGGCGTTTCCGCTGCCAATAAACAGTCCCACATCTGATAGTCGGCTCGGCAAGCCGAGGTGTCGATCAACCAGTCACTGTGTGGCGATCGACGGGTTGCCAACCCCAGCTATAGAGGGATATGCATTCTTCATATTTCATGTCTGAGGTTTACAAACACTTTTACCCCCCCCCCCCCCCATCATTAGTGGTCATGGAAGTGTCATGTGACCATCCCTGTATTAGGGGTCTGGGGCAGTGAAAGTCCCCTCCCCCTCCTATTTCTAGTCATAGCAGCCCCCTCTATGTATATGGGATGGAGGACAGGAAGTGTTACTGAATGATCACCATGGTGACCAGGAAATATAATGCAGATCTGAGGGCTGCTACTCTGCAATATATTACATTTGTTTTATATCATCAGAGGGGGGAGGGGGGTCAGCTTACACATTATAGGGGCCTCAAGTCCGCCCTCCCCTCCCCCACACCCCCTCTTATCCAGCAATGATGAGGGGGATTAGGAGGCACAGACTGGGGGGGGGGCAGATGAGGGGTGATGGGGGGCTCCAGCTATGTCTGCCCCCCCTCCCCCGGATATTATCACCTCTACAGCCGGCTATATACTCCCCATTACACCTCAGAGCTCACCTCACACCACAGAGCGCACATAGTACATTCTGTCAGACCTACCCCCCACCTACTTACCTCCCCCCCACCGCCTTCTCCTACCTACCCCCGGCTCTCCTCCCCTCTGTACTCCTCACCTGTAAAGCTCTGCTCTCCTCACTCACCAAAATTCCCGGATTGGGTGATTTCTTCAGCTTTCCCAGCAAATATAAACTCATATCAATTTCTCATACACAACCATTAGCCAAGATGGCGCCCAACTCCCACTCTCCTCACTGCACAGCCTTCAGCTGATTGGACAGGGACATAGTGGTATGCAAATTAGCTATGGGAAAACGGAGACTGCCACCTAGTGACAATTTTAAAGAATTAAACCCTTAAAAAACCCATTAGAATGTAATGAAATGTGAAATGAATGTAATGATATAAGATGTAGATGTGTACAGTGTTGTATGATGACATATGGGCAACAAATACGATGCTGTGAGGTCACCATAAGATGAATGATAGGCGCTTACTAGAGGGGGATGAGGCTGAGCCTGTCTCAGGTCACTTCTCATTACGAGTTGCTGAGTGCGGTTGCTCTGAGCTGTTGCTCTGCGATCTCACAGCGTTTGACTGCTTTTCCTTGTGACTGACTGCGATTTTATCGATTTTAATTGATAGTTATCGCTATTTCTACCATCTTATTGCTAATTATAATATTATTATTAATATTATAATTTTTTAGCCTTTTTCAGGTATAAAAGGCACCCTTATACCATCGGGATGCGTCGTCCTTCTCGTCCCGGATCCCGGCAGAGGCGTTCTCGTCAGGATGGCGGAGAGTCACCCATCGCCCATCGGACGAGGTCTAGAGCCCGTCGGAGGAGACAGGAGGACCATAGGAGCCGTTCTCCTAGAGACCGCGGCAGAGCTCCTCAACAACCCCCATCACCACCGCCACCCATCCAGCCGGGTGGTGAGGACCAGCTGACATGTTCCATTTGTTTAATAGATTTTCAAAATGGAGAAGACATTACGACTCTGCCCTGCAGTCACCAATTCCACCTGGAATGCATCCAGCGATGGGCGCAGCAGAGCAGGACCTGTCCTCTGTGCCGGGCTGCTGTTCCCCGACTGCCCCGCAGACTGCCCGCTGATGCCCCAATCACCTTGGAAGAAATGCTCAACTACTGGTTTGACATTCGTGTTGATCCCAATGGTGCTCCATATCTGTTTCTAATCCCCATTGTGTGACACATTTTCTTTTTATATACATTACATGAAGTGGTGTAGTACTAGTTCAGGGGTCTCCAAACCTTCTAAGGAAAGGATCAGTTTACTGCGGGAGGAATAGTGCCCCGTTATTGGAGTCTGTGGGAGGAATAGTGCCTAATTATTGGAGTCAGTGGGGGGAATAGTGCCCCATTATTGGAGTCAGTGGGGAAATAGTGTCCAATTATTGGAGTCAGTGGGGAGGAATAGTGCCCCATCATTGGAGTCAGTGGGGGAAATACTGCCCCATTATTGGAGTCAGTGGGAGGAATAGTGCCCCATTATTGGAGTCAGTGGGGGGAGTGGTACCCCATTATTGGAGGCAGTGGCAGGAATAGTGCCCCATCATTGGAGTCAGGAGGGGAATAGTGCCCCATTATTGGAGTCAGTGGGGGAAATAATGTCCAATTATTGAAGTCAGTGGGGGAATAGGGCCCCATCATTGGAGTCAGTGGGGGGAATAGTGCCCCATTATTTGAGTCAGTGGGGGGAATAGTGCCCCATTATTGGAGTCAGTGGGGGGAATAGGGCCCCATTATTGGAGTCAGTGGGAGGAATAGTGCCCCATTATTGGAGTCAGTGGGAGGAATAGTGCCCCATTATTGGAGTCAGTGGGAGGAATAGTGCCCTGTCATTGGAGTCAGTGGGAGAATACTGCCCCGTCATTGGAGTCAGTGGGGGAATAGTGCCCTATCATTGGAGTCAGTGGGGGAATAGTGCCCCATTATTGGAGTCAGTGGGGGGAATAGTGCCCCATTATTGGAGTCAGTGGGAGGAATAGTGCCCCATTATTGGAGTCAGTGGGGGAATAGTGCCCCATTATTGGAGTCAGTGGGGGGAATAGTGCCCCATTATTGGAGTCAGTGGGGGAATAGTGCCCCATTATTGGAGTCAGTGGGGGGAATAGTGCCCCATTATTGGAGTCAGTGGGAGGAATAGTGCCCCATTATTGGAGTCAGTGGGGGGAATAGTGCCCCATCATTGGAGTCAGTGGGGGAATAGTGCTCCATTATTGGAGTCAGTGGGGGGAATAGTGCCACATCATTGGAGTCAGTGGGGGGAATAGTGCCCCATCATTGGAGTCAGTGGCAGGAATAGTGCCCCATCATTGGAGTCAGTGGGGGAATAGTGCCCCATTATTGGAGTCAGTGGGAGTAATAGTGCCCCATTATTGGAGTCAGTGGGGGAAATAGTGCCCCATTATTGGAGTCAGTGAGGGGAATAGTGCCCCATTATTGGAGTCAGTGGGGGGAGTGGTACCCCATTATTGGAGGCAGTGGCAGGAATAGTGCCCCATCATTGGAGTCAGTGGGGGAAATAGTGCCCAATTATTGGAGTCAGGAGGGGAATAGTGCCCCATTATTGGAGTCAGTGGGAGGAATAGTGCCCCATTATTGGATTCAGTGGGGGAAATAATGTCCAATTATTGGAGTCAGTGGGGGAATAGGGCCCCGTCATTGGAGTCAGTGGGGGGAATAGTGCCCAATTATTTGAGTCAGTGGGGGGAATAGTGCCCCATTATTGGAGTCAGTGGGAGGAATAGTGCCCTGTCATTGGAGTCAGTGGGAGAATACTGCCCCATCATTGGAGTCAGTGGGGGAATAGTGCCCTATCATTGGAGTCAGTGGGGGAATAGTGCCCCATTATTGGAGTCAGTGGGGGGAATAGTGCCCCATTATTGGAGTCAGTGGGAGGAATAGTGCCCCATTATTGGAGTCAGTGGGAGGAATAGGGCCCCATTATTGGAGTCAGTGGGGGGAATAGTGCCCCATCATTGGAGTCAGTGGGGGAATAGTGCTCCATTATTGGAGTCAGTGGGGGGAATAGTGCCCCATTATTGGAGTCAGTGGCAGGAATAGTGCCCCATCATTGGAGTCAGTGGGGGAAATAGTGCCCAATTATTGGAGTCAGTGGGGGAAATAGTGCCCCATTATTGGAGTCAGTGGGAGTAATAGTGCCCCATTATTGGAGTCAGTGGGGGAAATAGTGCCCCATTATTGGAGTCAGTGAGGGGAATAGTGCCCCATTATTGGAGTCAGTGGGGAATAGTGCCCCATCATTGGAGTCAGTGGGGGAATAGTGCCCCATCATTGGAGTCAGTGGGAGGAATAGTGTCCCATCATTGGTGTCAGTGGGAGGAATAGTGCCCCATGATTGGAGTCAGTGGGGGGAATAGTGCCCCATTATTGGAGTCAGTGGGGGGAATAGGGCCCCATTATTGGAGTCAGTGGGAGGAATAGTGCCCTGTCATTGGAGTCAGTGGGAGAATACTGCCCTATCATTGGAGTCAGTGGGGGAATAGTGCCCCATTATTGGAGTCAGTGGGGGGAATAGTGCCCCATTATTGGAGTCAGTGGGAGGAATAGTGCCCCATTATTGGAGTCAGTGGGGGGAATAGTGCCCCATCATTGGAGTCAGTGGGGGAATAGTGCTCCATTATTGGAGTCAGTGGGGGGAATAGTGCCCCATCATTGGAGTCAGTGGGGGGAATAGTGCCCCATTATTGGAGTCAGTGGCAGGAATAGTGCCCCATCATTGGAGTCAGTGGGGGAAATAGTGCCCAATTATTGGAGTCAGTGGGGGAATAGTGCCCCATTATTGGAGTCAGTGGGAGTAATAGTGCCCCATTATTGGAGTCAGTGGGGGAAATAGTGCCCCATTATTGGAGTCAGTGAGGGGAATAGTGCCCCATTATTGGAGTCAGTGGGGAATAGTGCCCCATAATTGGAGTCAGTGGGGGAATAGTGCCCCATCATTGGAGTCAGTGGGAGGAATAGTGTCCCATCATTGGTGTCAGTGGGAGGAATAGTGCCCCATGATTGGAGTCAGTGGGGGGAATAGTGCCCCATCACTGGAGTCAGTGGGAGGAATAGTGCCCCATCACTGGAGTCAGTGGGAGGAATAGTGCCCAATCATTGGAGTCAGTGGGAGGAAGTGATCCATCATTGGAGTCAGTGGGGAATAGTGCCCCATCATTGGTGTCAGTGGGGGGGAATAGTGGCCCATTATTGGAGTCAGTGGTGGGAATATTGCCCCATCATTGGTGTCAGTGGGAGGAATATTGCCCCATCATTGGAGTTGGTGGGAGGAATAATGCTTCAAGGGCAGGATAAAAGCAAGCAAAGGGCCACATCTGGCCCCAGGGCTGCAGTTTGGTGACAACTGTAAGGCCCCTTTTACACGACTGACCCGCTTGGATCCATTTTCAGTCAGATCTGAGCCGGCCACTCATTGACTCATATGGGCAGGCGGATGTCAGTGAAGATGTGTCCGCTGACACCCACCTGCCATCCGACCTGACAAGATCTGCTCAAAACAGACAGATGGCGATATGTTTGCCATCCGTCCAGCGGATCAGATGGGATTGGATGAGAACGGTTACGCAGTCCATTTTCATCCGATGTGCCCATAGAGAACAGCGGGGCTCTGATAGGTCCATCCCTGCACAGGGAGCGGAGACAGACCTGTCATCTGCCGGCTCAGCGAGGATCAACGGAGCGATCCCCCACTGAGCTAGCGGAGCCCATCCATCCGATTCGTCCCGTGTGAAGGGGGCCTAATAGTTAAGGGTTTGAAAAAAATGTATAGAAAATGTATACATGTAAATGTATAAATATTTAACATCTTTCCTCTATACAGCATACTTCTAGCAGTTTTATAGTAATTGATGTTTTGAGAAAAAAAACAAAAAAAACAAAAAAAAAATTGTATGAATGTATAAGTATAGTAATAACAGATATTTTCTTTTTAGACTGGGTATTTTTATAAAAAAAAAAAAAAAAATACTAAACATGCCTATACTTACCTGCTCTATGCAATGGTTTTGCACAGAGCAGCCCCTCTGGGTACCCCCCACTGGCACTCCAGGACCCTCCTCTTCATCAGGTGCCCCCACGGAAAGCCGCTTTCCCTGGGGGCACCTGTGCGTGCTCACTCCCGAGACTCGCTGCTGCATCTATTGACACAGAAAGCGGGACTCTGGCCACCGCGCACCCACATGTCATCGGATTTGATTGACAGCAGCTGTAGCCAATCGCTCCCACTGCTATCAGTCTGTCCAATGAGGAGAGAGACAGCGGTGGAAGCTGGATCGGATGGGCTCAGGTAAGGAAAAGGGGGGTTGGGTGGGCGGCTTCAGCAGAGAAGGTCCTTCTCCTTAGTACATAGAGTGCATTAAGGTGATAAAACTTAGGGCTTTAGAAGCACATTTAGATAGCCATACACTGTAAGATTTGGAGAGGTTGAAGGAAAGAAAACGACTGATTAGGAGAGAGCAGATCGCACACACAGATTATAGGACGAGGCCTACTACAAACATACATCCAACATTAGAAAATCGATGACTAGCATCCAGTAGGGTAGCTTAGTGTAGTTTAGTGTAGGTCCTGCCCTAGAAGAGTCTACCTTGTCGTGGTGGGCAGGCTTGGAATCTATTGGTCAAAAGTATGTTAGCGAATGGGAGAGAGGATCACTAGATCGTCACTTCTGACCAATCGATTTCACCAAAGGACTCTTGGTTTAATCAGAGCACATGAAAAAAGTTCATGAATCAGGTTTACATCCACTTTACGATGAAAGGAGGCTCCAGGCCTCAAGACAACCTTGTCCATACAAGTTTTATACAAGACAATATTGCTAGCACTCACCTCGCAGACATGATGGCAATAAGGAAGGCCACCTTGTGAAAGTTGGCTGGGGATACACTTTAAAGTGGAGCCTACAATCCTAAAATGACCCCCCCTACATGCACTCACAGCCCCCACCCCCCTCTGTATAGTAAAATGCTATTCTTCAGTTAACTTTTTTCATACCACTCTCCTGGGATACCACATCATGTATCCTAGGAGGCTACAGGAGAAGGGATCCGCAGCATCTGATAGGCAGACGTGGCGTGCATCATCTGGAGGGGTGGGGGCGGGGCTTGTGCCTGAACCCAGAAGAGGCAGCCAACTCTCAATGACCAGGATGGCAGCATGGGACCCAGGATGTGACAACTGAGTAGCGGATCGCAGCAAGACAACACTGGATTGTCTGGGCAGAGACAACCCAGCATAAGAGGGACTTAAAACAATGTTATATATATAACCATATTATCTATAGCAGCTTTTATCAGCCAGGATGTCCAGGCACCCTGGGGCACCGTGAGGTTTCTTCAGAGGTGCCTTGGCAAAATGCCTGAAAATTGCCCCAAAATTGTATACAAGCCAGCATGTGGATAAAGCTGCCTTTCAGCCACAGGTTTCCATTGTGCACCATTACAACCTTCTTGAGGGCACTTTAGCTGAGTGATGGAGAAAATTTGAGGGAAAAGAGAAACCTTGGAATCCTAGTCAATACCAGTTTATAAAAGATGATTTGCTTTGGAAGAATAAATCCCCCCCTAATGTTGGGGGTCCTACATGTGTGGATGCTGCTGTGTTATGCAAAACTATTAGAATAGTTTTTACCTTTTGAAATGGGGAGCCCCCAGACTGTCCATATTTTTTAAAGGGTGCCTTGACTGATAAAAGTTTGAAAAATAATGATCTATACAATGAAAAGACTGAAAAGATTGTTCAATGTGCCATATATTTAATTGCCATTAACAATCAGGCCGCCTTCACACCTGGCCGACACATTGTTTTGTTTTGGTGCATTTGTTGTGTGACAGCATAGGGCAGCCAGCGCCAAAGTAGCTCCTGTACTTTTTTTTCAGCGGAGAGCCAAGCATATTTTGTCACAAGACTGCTACCCGGGTTTGGGGTGACATTGAGGGTCTGTTCACACAGGAAAGGGGCGTTCTGTGCACATTTCCTGCATGGGAGGGGAACACGTTTCACCTGCGGTCTCTTTTTATTTGTTTGATTTTTAGTTGATGATATTGATTAGGAGGTGATCATGGATTTTGTAAAGGGTGCTGCCTTTCAAGACGAATACGAATTGTATAGATTGATGTGTCATTATAAAACTTGACCACTAGATGGAGATGGATTATCCACTCTGAATTAAAGTGATAGTAAAGTCTTTTATGACATTTTTACCTATAGGTAAGTTTATAATAAAGCTTACATGTAGGTAATAGGAATATATAATAAATGTGCACTGTTTAGGAGATATTCCAGTGAGCAGCAGCCAGTGATGTCACCAGCGCATGTACTTTGAAGAAACTGAACATTGGTGCCATTCCTTCAGAGCTCTGTGCTGAGGCTCCCGCACGAATGCGCTGGACTGACATTTTTGCAGCTACCGCATCCAAATTGCAATAGTGTGAACCCAGCCGTAGCCTCCCTGGCGGTATGATTATGTCAGATCTTTGCGTCTCAAAGCAGTACAATTATTTTGCATAGAAATTTGGCGATTTGTGTTAGGAATAACACACTTAAATCTGTCCAAACAAGAGTCTAGTAGACATCCCAGGTATGATGAAGTTTGAAACACAAACTTATAATATAATAAATATAAATAATTCTAAAAAATAATAATATGATAGTAATAAAATTAATTTCCACATAATTAACTATCACTCAATTTTGCAAGTGTTCTAATTTACTATTGCCGTTTTCTAGCTGGTCTAAAACCACTTTTGACATAAAGGCACACTTTTTGGTTGCTATGGACAATTTCCAGTTTCCAGGCAGTATTTATAATACAAAAAGAATCACTAAAAAAGAGTGTATATCCTCTGATGGGGAATTAAATAGGGTTACTGGCAATAGGTAATAGTACAAGAGTAGAAGAGATTAGAGTCTTTCTACTATTACCTATTGCCAGTAAACTATTTAAAATCCCATCAGAGGATATACACTCTTTTTCAGGGATTCTTTTTCTATTGTACTAGAGATGTGGGTTCACTGACAATCAAGTCTCATACAGGGGCGACACCACTCCTCTGTAGTGATGGCCAAACGGTTCGCCCGGAGGTTGTTTCGTGGCGAATTTCGGCTGTTCGTGGTCCGCCCGATCGCCGGACTATTGCCGCCGTTCGCCGGGCGGGCTTCTGTGTTTACTGTGTAAAAGAACTTTGACCTATGATGACACATCCATCATGGGGTACAGGCAGGCATGTACTGGCCATCGGGACTACCGGGAGTTTCCCTGTGGGCCGATGGCTCAGTGGGCCACTCTGATGTAAGGGGGTTGGTGATGGGACACTCTGATGTAAGGGGGTGCTGATGGGACACTCTGATGTAAGGGGGTGCTGATGGGACACTCTGATGTAAGGGGGCTGGTGATGGGACACTCTGATGTAAGGGGGCTGGTGATGGGACACTCTGATGTAAGGGGGCTGGTGATGGGACACTCTGATGTAAGGGGACTGGTGATGGGACACTCTGATGTAAGGGGACTGGTGATGGGACACTCTGATTGTAAGGGGACTGGTGATGGGACACTCTGATGTAAGGGGGCTAATGATGGGACACTCTGATGTAAGGGGGCTAATGATGGGACACTGATGTAAGGGGGCTAATGATGGGACACTCTGATGTAAGGAGGTGCTGATGGGACACTGATGTAAGGGGACTTGTGATTGGACACTCTGATGTAAGGGGGCTGGTTATGGGACACTCTGATGTAAGGAGGGGCTGGTTATGGGACACTCTGATGTAAGGAGGTGCTGATGGGACACTCTGATGTAAGGAGGTGGTGACGGGACACTCTGATGTAAGGGGGTGCTGATGGGACACTCTGATGTAAGGGGGCTGGTGATGGGACACTCTGATGTAAGGAGGTGCTGATGGGACACTCTGATGTAAGGGGGCTGGTGATGGGACACTCTGATGTAAGGGGGCTGGTGATGGGACACTCTGATGTAAGGGAGTGCTGATGGGACACTCAAACTGTAAGTGGGCCGGTCTGGATGAAGTCCAGGGCCACATTTCTGTCCCAGTCCAGCCCTGGGTACAGGACAGCCAATTGAGACATTACAGCACATGGACACTTGGACATTCCCCCTAACTTATAAATAGACCTGATCCGGTGGCCATTTTACGTTCTTTCTTCTGTCACTATAGGGAGAGGTTGCTGTGTGGAGCAGGGAGAGATTGCAGTGACCCAAATCGCTAGCTATTTGGTACACAAAAGTTCTTTTCAGGACTGGTATAGGTGTTAGGTGTAGTTCAGGATATAGGTTTGAGGCACTGCTGTGCTACTGATTGTTGCAGCAGCCTGAGTGTCTTTTGTCAGTTTAGAGAAAGGGACAGGACGGTGTGTGCTGCAGGGACAGTCAGTTTAATCATTAGCTGTTACTATCAGGTCCACAAAAGTACTATTCAAGTTATTGTTCCAGCAGCCTCTGTTTTGTCAGTTTATATAGGGACAGGCAGGAAGCTGTGTGTGAGGCAGTGAGGGTCAGTTTAATCAGTAGCTGTTACTATATTAGGTCCACAAAGGTTCTTTTCAGGACTGGTATGGTAATAGGCTTGTGCACGTATAATATTCTTTCCTCCAAATATAGAAAGAATATTATACTTGACTGCTGCCCTTCTGCTGCAGTCTGCTAATCAGTCACAACCTACTTGTTCCACAAAGGTCCTTATAAGGACTGGTAACTTGGTCTAGGGTGCTAGAGTACATAGGGTTGAGTGAGGTACAGTCTGCTATTCTATAAGGACTGGTATAGGTCCACAATACATAGGGTTGAGGTGCACTACTGCTGACCGCTGCCCTATACTGCAGCAGTCCTTCATCAGTATAGGGACTGACGTACAGCCTGCTAATCAGTCACACACAACCTACTTGTTCCACAAAGGTCCTTATAAGGACTGGTAACTTGGTCTAGGGTGCTACAGTACCTAGAGTTGAGTGAGGTACAGTCTGCTATTCCGTAAGGACTGGTATAGGTCCACAATACATAGGGTTGAGGTGCACTACTGCTGACCGCTGCCCTATACTGCAGCAGTCCTTCATCAGTATAGGGACTGAGAGTTTTGTCACAGGGTCATTTAAAAAATGACAGGCAGAGGAAGAGGCAGGCCCTTCCGCAGGGGTAGGGCAGGAGCAACAGGCTTGATCCAAAGTGGGAAGTTGCAGAAGGTGTGTTCAATTCATTTAAAGGACGCACCAGACTTGGTTGAGTGGCTCACTCAGCCTTACTCTTCTGCACCCTCCTCATCCTCTCGATCTGCACCCTCTTCTTCACTCTCTGCTATGTGCACCCCCAAAGACACTACCACCAACAACACCACCACCTCCACATACCTTCCGCTTGAGTCACAGGAATTATTTTCCGATCCATATCAAGACATTTCTGATGCGCAGCCACTCTTGGTATTGGATCAGGAAGAGGAAGTAGCAACAACTGCTACTCAGCAGTCTGACGCCAGTACCCAGATCAGCCCAAGGAGGAGGTTGGTCCCCGGTGTTGCTGCCTACTTCGAGATCTCTACTTATAGCGGTGGGGAAGGTGACGTCGATGATGACATGTCTAGTGATGTCACGTGGGTGCTCACAAGAGAGGAAGAGGAGGGGAGTTCGGAGGGAGATATGGACCAGCAGATAGGGAGGAGAAGCAGGAATAACTTGCATTGCGCAGGAGGGACAAAGCAGACTGCAAATGTATCAGGAGCGAGTCATCGACCATGTACGGTCACATCTGGCGCTCCCAGGACACCGGCACATGGCTCCGCAGTGTGGGCTTTTTTTAACGTGTCCGCTGCTGACAATAGCGTTGCCATCTGCAATCTTTGCAGTCAACGCATTAGTCACGGTATGCCCAACACTCACCTAGGGACGACCGCCTTAAGAAGGCACATGAGCAGCCATCACCGAGCCCAGTGGGAGCAACGGAACACACAAAGCCACACTCCAGGCTCTCACCGTCCAGCCTCGTCTTCTACTTCTCCTTCTCCTCTCTCCTCACAATTGTCCTCCACTCCACCTTCCATCACGCCAAGCTCACGTTTTTCTGCAAAAAGGCAGGCTTCCGTGGGCCTAACGTTCAAGCGTAAAAAAATGATGACGCCCAATGGTTGACGGCTGGCTTGTCAGAACTTATAGCTCGCCAACTACTGCCATATAAACTGGTGGACTCGGAGGCCTTTCGCAAATTTGTGGCCATTGGAACACCACAATGGAAGGTCCCAGGAAGGAAGTATTTCTCACAGAAGGGCATCCCAGAGCTATATGGCCATGTTCAGCGGCAAGTGAATGTATCTATGGCACACAGTGTCGGTGCCAAGATACATCTGACCACAGACACGTGGTCTAGCAAACACGGGCAGGGAAGGTATATCACTTTTACTGCCCACTGGGTGATCCTTCTGACGGCCGTCAAGTATGTAACCCGTGGCACCTGTGTAGATTTGGTTTTACCGCCACGGATTGCATGCAGGCCTGGCTCTTCTTCTCCTCCTCCTCCTACTCCATCCTCCTCCCTCTCCTCCTCGGCTGACTCCTCCTTTTCTGCTGCTAGCGTCTCTTCCGCTGCGCCGCCCAAGCTCCCCAGAACCTATTCGACATGCCAGGTGAGACGTTGCCATGCCGTGCTGCGTCTGTTGTGCCTGGAAGCCAAGAGCCACATCAGGCCCGGCACTCCTTTCAGCTTTGCGTTCACAGGCAGATCAGTGGCTAACACGTCTCAATTTGACAGTTGGTAAAGTGGTGTGTGACAACGGTGCCAATCTGCTTAGCGCATTGAAACAGGGCAAAATCTTAAACTTGGTCGTGCAGCGATTCATTGTCAATTACCCTGGGGTCCAGGACATCTTGCGGCAGGCAAGGAAAATCTCGGCCCATTTCAGAAGATCTTACACGGCCATGGCTCGCCTTGCTGACATTCAGCGGCGACACAATCTGCCTGTCAGACGTCTTATTTGCGATTGCCCGACGCGATGGAACTCAACCTTCTATATGCTTGATAGGCTGCTCCAGCAGAAACGTGCAGTTAACGTCTACATGTATGAACAGGTTCTGGGGAGCTGGGTTTTTTTTCACCTCGCCAGTGGCTGCTATAGCACGACGCATGCAGACTTCTGCGCCCATTTGAGGAGATCACCAAACTGGTCAGTCGCAGCCATGGCGCCATCAGTGACATGGTACCTTATGCCTTCTTTATGGATTGTGCATTGTGTCGTGTCATTGATCAAGCTGTGGAGGAGCAGGAGCGGGAAGATGAGGAAGTCGCAATGCTGGATGAATTCCCAGAGGGGGCTACTCTATCTGAGACAAGTGAACAACAGGAGTCTGAAGAGGAGTCAGAGGAGGATGGTGCCGGGGCGGATGAGGAGGAGCAAGAAGAGCATGCTTTAAACCTTTCTGGGATCCCTGTTGTGCGTGGATGGGGAGAGGAGAATGAAGAGGACGACATTATCCTGGATGATGAGCAGGAGCCACGCCACCACACCGCTTCCAGTTTAGTGCAAATGGGGGCCTTCATGCTCCAGTGTTAGCGCCTAGACCGTCAGGTGTCCGACTACATCGGGTTAACGGCCGATGTGGACGCTCTGAGGAGTGATGAACCCCTGGACTACTGGGTGGGCAGGCTTGACCTCTGGCCAGAGCTTGCCCAATTTGCAGTCAAACTGTTGGCTTGCCCCTCGTCCAGTGTCCTGTCCGAAAGGACGTTCAGCGCAGCAGGGGGGATCGTGACCGATAAGCGTACTCGCCTAGGTCACGACAGCGTTAACTACCTCACATTTCTAAAAATGAATGAGGCATGGATCTCGGAGGAATTCAACACATGTGACCAGTAGACCATGTATATGTCTATAAACAATTTTTTTAATCGAGCACACAGACCTTCTTTCTTCATTTGGCTCAATTCCTTGTCCAAAAAAAGCACACCGTACTATATGCCCGTACCCTCCTCTTTGAAGAGGTTGAGCGGCGTCATATTTCTACTGGGGCTGCTTATTATGAGGGGCTCCCACCATCCCTGTGCTGTGCTGACTTCCTCCTGGGGCTGCTTATTATGAGGGGCTCCCACCATCCCTGTGCTGTGCTGACTTCCTCCTGGGCTGTACCTCTGCTGTGCATATTATGAGGGGCTCCCACCATCCCTTTGCTATGCTTATTATGAGGGGCTCCCACCATCCCTGTGCTGTGTTGACTTCCTCCTGGGGCTGCTTATTATGAGGGGCTCCCACCATCCCTGTGCTATGCTGACATCCTCCTGGGGCTGCTTATTATGAGGGGCTCCCACCATCCCTGTGCTATGCTTATTATGAGGGGCTCCCACCATCCCTGTGCTGTGCTGACTTCCTCCTGGGGCTGCTTATTATGAGGGGCTCCCACCATCCCTGTGCTATGCTGACATCCTCCTGGGGCTGCTTATTATGAGGGGCTCCCACCATCCCTGTGCTGTGCTGATTTCCTCCTGGGGCTGTACCTCTGCTGTGCATATTATGAGGGGCTCCCACCATCCCTGTGCTATGCTCATTATGAGGAGCTCCCACCATCCCTGTGCTATGCTCATTATGAGGGTCTCCCACCATCCCTGTGCTATGCTCATTATGAGGGGCTCCCACCATCCCTGTGCTATGCTGACTTCCTCCTGGGGCTGCTTACGGCGCAGGTGTCAGTGCTGTATATCACGGTGCTGATGTCAGTACTCTCTATCAGGGTGCTGGTGTTAGAGCTTTATGTCACACTGCTGATGTCAGTGCTCTCTATCACGGTGCTGCTGTCAGTGCTGTATATCAAGGTGCTGGTGTTAGTGCTTTATGTTACGCTGCTGATGTCAGTGCTCTCTATCACGGTGCTGCTGTCAGTGCTCTCTATCACGGTGCTGGTGTTAGTGCTTTATGTCACGCTGCTGATGTCAGTGCTCTCTATCACGGTGCTGTTGTCAGATCACTCTATTACGGTGCAGGTGTCAGTGCTGTATGTCACGCTGCTGGTGATCATCTCCTGCACCCTCTTCTTGCCTACCCTGACCTTCCCTCTCCTCCATTGCCTTCATGCGCTCCACAGTCCTGAATTGTCACAAGAATTTCCCATATAAAAAAAGAATGCTTGTAGTTGTCGATCCCAGATTCACCTCATACATGTGTTATGTCATTGGCCATGTGGTGGGACTATGTTTGCACAGCTATTAATTATTTTGTGGCTGCAAATTTGACCTGTATGTTTGCAAAGTTCGCCTCCCATTGAAGTCGATGGGGCCCGCCGTGAATGTTCTGATTCGCGAACTATCGGCCACGTTCGCGGTCCGCATTCACGAAAACGTCCCGTTGGAAGTTTGTCCATCACTACTCCTCTGTATTTATAATATAAAACTGCATGGAGGGCACTGGACAAAGCACTAGGGACAAAAGGGATGTGAAATCATTTCATACAGTGATGTAATCATTAAGATTACAGTGTACTGTATGTATTATGATTTTTCACATTTTTGAATTTGCCGCTTGGCTCTACCCCCATGCGCCGCTCGCAGGGAATGGAGCCCGGCACACAGAGGCATTGGGTGGAAGACACAGACACAGCGGGGGGGATATTGCAGGATCCTGGGGACAAGGTAAGTACACTGCACCAGGATCCTGCAATGCAATCCCGATTGTGGCTCGGGGTTACCGCTAATGGTGCGGAAATTTAACCCCGAGCCACACTCAGGGAAACCGCCAGGGAGGTTAATGAGAAGTTCACTTCAAATAAATAAATGCAATTTTTTTTGCCTTTTGGAGCCTGGAAAACATGGCACCAGCGATCAGCAGATTGCTGATACCATGCAGGTCTCCTGCAGACTGTCAGTGTAAGCTGTTTGCCTTGTACATCGTACAGCCAGGCAGTTTCACACTGACAAGAAGACTCAATGAACTACCATAGCACTGAACAGCGCAGTGGTAGATCATTGAGAACTGCAAACCAACAGCCGCAAAGGATGGCGATGCTTGTAGATCATTCACACACACAGAGTCCTGTGCTGTGAATGAATAATGCAGCCGTGTGAGCAGAGCCCTGTGCGGCCGCACTGTTTTCAAAAAGTGACAGCTAGTATAGGGAACTTCTCCCCATGCTGCTGCCAGAGGGAGAGGAGGGAACGGTGAATGGCTGCAGCAGTAGGAACATGTTACATGTTTCACCTTAAAAACGGATGGAACATGTAACACGTTCCCAAAGGTGGATTTATCCTTTAAAGAATCTTAAAGACACAGCGCAACATACAGTGCCTTGCGAAAGTATTCGGCCCCCTTGAACTTTTCAACCTTTTGCCACATTTCAGGCTTCAAACAAAGATATCAAATTTAATTTTTTTGTGAAGAATCACCAACCAGTGGGACACAATTGTGAAGTGGAACAAAATCTATTGGATTTTTGAAACTTTTTTAACTAATAAAAAAATGAAAAGTGGGGCGTGCAAAATTATTCGGCCCCCTTGCGTTAATACTTTGTAGAGCCACCTTTTGCTGCGATTACAGCTGCAAGTCGCTTGGGGTATGTCTCTATCAGATTTGCACATCGAGAGACTGAAATTCTTGCCCATTCTTCCTTGCAAAACAGCTCGAGCTCAGTGAGGTTGGATGGAGAGCGTTTGTGAACAGCAGTTTTCAGCTCTTTCCACAGATTCTCGATTGGATTCAGGTCTGGACTTTGACTTGGCCATTCTAACACCTGGATACGTTTATTTGTGAACCATTCCTTTGTAGATTTTGCTGTATGTTTGGGATTATTGTCTTGTTGGAAGATAAATCTCCATCCCAGTTTCAGGTCTTTTGCAGACTCCAACAGGTTTTCATCCAGAATGGTCCTGTATTTGGCTGCATCCATCTTCCCCTCAATTTTAACCATCTTCCCTGTCCCTGCTGAAGAAAAGAAGGCCCAAACCATGATGCTGCCACCACCATGTTTGACAGTGGGGATGGTGTGTTGAGGGTGATGAGCTGTGTTGCTTTTACGCCAAACATATCGTTTTGCATTGTGGACAAAAAGTTCGATTTTGGTTTCATCTGACCACAGCACCTTCTTCCACATGTTTGGTGTGTCTCCCAGGTGGCTTGTGGCAAACTTTAGACAAGACTTTTTATGGATATCTTTGAGAAATGACTTTCTTCTTGCCACTCTTCCATAAAGGCCAGATTTGTGCAGTGTACGACTGATTGTTGTCCTATGGACAGACTCTCCCACCTCAGCTGTAGTTCTCTACAGTTCATCCAGAGTGATCATGGGCCTCTTGGCTGCATCTCTGATCAGTCTTCTCCTTGTCTGAGCTGAAAGTTTAGAGGGACAGCCAGGTCTTGGTAGATTTGCAGTGGTCTGATACCCCTTCCATTTCAAAATGATCGCTTGCACAGTGCTCCTTGGGATGTTTAAAGCTTGGGAAATCTTTTTGTATCCAAATCCGGCTTTAAACTTCTCCACAACAGTATTACGGACCTGCCTGGTGTGTTCCTTGGTCTTCATGATGCTCTCTGCGCATTCAACAGAACCCTGAAACTATCACAGAGCAGGTGCATTTATACAGAGACTTGATTACACACAGGTGGATTATATTTATCACCATCAGTCATTTAGGACAACATTGGATCATTCAGAGATCCTCGCTGAACTTCTGGAGTGAGTTTGCTGCACTGAAAGTAAGGGGGCCGAATAATTTTGCACGCACCACTTTTCAGTTTTTTATTTGCTAAAAAAGTTTAAAATATCCAATAGATTTCGTTCCACTTCACAATTGTGTCCCACTTGTTGGTGATTCTTCACAAAAAATTAAAATTTAATATCTTTATGTTTGAAGCCTGAAATGTGGCAAAAGGTTGAAAAGTTCAAGGAGGGCGAATACTTTCGCAAGCCACTGTGTATATATATATATATATATATATATATATATATATATATATATATATATATATATATATTAGACATGTGCGATTAGTTTCGTACGAATCTCAAATTCTTACGAATTTCCAAAAATTCGTACGTTCGGGAGGATCCGAAATACGAATTGCCGTGCGTCCGAATTCTGTACGGAATACGAACTTTTGTTTACGAATTCCGGATTTCGGACGACGACTCGGTCATTATGCTTATTATGACTTGTAAAAGACTTTTGTGATAGAAGTCAATGTAAGTTGCCTGAAGACATCAGTGAAGCACTTTCCTCCTCTCTGGGCAGGCTGCCAAGAAAAGATCAACGTGATACAATGTTTCTTCTTCAATGGGCTGAACTCTGTGTGTAGAAGTTCTCAGTTTACCCATTTAAAGACTAAATCTTTTCTGACACTTGTTGCTTACTAGTAAAAATCCAGTATTTTCTGCTAGAAAATCACTCAGAAGTCCCAAAAATTATATATATATTTTTAGCAGAGACCCTAGGGAATAAAATAGCGGTTGTTGCAATATTTAATGTGACGCGGTATTTGCGCAGAGGTCTTTCAAACGCAAGTTAGCCCTTTTTTTTTCGGTCGACCTCTAGAGAGCACTGACATTAGCAGCGTGACATACAGCAATGACACCTGCACCGTGATAGAGTGATCTGACACCAGCACCGTGATAGAGAGCACTGACATCAGCAGCGTGACATAAAGCACTGACACCAGCACCGTGATATAAAGCACTGACACCAGCACCGTGATATACAGCACTGACACCTGCACCGTAAGCAGCCCCAGGAGGAAGTCAGCATAGCACAGGGATGGTGGGAGCCCCTCATAATAAGCAGCCCCAGGAGGAAGTCAGCATATCACAGGGATGGTGAACTTTGCAAACCTACAGGTCATATTTGCAGCCACAAAATAATTACTAGCTGTGCACACATAGTCCCACCACATGGCCAATGACATAACACATGTATGAGGTGAATCTGGGATCGACAACTACAAGCATTCTTTTTTTATATGTGAAGTTCTGAAAATTCAGGAATCTTGAGACAATGGAGGCGAGGGAAGGTCAGGGTAGGCAAAGAAGAGGGTGCAGGAGATGATCACCAGCACCAGCACCGTGATATAGAGCACTGACACCTGCACCGTGATAGAGTGATCTGACACCAGCACCGTGACATAACACATGTATGAGGTGAATCTGGGATCGACAACTACAAGTATTCTTTTTTTTATATGTGAAATTATGAAAATTCAAGAATCTTGAGATAATGGATGCGAGGGAAGGTCAGGGTAGGCAAAGAAGAGGGTGCAGGAGATGATCACCAGCACTGTGATATAGAGCACTGACATCTGCACCATGATAGAGTGATCTGACACCAGCACCATGACATAACACATTTATGAGGTGAATCTGGGATCGACAACTACAAGCATTCTTTTTTATATGTGAAATTCAGAAAATTCAGGAATCTTGAGACAATGGAGGCGAGGGAAGGTCAGGGTAGGCAAACAAGAGGGTGCAGAAGATGATCACCAGCACCGTGATATAGAGCACTGACACCTGCACCGTGATAGAGTGATCTGACACCAGCACCGTGACATAACACATGTATGAGGTGAATTTGGGATCGACAACTACAAGCATTCTTTTTTTATATGTGAAATTTTGAAAATTCAGGAATCTTGAGATAATGGAGGCGATGGAAGGTCAGGGTAGGCAAAGAAGAGGGTGCAGGAGATGATCACCAGCACCAGCACTGTGATATAGAGCACTGACACCTGCACTGTGATAGAGTGATCTGACACCAGCACCGTGACATAACACATGTATGAGGTGAATCTGGGATCGACAACTACAAGCATTCTTTTTTTATATGTGAAATTCTGAAAATTCAGGAATCTTGAGATAATGGAGGCGAGGGAAGGTCAGGGTAGGCAAAGGTATCAGGAGCGAGTCATCGACCATGTACGGTCACATCTGGTGCTCCCAGGAAACCGGCACATGGCTCCGCAGTGTGGGCTTTTTTTAACGTGTCCGCTGCTGACAATAGCGTTGCCATCTGCAATCTTTGCAGTCAACGCATTAGTCGCGGTAAGCCCAACACTCACCTAGGGATGACCGCCTTAAGAAGGCACATGAGCAGCCATCACCGAGCCCAGTGGGAGCAACAGAACACACAAAGCCACACTCCAGGCTCTCACCGTCCAGCCTCGTCTTCTAGTTCTCCTTCTCCTCTCTCTTCACAATTGTCCTCCACTCCACCTTCCATCACGCCAAGCTCACGTTTTTCTGCAAAAAGGCAGGCTTCCGTGGGCCTAATGTTCGAGCGTAAAAAAATAATGAAGCCGGATAACCCTCTTGCCCAACGGTTGACGGCTGGCTTGTCAGAACTCATAGCCCGCCAACTACTGCCATATAAACTGGTGGACTCGGAGGCCTTTTGCAAATTTGTGGCCATTGGAACACCACAATGGAAGGTCCCAGGAAAGAAGTATTTCTCACAGAAGGGCATCCCAGAGCTATATGGCCATGTTCAGCGGCAAGTGAATGTATCTCTGGCACACAGTGTCGGTGCCAAGATACATCTGACCACAGACACATGGTCTAGCAAACACGGGCAGGGAAGGTATATCACTTTTACTGCCCACTGGGTAAACCTGACGGCCGTCAAGCATGTAACCAGTGGCACCTGTGTAGATTTGGTTTTACCGCCACGGATTGCACGCAGGCCTGGCCCTTCTTCTCCTCCTCCTCCTCCTACTCCATCTTCCTCCCTCTCCTCCTCGGCTGACTCCTCCTTTTCCGCTGCTAGCGGCTCTTCCGCTGTGCCGCCCAAGCTCCCCAGAACCTATTCGACATGCCAGGTGAGACGTTGCCATGCCTGTTGTGCCTGGAAGCCAAGAGCCACACTGGTCCGGCACTCCTTTCAGCTTTGCGTTCACAGGCAGATCAGTGGCTAACACCGCTCAATTTGACAGTTGGTAAAGTGGTGTGCGACAACGGTGCCAATCTGCTTAGCACATTGAAACAGGGCAAAATCACATACGTGTCATGCATGGCACACGTCTTAAACTTGGTTGTTCAGTGATTCCTCGTCAAATACCCTGGGGTCCAGGACATCTTGCGGCAGGCAAGGAAAATCTCGGCCCATTTCAGAAGATCTTACACGGAACTGAGATGGAACTCAACCTTCTATATGCTTGTTAGGCTGCTCCAGCAGAAACGTGCAGTTAACGTCTACCTGTATGAACTTTGTGGCATAACAGGTTCTGGGGAGCTGGGGGGTTTTTCACCGCGCCAGTGGCTGCTATAGCGCAACGCATGCAGACTTCTGCGCCCATTTGAGGAGATCACCAAACTGGTCAGTCGCAGCCATGGCGCCATCAGTGACATGGTACCTTATGCCTTCTTTATGGAGCGTGCATTGCGTCGTGTCATTGATCAAGCTGTGGAGGAGCAGGAGCGGAAAGATGAGGAAGTCGCAATGCTGGATTAATTCCCAGGGGGGGCTACTCTATCAGAGACAAGTGAACAACAGGAGTCTGAAGAGGAGTCAGAGGAGGATGGTTCCCGGGGCGGATGAGGAGGAGCAAGAAGAGCATGCTTTAAACCTTTCTGGGATTCCTGTTGTTGTGCGTGGATGGGGGGGAGGAGAATGAAGAGGGCGACATTATCCTGGATGATGAGCAGGAGCCACGCCACCACACCGCTTCCAGTTTAGTGCAAATGGGGGCCTTCATGCTCCAGTGTTTTAATAGGGACCCCCGTATAAAAAGCATAAGGGTCAAGGACCAGTACTGGGTGGCAACGTACTTAGACCCCCGGTACAAACACATAATGGCGGAAATGTTACCGCCGTCACAGAGGGCTGGCAGAGTGGAGCATTTCCAGGCCTTGCTTCGAGAAATGCTGCATTCTGCTTTTGCGTGCGCTGGCAGAGGAGCAATTCCCACTCCCAGAGAAGGAGTTGCAGGTACCAATCCAACAGCGCCTGCAAGAAGAGGCCGGTTTGAAGAAGTGTTGGTGACTTCGGATATGAGGTCATTCTTTCAGCCGACCCAATCGACAGGTGTCATCCGGATCCAGCATCAGGGAACGCCTAGACCGTCAGGTGTCCGACTACATTGGGTTAACGGCCGATGTGGACACTGAGGAGTGATGAACCCCTGGACTACTGGGTGGGCAGGCTTGACCTCTGGCCAGAGCTTGCCCAATTTGCAGTCAAACTGTTGGCTTGCCCCTCGTCCAGTGTCCTGTCCGAAAGGACGTTCAGCGCAGCAGGGGGGATCGTGACCGATAAGCGTACTCGCCTAGCTCACGACAGTGTTAACTACCTCACATTTCTAAAAATGAATGAGGCATGGATCTCGGAGGAATTCAACACATGTGACCAGTAGACCATGTATATGTCGATAAACAATTTTTTTAATCTAGCACACAGACCTTTTTTCTTCATTTGGCTCACTTCCTTGTCCAAAAAAAGCACACCGTACTATATGCCTGTACCCTCCTCTTTGAAGAGGTTGAGCGGTGTCATATTTCTACTGGGGCTGCTTATTATGAGAGGCTCCCACTATCCCTGTGCTGTGCTGACTTCCTCCTGGGGCTGTACCTCTGCTGTGCATATTATGAGGGGCTCCCACCATTCCTGTGCTATGCTTATTATGAGGGGCTCCCACCATCCCTGTGCTATGCTGACATCCTCCTGGGGCTGCTTATTATGAGGGGCTCCCACCATCCCTGTGCTATGCTGACATCCTCCTGGGGCTGCTTATTATGAGGGGCTCCCACCATCCCTGTGCTTTGCTGACTTCCTCCTAGGGCTGTACCTCTGCTGTGCATATTATGAGGGCTCCCACCATCCCTGTGCTATGCTCATTATGAGGGGCTCCCACCATCCCTGTGCTATGCTCATTATGAGGGGCTCCCACCATCCCTGTGCTATGCTGACTTCCTCCTGGGGCTGCTTACGGTGCAGGTGTCAGTGCTGTATATCACGGTGCTGATGTCAGTACGCTCTATCACGGTGCTGGTGTTAGAGCTTTATGTCACGCTGCTGATGTCAGTGCTCTCTATCACGGTGCTGCTGTCAGTGCTGTATATCACGGTGCTGGTGTTAGTGCTTTATGTCACGCTGCTGATGTCAGTGCTCTCTATCACGGTGCTGTTGTCAGATGACTCTATCACGGTGCAGGTGTCATTGCTGTATGTCACGCTGCTGATGTCAGTGCTCTCTATCACGGTGCTGCTGTCAGATGACTCTATCACGGTGCAGGTTTCATTGCTGTATGTCACGCTGCTGGTGATCATCTCCTGCACCCTCTTCTTTGCCTAACCTGACCTTCCCTCTCCTCCATTGCCTTCATGCGCTCCACAGTCCTATATTGTCACAACAATTTCCCATATAAAAAAAAGAATGCTTGTAGTTGTCGATCCCAGATTCACCTCATACATGTGTTATGTCATTGGTCATGTGGTGGGACTATGTTTGCACAGCTATCAATTATTTTGTGGCTGCAAATTTGACATGTAGGTTTGCAAAGTTCGCCTCCCATTGAAGTCAATGGGGCCCGCCGTGAACGTTCCGGTTCGCGAACTATCGGCCGCGTTCGTGGTCCGCGTTCGCGAAACGTCCCGTCGGAAGTTCGTCCATCACTATTCACCAATAGGTGGGGACTCTCATTCTGCCAGTTCATTTTTAGGATTCATACTTATTGACTACCATGAGGCTCCATAGATTTATTGTCATAGTGCATACACTAGCATTGCCCTACAGGGGACATGAATTTATGTAAGGGCCTACCCTTAAACATTGACTGGAATATGCATGGCACCTAGACATTTACACTTTTAGTCTTTCCTTTGGTGCACATATTCTACAACCTTTCCTCCGTTGAATAGTCCTTTCCTCGCAGAATGTAGACACTGCATGCAAAACATAAAATATTTCCGTTCTGTTCTGTACTTACACATATTCAGCTGCCTCACAAAACTTGCCATGTTATTGTGCTTGAAGTACTTGGGTAGAACTTCCTTTGCAAACCTGCCTTGGTCAAAAACATGAAAACTGGTGCCATTCTGCAAGAGAGAATTTGGAATATATTTAATGGTGCCGGGAACAAAATAATCTGAAACTGAAAAGAATAAAAGAGTAGTATTCCCTACTAGAAAGGAGGTAGGCCGGCAATACAATAGAACATTTGAACCCAGGGGCAAGGGCATTGCACAGCAAACTGTGAACATATTTATTGATGAATAAGTATTAATTCCACGCTAAGGGTCTATAATCTGAAATCTGGCTGCTGCCTTACCTCAACTTCCCCACCTGTAGGTGGAGTCTATAAAGGTAAGTCTAAAAGAGAGGTATGTGTGGTGCTGCCCAATACTAGTGTCTATTTTATTAAATAAATAAATTCATGTGCATGGTGCCTTTAACTTAGTGCTAATAAAACTATGTGTTCTAACTGATTTGTGTCACTTATTTATACCATGTTACCCTTTTAGTAGCTAAATAAATAAATAGCTAAATTGAGTGAACAAATTTATGCCTGCTGTCCCTTTAAATGCTGCACTGAATGAAAAGTGTGTGTTGTTGTTCAAACTACATTTTCCCAGTTGTAACACATTTAATAAATACAATTAATACTGGTAAATGTTCAATATGAAAGTACTCTCATGCCCATTAAACAAAAACTTATGTACAACAAAACAATTTAAAGGTCCATAAAGAAATGTAAAAATCATTAGTCCATATAAACTCTTCCAATCCAAAATGGATGGTGCTTAAGCATTCATGCATGTACAAGCGGCTGGTGAATAGGTGAAATCACTCGTGCTCCCCCCTCCAGGTCTGTGCTCACCACCAGATGGTTAAGCCCCAACAGGGGTCAAAGGAACCAAACATACTGTAGATGCTCCAAATCCCTTTGGATGGTATCTGATATCTCATCCTCCTCTTCACAGTATATAGTCAGTGGATGTGCTCATATGGATGGGTGAACAGAAAACGCATCTCGTAGCGTAATTCAGTTTTTACATTTATTCTTATAAAAGACAAAAACTCACTTATATGAAAGAGGGAAGATAAAATGCATGCAATATACAATGTGGCCAGGATGCCCTGAGGATACTGAAAGTGCCGCGATGACGCTCCAAGCCCTGCCCTACACGTTTAATCAGAGTGACGCTATAAGGAGCTTGTGAGATAGATTAAAGTAATAAATGGGTTTACACTAGAGTTCTCTATTTTATATTTATATATATATATATATTAAGATGCTGTGCTCTCAAGCGGCACTTGATCTCCTGGAAGCGGGATCTCCTCCTCTGTACGTCGCTGGAAAAATCCTGGAACACTGCCACCTGGTTGTTTTCCACTTGAATATTTCTCCTTTCTCTGGTTAATCGCAGGATTTTGTCCCGGTCTCGGAAGTTCAAAAACGTAGCTATAAACGTGCGGGGAGGAGCTCCGGGCGGTAGGGGTCTCATCGGAATGCGATGGACACGTTCCACCGCAAACATAATGGAGAATACCTTCCTGCCATAGGTCTTAATCAGGAGGGATTCCAGGTATTCTGCTGGGTCTGTACCCTCCACTCTCTCCGGGAGACCAATGAATCTGAGGTTGCACCTCCTCAAGCGGTTCTCCATATCATCTTGGTGGGAGTGCAGTTGTTGAATTTGCCGCTGCATATCCTCCGTGGCGTGTCTCAACGGGTGGATGAGGTCCTCCGCCGTCCCTATTCTCGTTTCTGTTTCTGTGACTCTGTCCTTTAGTTTGGAGAGGTCTTGTCGGAGCAGGAAGATGTCAGTCTTTATATCATTAATTTTGGCCGTCAGCGTACCCTGCAACGCCGCTATGGCGTCTAACACCTTGGCTGTATCAGGTGCATGTTGTCTCTCACCCGCGCAAGTGCCCGCGCCATCTTCGGCCTGTTGCTCCGGTTCCAGCCGGCGGAACTGAGCCAGTTTGTCCGTGGTCCGAGTGTTTCGTTTCGGCGGAGACATGTTCCCCGTTTGGTCCACTCGGGTATGAGGCAGTATGTGGTGTCTTACAAAGACCAATTAACGTGCAGGATAGCGATCAGGAGAATCGGCGCTGGGAGCTCACTCTACCCATGTCTTACTCCATTGCTGGTCAGGCCACGCCCCCCGCCAAGCATAGGTTTATATGAGCATCATCCGTAAATGTGTGTGATGCATAATGATGAAGACTGTGAAATGATGGTGTGGAACCGGAGAAAAAAAAGCAAGAAAACGAACTGAATCATGAGAAAAGATCATGTTATGAAAAAGTGAAAATAAAAATGGAGCGAAGAAAGTAAAATGGGCAATAAAAATAAATGTCAAAAGGGAAAACGTGATGTGAAATAAAGTGTTTTATATATGAAAATATTTGTAAAAAATATAAGTAATAAGTATGTGTTGTGTAAAAACAAAAACAACAACTCTGTTGTCCTCATCAGAAACATCATGTAGGACATGTCCTACATGTAGGATATGGACAGCATATAGGGGAAAAAGTCCCTAATATTTCTATATACTCCATGACGTAAAAAAAAGGGAGGTAAAAGAATGGGGAAAGAAATGGAGGGGAAAGGGAGAGGATGGGGAAAGTGTGTGTGTATGTGGGGGGAGAAAGAAGGGGGGGGGGGAGGGAGGGGAAGGAGAGAAAATGGAATATATACGGGGGAGGGGATATCATTCATAATAATGACTGACTTTGTACTCATAATTTAATGCCTTTGGAATACATGTGTCCAATTTGAATATCCAATACACTTCTCTTTTGCAGAGCAGAGGAAACCGGCCCCCCTCAAGCAATGGTGTCCACACATTCTATGATTTGAACTTTGAGGGATCTGGTGTCCAAATCATGTCAGAATCTGAAATGTCTAGCAAGATTGATATTTTTGTTTATAATGAATAATTGTTTGCACAAGAGATAACTGTATGAGGAGTTCCAGTAAAACGTCAACTTGAGCAACGGGTAGCATTAAACTTGAAAAAGCCTGTGGTATGCAGTCAGGTATGCATGGGTTGTTTAGACATGCTAGGAGAGATTAGATTGCCTAATGTTAGAGTCTTCCTAACTACGAACTTGATTTCTTTCGATAGAAAGGTCTTAAATCCAGGATCTTCATGAAGGATGGGTAGGTATTTGGAAATGATATGCTTTGTTATGGTACTGGTTACTGTAACATGTTGAAAAAAAACAAAGTTGCAATACTGTCTGTCATGATTTTGTTCTTCCTCTCTTCTAGCAGGTTCTGTCGAAATAGATTAGTAACAGATTTGTGAGCTTTTTTGATTACGTTTGTTCTAGCCACGTTCGTGGAACATTGCTTCCCTCTCAAAATCCCCAGCTGAAGAACAATTCAGTTTTAAACAGTTTTAAACAAATAAATTGACATTTCGATATAGTATGAATAACATGCCCAGGGTGGCAGCTTTATGCATAAAGTATTAAATTCTTCGATGTTGGCCTTCTATATGCAGTTCCAGTTACTTGATGTTGTTGAGCATTTTTTTTTTAATTCTTTATTTATAATTTCCATTTTCTACACATAAAAACAAGAGCGTATCTGACATTATACATAATAAATTACATCAGTTATATATCAGCAGTCCCCTCCAAACCCCGCCCCTGTCCCACCATCCCCCCCCCCAACCCCCGCACGTCTCCTCAGTTCTATAAACTCACCTAGTTGACCCCTCCTCTCACGCTACATACTCTTTCCGGTTCTAATTTTCTCAGGTTATCTCCCACACATAACTCCAAGAATTTTTTAAACAATCCCAGTCTTTCCATTTATCTTTTCTTTCCTCTACCTTTCCCTCCTCCCTCTCTTTGTCTTGTTCCCTCTCTATTTTTTGAATATAATTAACTCCCTTTATCCACTTGCTTATCTTTGGGCTTTCTGGTTTCTGCCAATTTTTTGGGATCAATCCCTTCGCTATATTTAACAAGATTGGCAACAATGAAACTTTATATGGCCCTATCGATCTGTCCGTCCCATGGAACAGACAGACCCATGGGTCATAAAGGATAGATTCCCCTCTCTTTTATCAATGCTAAAATCTTAATCCAATAATCTTTTATGGTGGGACATTCCCACCATATATGTAACATTGTACCTGCCATTTTGCACCCTCTCCAACATTCAGATGATGTTTCAGATTGATATCTACTCAATCTATCCGGAGTAAGGAACCATCTCGCCAGGCATTTATAGTTAATTTCTACCGTCCTCGTATCCGGTGCCATTTCATGTACTAATCTCCATATTTTAACCAATCTATCTCTATCATACCTCGTGCCTATTTCCCTTTCCCATTTCTTGATACTTGGAGGGGCATCCCCCTTCTCCTCCTCCACCACAATTTTATATATTTGAGCAATACTATTTTTTATATTCCCCTTTATTATCATCTTTTCCATTTTTGTATATTCCTTTTCCGATCTAATTGGATCAGGTAATTTTTCCACAAATTTTTCCAGCTGAATGTACCTCCATGTATCAAGTCTCCACCGCTCAGTATCGCCTTGTAATCTTTTAAAAGTATGTATTTTGCCTTTATCTATTATGTCCTTCACTTGGACATCTTTTTTAATCTAATTTCCCCCCAGCTCCCTCGTCCCTGGTGTAAAAAAAACATTGTCTTTCAAATAAATTAGTGGGGAGTTGTATTTCCAGTTTTTTTGTGCATGTATCCTATCCCATATTTTCAGTGTATTATGAGTGATTTCATGAGTGTTCTGTCCTAATTCCCTAGAATGTGGTGGATTCCATACTATGTGACCCAAATGTGTACTACTCATGTTGAATTCTATATCCCTCCATCTTTTGTTGCTATTCTCCATTGTCTATTCAACCAACCGTGATATTACCACCGCGTAGTAATATTTTTTAAAGTCTGGAACAGCCAGACCTCCCTTTTTCTTACTTTGACACAAAACGGCACCCGTGATACGGGTTTTTCTTTTTTTTTGTTATACCATATATAACGCGAGATGATACCTTTTTAATGTTGTAAAAAAACGATTGCGAGCTCCTTATTGGGAGCATTTGATATTTATAAAGGATTTTGGGGTTATCATCATTTTTATCGCATTTATGCGACCGAACCACGAGAGGGGGGCGGACGACATTTTATTTACTTCTCTCCTTGTCTTGTCCAACAGCGGGATATAATTTATTAGATATATTTTCCTCAGAGTATCAGTTAATATAATCCCCAAATACTTTATGTCCTGTTTCCAAATAAAATGGAACTCTTTTGCTAATCTCTTTTCTTCTATATGGTTTATATTAATATTTAGTATTTCTGACTTCGTGGGATCGATTTTGAGATTGGAAAGTTCTCCGTAATTTTCTAAGACTCCCAGCAAATTAGGCAGCGATGTCCTAGGATGTGAGATAAAGAGAAGTACATCATCAGCGAAAGCTGCTAGTTTATGCTCCTCTCGGCCCATCTTATCCCCCTTATATCCACACTATTCCTTATATAAGACAATAAAGGTTCCAATGTCAGTATGAACAACAAGGGGGACAAGGGGCAACCCTGCCTTGTTCCATTACTCATCCTAAAGGGGGAGGACGAGTACCCGTTTACCTTCACCCTTGTCTGAGGGCCCCTGTACAACGCTTTAATCCAACTAATCATCCCGGGTCCCAGCCCCATCATCTCCAAGACTTTCCACATAAAACCCCAGTCTACCCTGTCAAAAGCTTTTTCAGCATCAATAGACAGGAATAGACTGGGGTTTCCTTCGCTCTTAGCTGCCTGTATTAACAACAGGGCCCGAACTCCATTGTCCCGGCCCTCCCTACCTGATATAAATCCAGTCTGGTCCGGATGGACCAACTCACTCTTCCTCTCCTTCAATCTGTTCGCTAGAATGCTTGGTTGGAGTTTAGTATCTGCGTTTAATATCGCGATCGGCCTATAACTAGAACATAATTTATCATCTTTCCCTTCCTTTAAGATTAGCGTTATTGAGGCGAGCAGCGCATCTGACCCCATATCGCATTCTTTACCCACAGTATCTGCATAACTTCGGGACCAGAATGTCTTTAAACTTCTTTAGGTATAAAGTCCTAAAGCCATCCGAGCCCGGGCTTTTGCCCGGGGGAGATTTTTTTAGGACTTCTTTCTCTGTTATTGGATTATCCATGTACTCCCTATCATACTCCGATATTGTATTTAACACACAACTCTCGTAGAAATCCCGTATCTTTGCTTCCATTATCTGTTCTTCCACTTTCTGTCCCTCCTGATTTTCCTTCCTTACAGTATACAGGGCCTCATAATAATTTCTAAACTCTTGTGCTATCTCTTTTGTAGTATAAATGGGATCTCCACCCTTATTCAGAATTTTCTCAATATAATTGACCTCTCTTTTCTTCTTCACGGTCCTGGTTAATTTTTTGCTGGGCTTGTTTCCCCGTAAGTATTGGTTCCGTGCTAACCTATTAATCTCTTTCCTGGCCGCCTCTTCCATGATGTCCTTTAATTCTTCTCTTTTACTGACCAACTCGTGGAAGACTGCCTGTGAAAACCCCCCCTATTTTTATGTTGTAATTCTAAACCATGAATTTCTTCCGTAAGTTTTTCAATATACGTTTCTCTTACCCTTTTTTTTTTCTGGCCCCTATGGAGATAAGGATCCCTCTTATATACGCCTTAAGCGTTTCCCAGAGAATATTGGGCGCTACTTTACCCATATCATTAGTTGAAAAATAAAACTCAATTTCGGTCTCTTTATCCAATAATAGACTTTCATTAAGCCGCCATGTATATGGTATCCTTTGGATCCCCGGGGTCCCCATCTCCATAGTGACCGGGGCATGGTCAGATATTGATATTATTTCAATCTTAACCTCCTCCAATACTTTGTGTTCAACAAACAAGTAATCCAACCTTGAATAGGTCCCGTGCACAGGGGAGAAAAAAGTATAGTCCCTAACACCATCATGTTTTTTCCTCCAGACGTCCATTAGTTGGACTTGATGTAATTTTGCTTTTATCTTTTTAATTTGTGCCTTACTCCTCCCCTGTGCATGCAACGTACTATCCAGCAAAAGGTCCAAACCAGAGTTTAGGTCTCCCGCCAGGACCACCGTTCCCGTCCGGAATCCCTCCAATATGGTCAATATTCTATTAAAAAATGTACAGGGTTCTTGTTTGGGCAGTATACATTGACCAGGGTATATATCCCTTCTCCCATTTTACCTTTAATGAACATATAGTGCCCCTTCGGGTCTATCCTTCTATCTAGTATCTTAAATTTAACCCTTTCCGAAAATCCAATTCCCACCCCATTTGCCCCCCTTATTGGTGAGTCCCCATAGAACCAGGTAGGATAGTCCCTTGAATGCATTTTAATATTTGTCTGCTGGGTTAGGTGAGTCTCTGGAATAAAAATTACATCTACAGCTCGCTGTTTAATTTGGGGATTTTAAATCTCTTCCCATACAAACTCAATCCCTGCACATTATATGTCATGTATTTTAGCTCCATCATCTACCGGGTTCTATGTTGGGTCCGGTTACTCTAGGGATTCCCATTCATTCTTGTCCTTCTACATATTTATCTGAGATACGTGCATGCCCCCCCCCCCCCGACCTTCCCACGACCATTCCGGTCATATATCT
The DNA here is from genome assembly GCF_037356315.1 of Lithobates pipiens. Lineage (NCBI taxonomy): Eukaryota > Metazoa > Chordata > Amphibia > Anura > Ranidae > Lithobates > Lithobates pipiens. The sequence goes on along the minus strand of NW_027507898.1, from coordinate 1,393,230 downwards.
CACGTTGGGTATCTAAACTCATACCCACGGAGACACCTATTCCTGAGGGTGAGACTCAGGCCCTGCCAACTTAACTTTCACCCCCCCCCCCCCAGAACCTCCCCCTATTTACCAGGAGAGATCCGTAGGAGCCCCACTGTCTTTTCGGAGCTCTTCAACCATTTCCCCCTGCTCTCTCGACAAGCTTGTACACAAATAACCCGTGTCTCCCCCTCCCCCCGTCCCCTTAAAAAGGGACAACAAAGACACACCTCTCTTACCCGACTCGTGGGGCACACCTAAAAGGCTTGTGTCGCTCGCCACGCTTCGGGCACGGCCTCGCTTTGCTCGGCTCTTTTTTATTCTAACTATGTCCACTTGGATGGTGGGGCTAGAACCTGGACTCACGACGCAGGCGCCGTTCATCTTCGGATCTTTTCAGAATCTGCTTGTCATGTGTACTGCGAATGCGGACACTATCTGACAGGACACCGCCGCAGCCTCTAGTGGGAAAAAAGATTTAGACCGGGACATTTCCCAGGAAACTGTAAGACCGGGACAAAGGTCTAAATCCTGAGAATTTCCCAGGACAGTTGGCGAGTATGCTCTTCTGGCTTGTAGCATGGATGGGACATTTGGCTGAGACTTTCTCTCTCTCTCTCAATTTCCTGGGTTTCGAAGCCAACAACTCCAGGGCAGGAAGTGCATACATAATATATTACACATGCATAAAGAGAGCATTCCCTAAGACACAAAGTTCAATAGGACTTTAATGGTACCACACCAAGAAAAAATCTCCAAGTAAAAAACAACTTTTATTGTCTATGTTCAGTAAAAATATCCTAAATAAGGCACCAAGTTAAACACATAATACAAAACTGTACACTTTAAATCAAGGTGAGGACAATTATACAACATGTTATATAAATGCCGTCATACATTTTTAAAGATTCCACTCATAGCGTCTTGAATATGTTCTCGACACGTTTCGCAGGGCAGAGTCTGTTTCTTCAGGAAGACAAACTGATGAAGTAGAACTGTCTAAAGACATAAAATATGGGCATTAACTTCTTGCAAAACAATTATGAAGAAAGTATACAGTGCATGTATAAATACAAAATAATATGATTGTCACAGTGGTAACAAAAATGTGAAGGACGACCTGCTGTATAAGGACTGCAAGATGCTGATATAAATATCTAATGCTCAACAAACACTCCTATAGAGTTTGTATGGCATTAGTGTGGGCGTCAGACCGGCATCAATGAGCTTTAGTCTGGGCATTTGACAGGCATTTTACAAGCATTAATGAGGAGTTAAAAATGCTCCCCAAACACCCTATGGGCAGTTTTGAAGCATTTGATGAACGTTAAAACTGCTCCACAAATGCCTATTCCATTACAGTAAATGAACAAATCTTAATGCCCTGCAACCGCCTACCAGAGCATTTACCATAGACTTGAATGGGGGGCGTTGAAAAGGCTTCAAACACCTCCTGACTCGACATGAGGCTTCAATTTTGAAGCAACAGGATGCTAACGCTTAGTGTGAACAGCACTATATATCTATTGTATCTTGTGCATAGGCATTTGGGGGGCTTTTTAAAACTCCTCTCAAACACCTGCTCTTAATGCCAGTGTGAACTCAGCCTAAGGCAAATTCAGGTAAGTACACAGCTTAAAAAAAAAGAAAACATATATGGGCTGGCCCAAGACATTGTGCTGCCTGGGTCCAGGAATGAAATGCTGCCCAGCCCACCTACCCCCCCCCCCCCAAAAAAAATCCCACCCACCAAAAGCCCCCACAACCATTATTTTATATCATGGCAATGAAAATTAAAATGTAATTTATCAGGAAGTAAGATTTAAATGCAACAGTGGTGGGGGAGTTCAATCAAATGCAATGGTGGTTGGGGGGTTTAGACACAGGCAGGGGAGGCGGGGGGGTTTAGGCACAGACAGGGGCAGCGGGGGGGTTTAGACACAGGCAGGGGCAGCGGGGGGGGGGGGGTTTAGACACAGGCAGGGGCAGCGGGGGGGATTTAGACACAGGCAGGGGTAGCGGGGGGGGTTTAGACACAGGCGGGGGGGGGGTTTAGACACAGGCAGGGGGGAGGTTAGACACAGGCAGGTGTGGGGGGGGTGGTTTAGACACAGGCAAGGGTGGCAGAGGGGATAGACACAGGCAGGGGTGGCAGAGGAGATAGACACAGGCAGAGGTGGCAGAGGGGATAGACACAGGCAGAGGTGGCAGAGGGGATAGACACAGGCAGAGGTGGCAGAGGGGATAGACACAGGCAGAGGTGGCAGAGGGGATAGACACAGGCAGAGGTGGCAGAGGGGTTAAGACACAGGCAGGGGTGGCAGAGGGGTTAAGACACAGGCAGGGGTGGCAGTGGGTAAGAATCAGGCAAGCACCCTGACTGCCATTTGGTATCAGGATGAAATCAGAAATCATTATCAGACCCTACGCTGGTGCAGTGGGTTCTGGGTTCCTCCTGGTGTATGACAATGCCCGGCCTCATGTGACAAGAGTATGCAGCCAGTTCCTGGAGGATGAAGGCATTGATACCATTGAATGGCCCCCACAATCGCCTGACCTAAATCCAATAGAACACCTCTGGGACATTATGTTTCGATCCATCCAACACCGCCAGGTTGCACCTCAGTCTGTTCAGGAGCTCAGTGATGCCCTGCTCCAGATCTGGGAGGAAATACCCCAGGACACCCCAAGACACCATCTGTCGTCTCATTAGGAGCATCCCCAATGTTATCAGGCATGCATACAAGCATGTGGGGGCCATACAAAGCAATGTAAGGGGTGTGATGGGAGATCAATTCACTTTGGTGAGATTTCCTGTTGCCTCTCCCAGACAAAATATGAAGGGAACATTTTCTTAGTAGCAAACTTTTAGAAAAAATACCAGATATGGGTTAAGTACCCATTCACATCGTTGTCACTTGTCATACGAATTTGACAGATCCAAAAATCGCATGACAAGTCGCACCTTGTTGACAATGGAACTGATCGAATGGGTGCGTCTTCGACTTTGAGGTGCCTCGCCGATTTGAAATAGAAGTTCCTGCACTATTTTTTGCGATTTCAGTTTTGCACTTGAAGTTGCGATGACCTGCAGCTTTGAAATCTATTTCAAAGTTGGATTCGGTGTGTGAACGGGGCCTTAACCCTTTCCTACTCCATAAAAAAAACCAAAAAACGACCTTTTACTTTTGCAAACACTATGGGTCGATTTACTAAAGGTAAATAGTCTGATCACTGTGTCACTCCTTAGCTTACTGAATGTGGTGAAGCTCTGTTGACCTCCATAATCCAATCATGTGAAAGTATAAATACTGATTTTTCGATCTTCTTTGCACAGATTTTCACCACATTCACTAAGCTAAGGACAATTTCCCCTGTAAAGTCACACACAGTAAATTCAATTTCTGGGGATGTTTTGTACTCGAATGGTGTACTGAACTCCTCCAACATTCCATCCTGCAGGGGAAGAGGTCTGACTGGCAATTTTAGGGGAAAAAAGAGAGAAGACAGGCGCTAATCACTAGAAAGGGTTTCGGCGCTGATTGTGTGTTGAATCGCGGGAGCCACCACTAAAGGCACAATTGCCGCTAGAAATGGCACACTCAGTATACCTGCGTGCCGTTGTCTACAGTGCGTGCGCCATAGACAGCGTGACTGTCTTTTCCACACGGTTTAGGAGATATTTCTTGCACCTACAGGTGAGCCTTAATCTAGGCTTATCTGTAGGTAAAAGTGGTTTGTAAGGGTTTACAACCACTTTCCACCAAATCCCGTACCTGTACATCATTTGGCTTCAAGTGGTTATATTGGGGTGATATGCAACTGCAGACATCACCCCGGTACCGTTTTTTAGAGCCAACCGTCACTTCCTTGTAATAACAACCGATGCGGCTAAGCAGCGGAGAGAACGTTCCCCCCTCCCCCGCCTTCCGCAGCTCGCCCGTCCCACCAGGAGGCCCAAGCGACCAGCCGCCACGTCTGCCGGCAACCCGGACAAAGCTGGAATCGTCTTTGATCGGGTCTCGTATCTAGTAACCTGGAAGTGATGGCATGACATTACTTCCACTTTACTGGAGTCTTAACCACTTGCCGACTGACTCACGCACATATATGTCGGAAAAGTGGCTCGTTACCGCAAAATCCCCTTTAAGAGGCCGCATGCTGCACCACTGGGGACCCGATGCACGTGGCCGGTGGGCACAATCGCTGCCACCCACGCACGATCACAGGCACGAGTGCCAGAACAAGGATTTGTGTGTGTAAACACACAAATCCCCATTTTGTCAGAAGAGAGACAGATCGTCTGTTCCTACTAAGGCGGAACAGCCATATGTCTCCTCCTCTAGTAATTCCCATCCCCCATACAGTTAGAAACCCACACAAAGAACACAATAATCAGTGTTTTTTTATAACATTGATCGCTGTATAAATGCCAATGGTCCCATAAATGTGTCAAAAGTGTCCAATCTGCCCACCGCAATGTCGCAGTCCCATAAAAAATAAAAATAAATAAAAATCGCAGAGCACAGCTATTACTAATAAAAATAAAACATAAAAATAATACAAGCATTTAAAACCACTGTTGTTGACATTTGGAATGCTTTTAAGTGCAAAGGAGGACCCCAGATCCCCCCATAATAATACCTGACACATGCCTATTGGTGTCATAAAGGATGTTTACATTCATTGTGACGGCAACATAAGTGATTTAAAAAAATAATTTAATTAAAGCGACGGTGTCAAAATAAAATAGTATAAATAATTAGAAAAAAAGCGTACGTTGGTCCTGAACACACACAAAACAATCATTCCACACGTGGGGAATCGCTGCGAACGTCAGATCATGGGCAGGAATTCTAGCACTAGACCTCCTCTGTACATCTAAAGTGGTAACCTGTAAAGGCTTTTAAAGCATTGCCTATGAATAGTAAAATTTATGTTGTTTGTCGCCGTTGTGCGGGCGTGTGCAATTTTAAAACGTGACATGTTTGGTATCTATCCAATCAGCGTGACATCATCTTTTATATTTAAAAAAAAATTGGGTTATGTATTGTGTTTTTTCACAATAAAATGTAAAAAGGTGTAGTCTCTAACCCCCCCCCCCCCCCCAAAAAAAGCTGCGTTTGAAAAAACGCTGCACAAAAACCATGTGACATAAACAATGGCAAAACCCACCAACCTCACTGTGCAGAGACGGACCCCTCAGAGTCCCACTCTCCTCTATGGGGAGATTGGATGAAAACGGACCACCTCTCCGCCAGATGGATGGTGGTCCTGGATTTGGTGGACAGGATCAGATTGGATATCGGCGGATGTCAGCAGACGTGTGTCCACTAACATCCACCATTCCATAGAGGTGAATGGATGGTCTGATCAGATCCACCTGAATAACAGACAGGCCGACCTGATCGCACAGCCTGTGTGAAAGGGGGCTTAAAGTCACAACAATATCCTCCTTATTGAACAAATTGAATCCATACATATCCCCCATTTAATCACTTCAGTCCCGGAAGGATCTACCCCCTTAATGACCAGCCCACTTTTTGCGATACGGCACTGCGTTATTTTAACTAACAATTGTGCGGTTGTGCGACATTGTACCTAAACAAAATGTATGCCCCTTTTTTCCCCCACACATAGAGCTTTCTTTTGGTGGTATTTGATCACCTCTGCGGTTTTTATTTTTTTCTCTAGAAACAAAAAAAGACCAACAATTTTGAAAAAATATATATTTTTTACTTTCTGCTATAAACATATCTAATCAAAAAAACAACATTCATCAATTTAGGCCAATATGTATCCTGTTACATATTTTTGGTAAAACAATCCCAATTAGTATATATTGATGGTTTGCGCAAAAGTTATCACGTCTACAAACTAGGGGATAGATTTAGGGACTTTTTTCTTTTTTACTAGTAATGGCGGCGATCAGCGATTTTTAGCAGGATTACGACATTGCGCTGGACAAATCTGACACTAAGGCTGCTTTCACACTGGGGCGGTATTCAGTGCTAAAAATAGCACCTGTGTAATGCCTGAAAAAAACCGGCCCCTTTAACTCCAGTGTGAAAGCCGGAGGGCTTTCACACTGGAGCGATGCGCTGGCAGGACGGTGAAAAAAGTCCTGCTAGCCGCATCTTTGCAGCGGTGAAGGAGCGGTGTATTCACCGCTCCTACCCATTGAAATCAATGGGACACCGCGGCAATACCGCCGGCAAAGCGCCGCTGCAGCGGCGCTTTGCGGGCGGGTTTAACCCCTTTTTGGCCGCTAGCGGGGGTTAAAACCACCCCGCTAGCGCCCGCACACTGCCGCTAAAACGACGGTAAAGCGCCGCTAAAAATAGCGGCACTTTACCGCCGACGCCGCTCCCGCTGCACTGTGAAAGCAGCCTAAGTGACACTTTTTGGGAACCAGCGACACCAATACAGTGATCAGTGCTAAAAAAATGCATTGTCACTGTATAAATGACACTGGCAGGGAAGGGGTTAACATAAGGGGCAATCAAAGGGTTAAATGTGTTCCCTAGTTGTGCTTTCTTACTGTGTGGGCTGACACTAGATATAGAGAGAGATCGGTGTTCCTGATTAGTAGGAATCACACATCTCTCTCTTCTTCTGTGACAAAACGACGGACTGCCTGGTTTACAAACCACCGTTCTGTTGTTCCTCTGAACGATCGCGGACCCGCTGATTAGGTCCTGCTGTGTCCAATCACAGTGGGAGCGGGTTGCACGCACGTGCCCCAGACCAGGAAGTGCAAACAAAGTACAGGTATGTTGTTTTTGTGCAGCCGGGCCGCCCTGCGGCAGTAAATGTGTGGTGGGCCATTAAGTAGTTAATGGTCCTGGGACATTTTTCATGAAATTATTTCTCATTGTGTGTTTCTCTGCCTCCTTACCATCCTCATCCTCCTTGAGCTCCTCAACCTCTCCTTTCCCCCTCACACCCATTTCTTTTAAACAAGCAGTGCATATTATATTAGTTGCAATCATGTGTGAGCAAAAAATAAAAGAAAAGAATTTGGAGGGGGCTGAGAGCCATAGAGGATATTTTTTGAGTTAAGAATACATATTTGAAAAGATGGTTTTAAAATCAGAGTTTAGTGTCGCTTCTAAGTAGGACTGGGGAAAAAATCTATTTAAATCTTGAATCGAGTTGAGAGGTCAAATCGATTCAAAATTTAAAACAAATTGATTGTTTTAGATTTTTTTTTCACCAACCCGCCAGTCCTGAGGTGCTCCGGACAGGAGTTTTTAGGCGAGGCCATGGCTTCAGGCCTAGTCCACAAGGCAGGAAGCCAAGGACTAGGCCGGAGCCTCGGCCTCGCCTAAAAACTCCTGCCCACAGCTCCTCAGGACTGTCCATCAAAAAAAAACAAAAAAACAAACTTGATTTGAATCGTGAATCGAGTTTTTTTTTTTTAAATCGCCCAGCTCTACTTCTAAGCCTCGTACACAATAATCGTTTTTTTTTTGTTCTACGCGGCGGGCTAAACAAAGAAAAAAAGAAAACTGACAATTCAGGGGGAGCCGCTGTACTATCAATGCAATGTTAGTACGGCGATCTCTCCTGCTGTGTGATTCTGTTGTGCCAGGGGAACAGCCCACCCACCAGAACACTCCGGTCAGCACTGAATGGGAGTCGCTCAGCAGACCTCTTTCAGTCATAACCCTTCCAGAGAAGCTGGCTAAAAGAACGGCTTGTCGGATTGGCTGCAGTACACACGGGCCGAACGAGCCCGACATTCACCCGTGTGTACGAGGCCTCAGAGTCCCCTTCCCATCCAAGTATGAAATCATTTGGCTACAACACAAGCAGTAATACAATCATTGCATTTTTTTATTCAAAATTATTATTAATATTAAACATTTGAGAGTCTATTGTTATTCTCTCTATTGTTAATAAGAGAATCCATTTATAGTAGAATAAAATCCACCAGAAAAACTGAATCTGAGCTTTTATACAATCGACCCGTGATAATGCGATTCTATTACCCTACTGTGCAAATGAAGACAATTAGAGAGAATAGAGCATTGTGCAGCACATGTCAGAAGAAACATGCAATAATAATTCTGCCCATACGGCTTCAGTTCACAGATAGGACAATTAGGGCCGTTCACACCACAAAAACACATTCCAGATCTGTTCCGGATGTGTTTCTGCATGTGTGTCTTTAGTGCATTTTTGGATACATTCCTGATGCTTTTTTTTTCTTTTTTTCAGTGTAATGGGATCCGGTGCGTTTTTGATGCACTACAGTGCATTTTTCATGCATTTTACCGCGTTCCAGTACAGGAAAAATGCAATACTTACATTTTTTTTTCTGGAACTGGAGAGCCCCGGAACTGACCGCACTGGTGTGAAATATGCCATAGAAAACCATATAAACTACTTTCCATGCGTTTTTGATGCAGAAAAAAATGCACTGGACTGCATGTGGTGTGAACAACCAGCTATGAGTGACTCCTGTATTGTACAGCCGCTCAATACCTGGGAAGGGAGACAAGCACTATTGCCTGTTGTCAGCTGACATGGCAGAGCAGCTATAGGATCTGGAAGGATCCCGACCATATTGTTGGGATCCACCCAGCTGCCTGAATCTCAATCCACGAGTAAGGCCTGGTTCACACCTGTGCATTTTTTAGTGCGTTTTTAGTTTTGCAGAAACACACTACAGTATGGCTATAGTTCACATCCGTGCGTTTTATGTTACATTTCCTTATTTAGGGCCACATGCAGTCCAGTGCATTTTTTTTCTGGAATCAAAAACGCATGTAAAGTAGGTTATATAGTTTTTAACCCTTTCATGACTAAGTCTATTTTTGGCATCTTGTGTTTACAAGTTAAAATCCATACTTTTTGTTAGAAAATAACTTGGAACCCCCAAACATTATATATATTTTTTTAGCAGAGACTCTAGAGAATAAAACGGCGATTGTTGCAATATTTTATGTCACACGGTTTTTGCGCAGCAGTGTTTTAAACGCAACTTTTTGGCAAAAGGGACACTTTCATGAATTAAAAAAAAAAAACGAAACAGTAAAATTAGCCCAGTTTTTTGCACAATGTGAAAGATAATGTTACGCCGAGTAAATAGACACCAAACATGTCACACTTTATAATCGCATGCACTCGTGGAATGACGATAAACTACGGTACCTAAAAAATCTCAATAGGCGACAATTTAAACATTTTTTTACGGTTACCAGGTTAGAGTTACAGAGGAGATCTAGTGCTAGAATTATTGCTCTCGCTCTGACGATCGCGGCGATACCTCACATGTGTGATTTGAACACCGTTTACATATGTGGGCACGACTTACGTATGCGTATCGCGGGGATGGAGGGCGCTTTAAAAAAATGTTTATTTTTTTATTTATTTTAAAATTAATAAATTGTTTTTTTTAAAAAATAAAAATTTTGATCACTTTTATTGCTGTCACAAGGAATGTAAACATCCCTTGTGACAGTAATAGGTGGTGACAGGTACTCTTTATGGAGGGATGGAGGGTCTAAAAGACCCCCCATCCCTCCTTTACACGTCAATGTATTCAGATCGCCGAAAACGAAGATTCTGAATACTGTATATTTTTTTTTAAAACCGGCGCCATTGGCAGCCGAGTAAACGGGAAGTGACGTCATGATGTCGCTTCCGTGTTTACAATTAGGAGACTGGAATGAAGCCGCTTACTGCTTCATTCCAGTCCCTCCCCAGCCGCTGGAAGCGGCGGATGTGAGATCGGTGCTCCTGATTGAACGGGAGCACCGGTAAGAGCGGCGGGAGGGGGGGGGACGTCCCAATCCTCCGGCATAACAGCCGAGCGGCTTTTAGCCGCATCGTTTGTTATGGTTGGATAGCCGATCGCCCGCTCTGCAAAACGGTACCGGGATGATGCCTGCAGGTGCGGGCATCATCCCGGTATAACCCCCGGAAGCCGAGTACGCACATCTGTGTACGCTCGGCGGGAAGGGGTTAAGAAGAACACGCTGCATTTTTCCTGCACTGGAACACTGTAAAAAGAAACAAAAAAACACTGGAATGCACCTAAATGCACTAAAACACACATATCCGTATTTAGGGCCAGTTCATATCATAGAAACGCAGTTCGGATGCGTTACAGATCCTTTTCGGCATGCGTGTTTTTGATGCAATCCAGGTCATTTTTTCTACCTCTTTTTTCTTAACCTTAAATGTGTGTTTCAGTGCGTTTTTGGTGCATTTAGTTGCATTCCAGTGCGTTTTTGGCATGTTTTACAGTGTTCCAATATAGTCAAGTGCAGGAAAAGTTTTTTCTGGAACTGGAACACTGTAAAATGCACCAAAAACGCACTGAAACACATATGTTCTTATTTAGGGCCAGTTCACACCACATGCAGTCCTGTGCGATTTTTCCTACATCAAAAACGCATGGAAAGTAGGTTATATGGTTTCCTATGGCATAGTTCACACCAGTGCGGTCAGTTTCAGGGCTTTCCAGTTCCAGAAAAAAAAAAGTAGAACACGCTGCATTTTTCCTGCACTGATCTGTATTGGAATGCTGTAAAAAGCATCAAAAACGCACTGGAACACACATGTCCTTATTTAGGGTTAAGAAAAAATGGGAGGGAAATGCACTGGACTGCATTAAAAATGCACCAAAAACGTGCATGCAGAAAAGCATCTGGAACGCATCCGGACTGCGTTTCTATGGTGTGAACTGGCCGTAAGGACCTGTGTGTTCCAGTGCATTTTTGATGCGTTTTACAGTATTGCAGCACAGTCCAATGAAGGAAAAATGCAGCATGTTCTATTTTTTTTCTGGAACGCACTGGAAATGCAAGCACTGGTGTGAACGATGTCATTGAAAAGCATATAACCTACTATCCATGCGTTTTTTAGGCAGAAAAAAATGCACCGGACTGCATGTGGTGTGAACTGGCCCTTTACCATTGGTCATTGGATCCGACTACAACTGAGAGCAGTGAAGAATTGGGGTGAAGGGTGCGATGCCCCCGAGCATCCATTGGGTGAGGAGGGGGCATCCAGGGACAGAACAGACACAGACTGCCGAAGCAGCTCCGTCTGTCTGGAAACTCCCCAGGGGGTGGTAGGTCTGCCCACAGCTCCCCGGGCACCTCGGGCACACACTACTTGTTTGGTATATTGCACTCCGCTTCTCTGCTAAGGCAGGAATACAGAGGGGGGCGGTAATATCACTCCGCCTGACACTGCCGCACTATAGAAGCCGCATCGGCTGATGCGCCGGCTGTTCTCTGTGTGGCCGGCGTTTCCGCTGCCAATAAACAGTCCCACATCTGATAGTCGGCTCGGCAAGCCGAGGTGTCGATCAACCAGTCACTGTGTGGCGATCGACGGGTTGCCAACCCCAGCTATAGAGGGATATGCATTCTTCATATTTCATGTCTGAGGTTTACAAACACTTTTACCCCCCCCCCCATCATTAGTGGTCATGGAAGTGTCATGTGACCATCCCTGTATTAGGGGTCTGGGGCAGTGAAAGTCCCCTCCCCCTCCTATTTCTAGTCATAGCAGCCCCCTCTATGTATATGGGATGGAGGACAGGAAGTGTTACTGAATGATCACCATGGTGACCAGGAAATATAATGCAGATCTGAGGGCTGCTACTCTGCAATATATTACATTTGTTTTATATCATCAGAGGGGGGAGGGGGGTCAGCTTACACATTATAGGGGCCTCAAGTCCGCCCTCCCCTCCCCCACACCCCCTCTCTTCCAGCAATGATGAGGGGGATTAGGAGGCACAGACTGGGGGGGGGCAGATGAGGGGTGATGGGGGGCTCCAGCTATGTCTGCCCCCCCTCCCCCGGATATTATCACCTCTACAGCCGGCTATATACTCCCCATTACACCTCAGAGCTCACCTCACACCACAGAGCGCACACAGTACATTCTGTCAGACCTACCCCCCACCTACTTACCTCCCCCCCACCGCCTTCTCCTACCTACCCCCGGCTCTCCTCCCCTCTGTACTCCTCACCTGTAAAGCTCTGCTCTCCTCACTCACCAAAATTCCCGGATTGGGTGATTTCTTCAGCTTTCCCAGCAAATATAAACTCATAACAATTTCTCATACACAACCATTAGCCAAGATGGCGCCCAACTCCCACTCTCCTCACTGCACAGCCTTCAGCTGATTGGACAGGGACATAGTGGTATGCAAATTAGCTATGGGAAAACGGAGACTGCCACCTAGTGACAATTTTAAAGAATTAAACCCTTAAAAAACCCATTAGAATGTAATGAAATGTGAAATGAATGTAATGATATAAGATGTAGATGTGTACAGTGTTGTATGATGACATATGGGCAACAAATACGATGCTGTGAGGTCACCATAAGATGAATGATAGGCGCTTACTAGAGGGGGATGAGGCTGAGCCTGTCTCAGGTCACTTCTCATTACGAGTTGCTGAGTGCGGTTGCTCTGAGCTGTTGCTCTGCGATCTCACAGCGTTTGACTGCTTTTCCTTGTGACTGACTGCGATTTTATCGATTTTAATTGATAGTTATCGCTATTTCTACCATCTTATTGCTAATTATAATATTATTATTAATATTATAATTTTTTAGCCTTTTTCAGGTATAAAAGGCACCCTTATACCATCGGGATGCGTCGTCCTTCTCGTCCCGGATCCCGGCAGAGGCGTTCTCGTCAGGACGGCGGAGAGTCACCCATCGCCCATCGGACGAGGTCTAGAGCCCGTCGGAGGAGACAGGAGGACCATAGGAGCCGTTCTCCTAGAGACCGCGGCAGAGCTCCTCAACAACCCCCATCACCACCGCCACCCATCCAGCCGGGTGGTGAGGACCAGCTGACATGTTCCATTTGTTTAATAGATTTTCAAAATGGAGAAGACATTACGACTCTGCCCTGCAGTCACCAATTCCACCTGGAATGCATCCAGCGATGGGCGCAGCAGAGCAGGACCTGTCCTCTGTGCCGGGCTGCTGTTCCCCGACTGCCCCGCAGACTGCCCGCTGATGCCCCAATCACCTTGGAAGAAATGCTCAACTACTGGTTTGACATTCGTGTTGATCCCAATGGTGCTCCATATCTGTTTCTAATCCCCATTGTGTGACACATTTTCTTTTTATATACATTACATGAAGTGGTGTAGTACTAGTTCAGGGGTCTCCAAACCTTCTAAGGAAAGGACCAGTTTACTGCGGGAGGAATAGTGCCCCGTTATTGGAGTCTGTGGGAGGAATAGTGCCTAATTATTGGAGTCAGTGGGGGGAATAGTGCCCCATTATTGCAGTCAGTGGGGAAATAGTGTCCAATTATTGGAGTCAGTGGGGAGGAATAGTGCCCCATCATTGGAGTCAGTGGGGGAAATACTGCCCCATTATTGGAGTCAGTGGGAGGAATAGTGCCCCATTATTGGAGTCAGTGGGGGGAGTGGTACCCCATTATTGGAGGCAGTGGCAGGAATAGTGCCCCATCATTGGAGTCAGTGGGGGAAATAGTGCCCAATTATTGGAGTCAGGAGGGGAATAGTGCCCCATTATTGGAGTCAGTGGGAGGAATAGTGCCCCATTATTGGATTCAGTGGGGGAAATATTGTCCAATTATTGGAGTCAGTGGGGGAATAGGGCCCCGTCATTGGAGTCAGTGGGGGGAATAGTGCCCCATTATTTGAGTCAGTGGGGGGAATAGTGCCCCATTATTGGAGTCAGTGGGGGGAATAGGGCCCCATTATTGCAGTCAGTGGGAGGAATAGTGCCCTGTCATTGGAGTCAGTGGGAGAATACTGACCCGTCATTGGAGTCAGTGGGGGAATAGTGCCCTATCATTGGAGTCAGTGGGAGAATAGTGCCCCATTATTGGAGTCAGTGGGGGGAATAGTGCCCCATTATTGGAGTCAGTGGGAGGAATAGTGCCCCATTATTGGAGTCAGTGGGGGGAATAGTGCCCCATCATTGGAGTCAGTGGGGGAATAGTGCTCCATTATTGGAGTCAGTGGGGGAATAGTGCCCCATCATTGGAGTCAGTGGGGGAATAGTGCCCCATTATTGGAGTCAGTGGCAGGAATAGTGCCCCATCATTGGAGTCAGTGGGGGAAATAGTGCCCAATTATTGGAGTCAGTGGGGGAATAGTGCCCCATTATTGGAGTCAGTGGGAGTAATAGTGCCCCATTATTGGAGTCAGTGGGGGAAATAGTGCCCCATTATTGGAGTCAGTGAGGGGAATAGTGCCCCATTATTGGAGTCAGTGGGGGGAGTGGTACCCCATTATTGGAGGCAGTGGCAGGAATAGTGCCCCATCATTGGAGTCAGTGGGGGAAATAGTGCCCAATTATTGGAGTCAGGAGGGGAATAGTGCCCCATTATTGGAGTCAGTGGGAGGAATAGTGCCCCATTATTGGATTCAGTGGGGGAAATAATGTCCAATTATTGGAGTCAGTGGGGGAATAGGGCCCCGTCATTGGAGTCAGTGGGGGGAATAGTGCCCAATTATTTGAGTCAGTGGGGGGAATAGTGCCCCATTATTGGAGTCAGTGGGAGGAATAGTGCCCTGTCATTGGAGTCAGTGGGAGAATACTGCCCCGTCATTGGAGTCAGTGGGGGAATAGTGCCCTATCATTGGAGTCAGTGGGGGAATAGTGCCCCATTATTGGAGTCAGTGGGGGGAATAGTGCCCCATTATTGGAGTCAGTGGGAGGAATAGTGCCCCATTATTGGAGTCAGTGGGGGGAATAGTGCCCCATCATTGGAGTCAGTGGGGGAATAGTGCTCCATTATTGGAGTCAGTGGGGGGAATAGTGCCCCATCATTGGAGTCAGTGGGGAATAGTGCCCCATCATTGGAGTCAGTGGCAGGAATAGTGCCCCATCATTGGAGTCAGTGGGGGAAATAGTGCCCAATTATTGGAGTCAGTGGGGGAATAGTGCCCCATTATTGGAGTCAGTGGGAGTAATAGTGCCCCATTATTGGAGTCAGTGGGGGAAATAGTGCCCCATTATTGGAGTCAGTGAGGGGAATAGTGCCCCATTATTGGAGTCAGTGGGGAATAGTGCCCCATCATTGGAGTCAGTGGGGGAATAGTGCCCCATCATTGGAGTCAGTGGGAGGAATAGTGTCCCATCATTGGTGTCAGTGGGAGGAATAGTGCCCCATGATTGGAGTCAGTGGGGGAATAGTGCCCCATTATTGGAGTCAGTGGGGGGAATAGGGCCCCATTATTGGAGTCAGTGGGAGGAATAGTGCCCTGTCATTGGAGTCAGTGGGAGAATACTGCGCCGTCATTGGAGTCAGTGGGGGAATAGTGCCCCATTATTGGAGTCAGTGGGGGGAATAGTGCCCCATTATTGGAGTCAGTGGGAGGAATAGTGCCCCATTATTGGAGTCAGTGGGGGGAATAGTGCCCCATCATTGGAGTCAGTGGGGGAATAGTGCTCCATTATTGGAGTCAGTGGGGGGAATAGTGCCCCATCATTGGAGTCAGTGGGGGGAATAGTGCCCCATTATTGGAGTCAGTGGCAGGAATAGTGCCCCATCATTGGAGTCAGTGGGGGAAATAGTGCCCAATTATTGGAGTCAGTGGGGGAATAGTGCCCCATTATTGGAGTCAGTGGGAGTAATAGTGCCCCATTATTGGAGTCAGTGGGGGAAATAGTGCCCCATTATTGGAGTCAGTGAGGGGAATAGTGCCCCATTATTGGAGTCAGTGAGGGGAATAGTGCCCCATTATTGGAGTCAGTGGGGAATAGTGCCCCATCATTGGAGTCAGTGGGGGAATAGTGCCCCATCATTGGAGTCAATGGGAGGAATAGTGTCCCATCATTGGTGTCAGTGGGAGGAATAGTGCCCCATGATTGGAGTCAGTGGGGGGAATAGTGCCCCATCACTGGAGTCAGTGGGAGGAATAGTGCCCCATCACTGGAGTCAGTGGGAGGAAGTGATCCATCATTGGAGTCAGTGGGGAATAGTGCCCCATCATTGGTGTCAGTGGGGGGGAATAGTGGCCCATTATTGGAGTCAGTGGTGGGAATATTGCCCCATCATTGGTGTCAGTGGGAGGAATATTGCCCCATCATTGGAGTTGGTGGGAGGAATAATGCTTCAAGGGCAGGATAAAAGCAAGCAAAGGGCCACATCTGGCCCCAGGGCTGCAGTTTGGTGACAACTGTAAGGCCCCTTTTACACGACTGACCCGCTTGGATCCATTTTCAGTCAGATCTGAGCCGGCCACTCATTGACTCATATGGGCAGGCGGATGTCAGTGAAGATGTGTCCGCTGACACCCACCTGCCATCCGACCTGACAAGATCTGCTCAAAACAGACAGATGGCGATATGTTTGCCATCCGTCCAGCGGATCAGATGGGATCGGATGAGAACGGTCACGCAGTCCATTTTCATCCGATGTGCCCATAGAGAACAGCGGGGCTCTGATAGGTCCATCCCTGCACAGGGAGCGGAGACAGACCTGTCATCTGCCGGCTCAGCGAGGATCAACGGAGCGATCCCCCACTGAGCTAGCGGAGCCCATCCATCCGATTCGTCCCGTGTGAAGGGGGCCTAATAGTTAAGGGTTTGAAAAAAATGTATAGAAAATGTATACATGTAAATGTATAAATATTTAACATCTTTCCTCTATACAGCATACTTCTAGCAGTTTTATAGTAATTGATGTTTTGAGAAAAAAAACAAAAAAAACAAAAAAAAATTGTATGAATGTATAAGTATAGTAATAACAGATATTTTCTTTTTAGACTGGGTATTTTTATAAAAAAAAAAAAAAAAATACTAAACATGCCTATACTTACCTGCTCTATGCAATGGTTTTGCACAGAGCAGCCCCTCTGGGTACCCCCCACTGGCACTCCAGGACCCTCCTCTTCATCAGGTGCCCCCACGGAAAGCCGCTTTCCCTGGGGGCACCTGTGCGTGCTCACTCCCGAGACTCGCTGCTGCATCTATTGACACAGAAAGCGGGACTCTGGCCACCGCGCACCCCCATGTCATCGGATTTGATTGACAGCAGCTGTAGCCAATCGCTCCCACTGCTATCAGTCTGTCCAATGAGGAGAGAGACAGCGGTGGAAGCTGGATCGGATGGGCTCAGGTAAGGAAAAGGGGGGTTGGGTGGGCGGCTTCAGCAGAGAAGGTCCTTCTCCTTAGTACATAGAGTGCATTAAGGTGATAAAACTTAGGGCTTTAGAAGCACATTTAGATAGCCATACACTGTAAGATTTGGAGAGGTTGAAGGAAAGAAAACGACTGATTAGGAGAGAGCAGATCGCACACACAGATTATAGGACGAGGCCTACTACAAACATACATCCAACATTAGAAAATCGATGACTAGCATCCAGTAGGGTAGCTTAGTGTAGTTTAGTGTAGGTCCTGCCCTAGAAGAGTCTACCTTGTCGTGGTGGGCAGGCTTGGAATCTATTGGTCAAAAGTATGTTAGCGAATGGGAGAGAGGATCACTAGATCGTCACTTCTGACCAATCGATTTCACCAAAGGACTCTTGGTTTAATCAGAGCACATGAAAAAAGTTCATGAATCAGGTTTACATCCACTTTACGATGAAAGGAGGCTCCAGGCCTCAAGACAACCTTGTCCATACAAGTTTTATACAAGACAATATTGCTAGCACTCACCTCGCAGACATGATGGCAATAAGGAAGGCCACCTTGTGAAAGTTGGCTGGGGATACACTTTAAAGTGGAGCCTACAATCCTAAAATGACCCCCCCTACATGCACTCACAGCCCCCACCCCCCTCTGTATAGTAAAATGCTATTCTTCAGTTAACTTTTTTCATACCACTCTCCTGGGATACCACATCATGTATCCTAGGAGGCTACAGGAGAAGGGATCTGCAGCATCTGATAGGCAGACGTGGCGTGCATCATCTGGAGGGGTGGGGGCGGGGCTTGTGCCTGAACCCAGAAGAGGCAGCCAACTCTCAATGACCAGGATGGCAGCATGGGACCCAGGATGTGACAACTGAGTAGCGGATCGCAGCAAGACAACACTGGATTGTCTGGGCAGAGACAACCCAGCATAAGAGGGACTTAAAACAATGTTATATATATAACCATATTATCTATACCAGCTTTTATCAGCCAGGATGTCCAGGCACCCTGGGGCACCGTGAGGTTTCTTCAGAGGTGCCTTGGCAAAATGCCTGAAAATTGCCCCAAAATTGTATACAAGCCAGCATGTGGATAAAGCTGCCTTTCAGCCACAGGTTTCCATTGTGCACCATTACAACCTTCTTGAGGGCACTTTAGCTGAGTGATGGAGAAAATTTGAGGGAAAAGAGAAACCTTGGAATCCTAGTCAATACCAGTTTATAAAAGATGATTTGCTTTGGAAGAATAAATCCCCCCCTAATGTTGGGGGTCCTACATGTGTGGATGCTGCTGTGTTATGCAAAACTATTAGAATAGTTTTTACCTTTTGAAATGGGGAGCCCCCAGACTGTCCATATTTTTTAAAGGGTGCCTTGACTGATAAAAGTTTGAAAAATAATGATCTATACAATGAAAAGACTGAAAAGATTGTTCAATGTGCCATATATTTAATTGCCATTAACAATCAGGCCGCCTTCACACCTGGCCGACACATTGTTTTGTTTTGGTGCATTTGTTGTGTGACAGCATAGGGCAGCCAGCGCCAAAGTAGCTCCTGTACTTTTTTTTCAGCGGAGAGCCAAGCATATTTTGTCACAAGACTGCTACCCGGGTTTGGGGTGACATTGAGGTTCTGTTCACACAGGAAAGGGGTGTTCTGTGCACATTTCCTGCATGGGAGGGGAACACGTTTCACATGCGGTCTCTTTTTATTTGTTTGATTTTTAGTTGATGATATTGATTAGGAGGTGATCATGGATTTTGTAAAGGGTGCTGCCTTTCAAGACGAATACGAATTGTATAGATTGATGTGTCATTATAAAACTTGACCACTAGATGGAGATGGATTATCCACTCTGAATTAAAGTGATAGTAAAGTCTTTTATGACATTTTTACCTATAGGTAAATTTATAATAAAGCTTACATGTAGGTAATAGGAATATATAATAAATGTGCACTGTTTAGGAGATATTCCAGTGAGCAGCAGCCAGTGACATCACCAGCGCATGTACTTTGAAGAAACTGAACATTGGTGCCATTCCTTCAGAGCTCTGTGTTGAGGCTCCCGCACGAATGCGCTGGACTGACATTTTTGCAGCTACCACATCCAAATTGCAATAGTGTGAACCCAGCCGTAGCCTCCCTGGCGGTATGATTATGTCAGATCTTTGCGTCTCAAAGCAGTACAATTATTTTGCATAGGAATTTGGCGTTTTGTGTTAGAAATAACACACTTAAATCTGTCCAAACAAGAGTCTAGTAGACATCCCGGGTATGATGAAGTTTGAAACACAAACTTATAATATAATAAATATAAATAATTCTAAAAAATAATAATATGATAGTAATAAAATTAATTTCCACATAATTAACTATCACTCAATTTTGCAAGTGTTCTAATTTACTATTGGCGTTTTCTAGCTGGTCTAAAAACACTTTTGACATAAAGGCACACTTTTTGGTTGCTATGGACAATTTCCAGTTTCCAGGCAGTATTTATAATACAAGAAGAATCACTAAAAAAGAGTGTATATCCTCTGATGGGAAATTAAATAGGGTTACTGGCAATAGGTAATAGTACAAGAGTAGAAGAGATTAGAGTCTTTCTACTATTACCTATTGCCAGTAAACTATTTAAAATCCCATCAGAGGATATACACTCTTTTTCAGGGATTCTTTTTCTATTGTACTAGAGATGTGGGTTCACTGACAATCAAGTCTCATACAGGGGCGACACCACTCCTCTGTAGTGATGGCGGAACGGTTCTCTCCCGGCGGTTGTTTCGTGGCGAATTTCGGCTGTTCGCGGTCCGCCCGATCAGCGGACTATTGCCGCCATTCACCGGGCGGGCTTCCGTGTTTACTGTGTAAAAGAACTTTGACCTATGATGACACATCCATCATGGGGTACAGGCAGGCATGTACTGGCCATCGGGACTACCGGGAGTTTCCCTGTGGGCCGATGGCTCAGTGGGCCACTCTGATGTAAGGGGGCTGGTGATGGGACACTCTGATGTAAGGGGGTGCTGATGGGACACTCTGATGTAAGGGGGTGCTGATGGGACACTCTGATGTAAGGGGGTGCTGATGGGACACTCTGATGTAAGGGGGCTGGTGATGGGACACTCTGATGTAAGGGGGCTGGTGATGGGACACTCTGATGTAAGGGGGCTGGTGATGGGACACTCTGATGTAAGGGGACTGGTGATGGGACACTCTGATGTAAGGGGACTGGTGATGGGACACTCTGATGTAAGGGGACTGGTGATGGGACACTCTGATGTAAGGGGGCTAATGATGGGACACTCTGATGTAAGGGGGCTAATGATGGGACACTCTGATGTAAGGGGGCTAATGATGGGACACTCTGATGTAAGGGGGCTAATGATGGGACACTCTGATGTAAGGAGGTGCTGATGGGACACTGATGTAAGGGGACTTGTGATTGGACACTCTGATGTAAGGGGGCTGGTTATGGGACACTCTGATGTAAGCAGGTGCTGATGGCACACTCTGATGTAAGGAGGTGGTGATGGGACACTCTGATGTAAGGGGGCTGGTAATGGGACACTCTGATATAAGGGGGTGCTGATGGGACACTCTGATGTAAGGGGGCTGGTGATGGGACACTCTGATGTAAGGAGGTGCTGATGGGACACTCTGATGTAAGGGGGCTGGTGATGGGACACTCTGATGTAAGGGGGCTGGTGATGGGACACTCTGATGTAAGGGAGTGCTGATGGGACACTCAAACTGTAAGTGGGCCGGTCTGGATGAAGTCCAGGGCCACATTTCTGTCCCAGTCCAGCCCTGGGTACAGGACAGCCAATTGAGACATTACAGCACATGGACACTTGGACATTCCCCCTAACTTATAAATAGACCTGATCCGGCGGCCATTTTACATTCTTTCTTCTGTCACTATAGGGAGAGATTGCTGTGTGGAGCAGGGAGAGATTGCAGTGACCCAAATCGCTAGCTATTTGGTACACAAAAGTTCTTTTCAGGACTGGTATAGGTGTTAGGTGTAGTTCAGGATATAGGTTTGAGGCACTGCTGTGCTACTGATTGTTGCAGCAGCCTGAGTGTCTTTTGTCAGTTTAGAGAAAGGGACAGGACGGTGTGTGCTGCAGGGACAGTCAGTTTAATCATTAGCTGTTACTATCAGGTCCACAAAAGTACTATTCAAGTTATTGTTCCAGCAGCCTCTCTTTTGTCAGTTTATATAGGGACAGGCAGGAAGCTGTGTGTGAGGCAGTGAGGGTCAGTTTAATCAGTAACTGTTACTATATTAGGTCCACAAAGGTTCTTTTCAGGACTGGTATGGTAATAGGCTTGTACACGTATAATATTCTTTCCTCCAAATATAGAAAGAATATTATACTTGACTGCTGCCCTTCTGCTGCAGTCTGCTAATCAGTCACAACCTACTTGTTCCACAAAGGTCCTTATAAGGACTGGTAACTTGGTCTAGGGTGCTAGAGTACATAGGGTTGAGTGAGGTACAGTCTGCTATTCTATAAGGACTGGTATAGGTCCACAATACATAGGGTTGAGGTGCACTACTGCTGACTGCTGCCCTATACTGCAGCAGTCCTTCATCAGTATAGGGACTGACGTACAGTCTGCTAATCAGTCACACACAACCTACTTGTTCCACAAAGGTCCTTATAAGGACTGGTAACTTGGTCTAGGGTGCTACAGTACATAGAGTTGAGTGAGGTACAGTCTGCTATTCCGTAAGGACTGGTATAGGTCCACAATACATAGGGTTGAGGTGCACTACTGCTGACCGCTGCCCTATACTGCAGCAGTCCTTCATCAGTATAGGGACTGAGAGTTTTGTCACAGGGTTATTTAAAAAATGACAGGCAGAGGAAGAGGCAGGCCCTTCCGCAGGGGTAGGGCAGGAGCAACAGGCTTGATCCAAAGTGGGAAGTTGCAGAAGGTGCGTTCAATTCATTTAAAGGACGCACCAGACTTGGTTGAGTGGCTCACTCAGCCTTACTCTTCTGCACCCTCCTCATCCTCTCGATCTGCACCCTCTTCTTCACTCTCTGCTATGTGCACCCCCAAAGACACTACCACCAACAACACCATCACCTCCACATACCTTCCGCTTGAGTCACAGGAATTATTTTCCGATCCATATCAAGACATTTCTGATGCGCAGCCACTCTTGGTATTGGATCAGGAAGAGGAAGTAGCAACAAATGCTACTCAGCAGTCTGACGCCAGTACCCAGATCAGCCCAAGGAGGAGGTTGGTCCCCGGTGTTGCTGCCTACTTCGAGATCTCTACTTATAGCGGTGGGGAAGGTGACGTCGATGATGACATGTCTAGTGATGTCACGTGGGTGCTCACAAGAGAGGAAGAGGAGGGGAGTTCGGAGGGAGATATGGACCAGCAGATAGGGAGGAGAAGCAGGAATAACTTACATTGCACAGGAGGGACAAAGCAGACTGCAAATGTATCAGGAGCGAGTCATCGACCATGTACGGTGTTAGGTGCAATTGTCAACTTAATTGCTTTCTAGTTTATATTGCTGTGCCAAATTTTAGCTCTTTAAAGAATGAGACACAGAAAGACCATGCTCCGTATGCCAGCTTTGAGCTTCAAATGTCCCGTGCTCAGCTTCTTCCTCTTTTTTATTATCTTATATAGGGTGGTTACAAAAGTATAGGTTTTAGCAAAGTTTCCATATAAGGTAACAAGCAGTTAATTTCAACATACATCACGCGATGGTCAGTCGTTTAACAGAAAACCACAAACTACAACCTTGCAACATATTTTGACACGTACACATAGAATGCAGAGAGAGAAATGAAAGAAAATTAAACAAAACTTAAGTAGAACTATAATCCATTAATTTCCAATCTTATCATTTTTCCCCCTTTGACATCATACCCTTCACCATTCTGGGTCCTTGCAAACAAGTGAACAGCCGATACTTCAAAGAGTACTATCCCTGACCGCGGGTTGTCAGAGGAGGATAAGTCTTCTCTATTTACCCTCATCCCTCAAATCCATACCAGCATCTTATAAGCAAAGAGAATAGAAAAGGGGTGATGTCAAAATACCCTTTTTATCATTAGAGTTCCTTAATATCTTTCTCTTTCCATTCTATCTGTTCGTGCCTTAATCTTCCTATATAAGCAACAGTTTATTATGGTAGGCAATACAAAAGCTAAAATTAGAATAAGCATCGGATTGAGCATCCAATTGAAAATACCCGTAGCTGTGGGTGACCATCCACTGAAAACATCGTACCAATGGTGGGTAGTTTCAGCTCTTATCTGTGAGGATAAATGTATTAATTTTCCTTTATCTATAACTGCAGATATTAGATTATTTTGAAGGGTATGTTCCTGTGTCTCTATGTGTTTTCTAAGTATTTCGGACTCTCTTAAAATTTGTTGTAAGGGCTCTAATGATATTATGAAAGGTGTAGTATCAGTAAGATTATCTACCGTCCATTCTTGATTGAATATTCTATGTGCATCTGGTTCAAAAAGGAAAGTTTCATTCTGCCATTTAAGCATTTTAACATTCTTTACACATCCTGAATAAGGAGCTGTTTTATTTAAACTTTCCATAGTTTCCTGATCATTTGTAATTAAACAAATATGTTGTGGTCCTATCTCCATAAATCTGTTTCCTACACTTACTGGTAGTCTCTGAAACTTACATATATTAGATTGATGTTTCAATAAGCAAGGTTCATAGACTGGAGAACTTCTTCCACAAACTATTCCCTTATTAGTTTTAGTACATAGACTTAGATCATGAGTCATGTTTTGTGTATCTACATAATGTCCATAGATCTCAGGATACCAAAATTCAGGTAGATCCTTCCCTATCAGGAGTGGCATTACTATTAACTTACACATTACCTCAATCCCTTCTACTTTATATACATCAAATCTTCCAGCACACCATCTTTCTTCACATTCAACTTCTTTTCCTGGTACTTCAAACCATGTATTTTCTAAATTTAAACCCTTGAAATAGGTCATCCAAGTGTGATAATTCCCCAATCGTAGCTCATCTCGAGCTCTATTAATTTGAATGTGATAAGATAGTGTAGAGAAAGCACATTGAGTAATATTTATGAACGTCTGATTTGCTTTCCACAACTCCAAACTAGCTAGTACTGTGTGATTAACCATAATATTGAGATATTTAGTTAACTGTACCTGGCTAATTTGTGTTTCAAATGTTGTAGGTAACCATTTGCTTGTGATTATTAAACTATCAGCTATGTGACTTCCTGCACGTTTCCACTTATTTTGTATCATTTCCATCTGTATCCCATTCATTACTCCCATTCCAGTTCCTGCAGCTCCCAAAACTGTATCATACCATTCTCGTCGATACCTACACTCTGGTAGCTGGGGAAAAGTTACATTAAATTTGATTTTTGTTTTCTGTTGTGATACCGAAACATTTATGCAAGTTTTAGGAATAGGAGTTAATACAGAGGATTCAAAGATGGTAGGTAGAGTGTCCTCTATCTTTATATCGAAACCATAATGTTGCCATTGTATATATCCTCCTATTTTTTTACCTGATTTCCTTATTGGTACAAAATACCATGCTGCACAAATATAAGTTGCAGATTGATTTGTACTAATAGGACCTGTTAGATTGAATTGTTCACTTCCACTTACTGGTCTGGGACCCTTTCCCCTCGGTTGGTTCCTGTAGATTTGGGAATCTGGGGTAAAAAGTAACATTCGTGTTTTGTCAAATACTTCCCAAAAAGTATTTCATATGGGGATAACCCTGTTTTTCCCGTTGGAGTATACCTTATGGAGAACAAAGCTAAGGGTAGGCATTCAGGCCATGGTTTATTTAACTCCTGCATAGCTTTTTGTATTTTTAACTTTATTGTCCCATTTACTCTTTCTACTGATCCTGAACTCTGTGGGTGGTAAGGGGTGTGGAAACTTTGTTGAACCCCTAACATAGCCATTACATTCTGCATGATTTCTCCTGTAAAGTGTGTTCCCCTATCTGATTCTATGGTTTCAGGAAGACCAAACCTAGGTATTAACTCAGTGATCAGTTTCTTGGCTGTGGCTTTTGCTGTAGCTGATTTCACTGAATAACTTTCGGCCAGCCTGAAAATAAGTCGATGCACACGAGACAAAATTCAAATGGGCCGCTCTTAGGCATTTGGATATAGTCAATTTGCAGTCTCTGAAAGGGATACTGGGCCCGAACCTGGTGTTTCTGTGGAGTTTTTACTCTCTGTCCTGGATTATTCAGGAGACAGATTTGGCAGGCTGCACAGTAGTTTCTCGCAATACTACTGAATCCAGGGGCGAGCCATCCTTGGTTCACAATCCTATACATGGAATTGGAACTGACATGGGTGGGTAGGTGAACTGCCGCTGCCATTGCTAGATACAGAGAGGCAGGTAGGCATATTCTGCCTCCTTCCCTCCATATATTGTCAAGGCCTAGCGCTGCTCCCATTTTTACCCATCTGTCTTTCTCACTCTCCCCTGCTTGCTCCTGTAGTTTACTCAGCTGCTGCCATGTCGGTTCTGGGATACTCACCTTTACCGTTGCTAAGGTTTCAGGGCTTACTTCCCCTAGAGCTGCCTGTTTTGCAGTTAAATCTGCAAATGCATTTCCTTTTGCCTCAATTGTTTTTGCGCTCGTGTGTGCCGCTATCTTCATAATGGCCACTCGTTTACCCTTTTGAAGATTGTTCAGAACTCTCTTAATCCCTTCTCCATGTTTTACAGGTGTACCTGCTGCTGTCAGATAACCTCTAGCTTTCCATATGTGACCATAATCATGTGCAACACCATAAGCATAGGCAGAGTCAGTGTAAATATTCCCTTCTCGCCCTTCTAAGTATTCTAGGGCTTTTTCCAAAGCTGTTAATTCTGCTTCTTGTGCGGACATGTGGACTGGTAAGGACCGTGCTTCAATTACCAGTGTATCAGTCACTACAGCATATCCTGTGTGATATTTACCCTTGTCATCAGCAAACCTACTGCCATCTATATACAAGGTGTGCTCAGCATTTAAAATTGGTGTATCTGTAACATGTGGAAACCCCATTGTCTCTTGTTCCATGAGCTGAAAACAATCGTGTTCATCTATCTCTTTAAACAAAAGAGTGTCAGTGTCAGTTTCCTCATTTCCTTCCTTATTAGCACTATTAGCACTATCATTCCCCCTTGCCAAATCTGGTGACTGAAGAGGCAAAAAGGTGGCCAAATTTAAAGTTGTACAGCGCTGAAAAGTGACATTTGGAGGTAAGAGTAAAGTACACTGTAGCCTTAGTTGTCGGGCCATGGATATGTGTTTAGGCTGTATCTGAGACAAGATTGCATGTATGTCGTGTGTGGTATGCACTACAACCGGATTGTCTAGAACAATTTCTGATGACTTATCTATGATAATTGACACTGCAGCTACCGCCCGTACACAGGACGGCGAACCTCTGGACACAGGATCTAGTGCTGCTGAGAAGTAGGCAACGGGTCTTTGTTTTATATGTGACTGTGTCAAAACACCTGTGGCGTGTCCAGTGATCTCAGCAATGTATAGATGGAATGTCTTGGTGTAATCTGGTATACCGATAGCCGGTGCAGAAATCAATAACTTTTTTAGAGTGACAAACGACTCATAAGCTACTTCCGTAAGCATATATGGCACGATTTTCAAACAATCGTATAATGGCTGCATCAAAGAGCTAGCGTGTGGTATCCATTGTCTACAATATGACACAATACCTAAAAACATACACAATTGTTTGAAATTCCGTGGGGGTAACATTCCCTTTATCACTTGAACCCTCTCCTCAGTGAGATGTCTTGTACCCTGTGATATACAATGTCCTAAAAAGATAACCTTTTCCTGACACACTTGCAACTTTTTCTTATTAACCTTACAACCTTTTTCTGCCAAAAATCGCAACAATTTAAGGGTAGTATCTAAACAAGTTTCCTTGTCAGGGCAGCATAACAATAAATCATCCACATATTGTAACAATACACAAGAATCAGGTGGTACCCATTCCTCCAATACCGTTTGTAACATGAGATGTTTTTATTGTCTATTTGTATTGGGATGTGTAACATTTTTGTATGTGATTTTATATCATCATTATTGTTGCCCCTGGGCTGGTTCCTTCTCTGATTAACTGGAGAATCAACACCTTCCTCTCCTTCATCCCTTATTCTTTTCCTACAGTTGCGTCTGATGTGACCAATCTTGTTACAGTAGTAACAGGTGAGGGGTTTGCGAGAGGAACCTCTACCTTGCTCTTGGGGACCCACAATCGCATTGATTGCATGATGTTTCCTCCCTTTGGTTTCTGCTAAGTCCGCCTCTATGCCTTGTGCCTTCTGTAACAATGTCCCTCTATCTCTAGTTGCCCTCCACTCTGGTGTGCAGGCTTTCAGTCTTTCACTTATCTGTGGAATTAATCCTTCCATGAACTGTCTATTGAAGGCTCGGATCGTGACTGGCAGAGCCAAATCCAATCCCTCATCTGCCATCATACTTTCCATAGATAAGTAAAATTCTGAAACAGTTTGTCCTGGCATTTGTTTCATGGGTGATATGGACCCCCTCTCCTGTTGTTTTGCCTGACAGAAAGCTTCTAATCTAGCAATAAAAGGGGCCCTTGAGTAGTGATGGACGAACTTCCGACGGGACGTTTCGCGAACGCGAAACGCGAACGGACACAAACGTTCGCGAAAACGACCGTTCGCCGCGGGCTCCATTGACTTCAATGGGAGGCGAATTTCGCAAACCTTTAGGTCGAATTTGCGGCCACGGGGTAATTATTAGGGGGTAGCACGTAGTCCCACCACCTGGACAATAGCATAATACATGTATGAGGTGAATTTGGGATCGATAACTACAAGCATTTTTTTTTTATTTGGGAAATTGTTCTGACAATTCAGGACTATGGAGCTAATGAAGGCAATGGAGGAGAGGGAAGGTCAGGGACCAGGGTAGGCAAACAAGAGGGTGCAGGAGATACAGAGCACTGACAGCAGCACCGTAATACAGAGCACTGACATCAGCACCGTGACATACAGCGCTGACAGCAGCTCCGTGACATACAGCGCTGACAGCAGCTCCGTGACATACAGCGCTGACAGCAGCTCCGTGACATACAGCGCTGACAGCAGCTCCGTGACATACAGCGCTGACAGCAGCTCCGTGACATACAGCGCTGACAGCAGCACCGTGACATACAGCGCTGACAGCAGCTCCGTGACATACAGCGCTGACAGCAGCTCCGTGACATACAGCGCTGACAGCAGCTCCGTGACATACAGCACTGACAGCAGCTCCGTGACATACAGCGCTGACAGCAGCTCCGTGACATACAGCGCTGACAGCAGCACCGTGACATACAGCGCTGACAGCAGCTCCGTGACATACAGCGCTGACAGCAGCTCCGTGACATACAGCGCTGACAGCAGCTCCGTGACATACAGCGCTGACAGCAGCTCCGTGACATACAGCGCTGACAGCAGCTCCGTGACATACAGCGCTGACAGCAGCTCCGTGACATACAGCGCTGACAGCAGCTCCGTGACATACAGCGCTGACAGCAGCTCCGTGACATACAGCGCTGACAGCAGCTCCGTGACATACAGCGCTGACAGCAGCTCCGTGACATACAGCGCTGACAGCAGCTCCGTGACATACAGCGCTGACAGCAGCTCCGTGACATACAGCGCTGACAGCAGCACCGTGACATACAGCGCTGACAGCAGCTCCGTGACATACAGCGCTGACAGCAGCTCCGTGACATACAGCGCTGACAGCAGCTCCGTGACATACAGCACTGACAGCAGCTCCGTGACATACAGCGCTGACAGCAGCTCCGTGACATACAGCGCTGACAGCAGCACCGTGACATACAGCGCTGACAGCAGCTCCGTGACATACAGCGCTGACAGCAGCTCCGTGACATACAGCGCTGACAGCAGCTCCGTGACATACAGCGCTGACAGCAGCTCCGTGACATACAGCGCTGACAGCAGCTCCGTGACATACAGCGCTGACAGCAGCTCCGTGACATACAGCGCTGACAGCAGCTCCGTGACATACAGCGCTGACAGCAGCTCCGTGACATACAGCGCTGACAGCAGCTCCGTGACATACAGCGCTGACAGCAGCTCCGTGACATACAGCGCTGACAGCAGCACCGTAAGCAGCCCCAGGAGGAAGTCAGCACAGCACAGGGATGGTGTGATCCCCTCATAATAAGAACCCCCAGGAGGAAGTCAGCACAGCACAGGGATGGTGGGAGCCCCTCATAATAAGAACACCCAGGAGGAAGTCAGCACAGCACAGGGATGGTGGGAACCCCTCATAATAAGCAGCCCCAGTAGAAATATGACACCGCTCAACCTCTTCAAAGAGGAGGGTAGGGGCATATAGTACGGTGTGCTTTTTTGGGTCAGGGAAGTGAGCCAAATGAATTAAGAAGGTCTGTGTGCTTGATTCCAAAAATTGTTTATAGACATATACATGGTCTACTGATCACATGTGTTGAATTCCTCCGAGATCCATGCCTCATTCATTTTTAGAAATGTGAGGTAGTTAACACTGTGGTGAGCTAGGCGAGTACGCTTATCGGTCACAATCCCCCCTGCTGCGCTGAACGTCCTTTCGGACAGGACACTGGATGAGGGGCAAGCCAACAGTTCGATTGCAAATTGGGCAAGCTCTGGCCAGAGGTCAAGCCTGCCCACCCAGTAGTCTAGGGGTTCATCACTCCTCAGAGCGTCCACATCGGCCGTTAACCCAATGTAGTCGGACACCTGACGGTCTAGGCGTTCCCTGATGCTGGATCCGGATGACACCTGTCGATGGGTCGGCTGAAAGAATGACCTCATATCCGAAGTCACCAACACATCTTCAAACCGGCCTCTTCTTGCAGGCGCTGTTGGATTGGTACCCGCAAATCCTTCTCTGGGAGTGGGAATTGCTCCTCTGCCAGCGCACGCAAAAGCAGAATGCAGCATTTCTCGAAGCAAGGCCTGGAAGTGCTGCATTCTGACAGCCCTCTGCGACGGCGGTAACATTTCCGCCATTTTGTGTTTGTACCGGGGGTCTAAGTACGTTGCCACCCAGTACTGGTCCTTGACCCTCATGCTTTTTATACGGGGGTCCCTATTAAAACACTGGAGCATGAAGGCCCCCATTTGCACTAAAGTGGAAGCGGTGTGGTGGCCTGGCTCCTGCTCATCATCCAGGATAATGTCGTCCTCTTCATTCTCCTCTCCCCATCCTCGCACAACAGGGATCCCAGAAAGGTTTAAAGCATGCTCTTCTTGCTCCTGCTCATCCGCCCCGGCACCATCCTCCTCTGACTCCTCATCAGACTCCTGTTGTTGACTTGTCTCAGATAGAGTAGCCCCCCCTGGGAATTCATCCAGCATTGCGACTTCCTCATCTTCCCGCTCCTGCTCCTCCACAGCCTGATCAATGACACGACGCAATGCACGCTCCAGAAAGAAGGCATAAGGTACCATGTCACTGATGGCGCCATGGCTGCGACTGACCAGTTTGGTGATCTCCTCAAATGGCCGCAGAAGTCTGCATGTGTCGCGCATGAGCAGCCACTGGCGCGGTGAAAAAAAACCCAGCTCCCCAGAACCGTTTCTTTCGCAGAGTTCATACAGGTAGACGTTAACTGCACGTTTCTGCTGGAGCAGCCTATCAAGCATATAGAAGGTTGAGTTCCATCGCGTCGGGCAATCGCAAATAAGACGTCTGACCGGCAGATGGTGTCGCCGCTGAATGTCAGCAAGGCGAGCCATGGCCGTGTAAGATCTTCTGAAATGGGCCGAGATTTTCCTTGCCTGCCGCAAGATGTCCTGGACCCCAGGGTATTTGACAAGGAATCGCTGCACGACCAAGTTTAAGACGTGTGCCATGCACGGCACGTGCGTGATTTTGCCCTGTTTCAATGCGCTAAGCAGATTGGCACCGTTGTCACACACCACTTTACCAACTGTCAAATTGAGCGGTGTTAGCCACTCATCTGCCTGTGAACGCAAAGCTGAAAGGAGTGCCGGGCCAGTGTGGCTCTTTGCTTCCAGGCACAACAGACGCAGCACGGCATGGCAACGTCTCACCTGGCATGTGGAATAGGTTCTGGGGAGCTTGGGCGGTGCAGTGGAAGAGACGCTAGCAGCGGAAAAGGAGGAGGCAGCTGAGGAGGAGAGGGAGGAGGATGGAGTAGGAGGAGGAGAAGAAGAGTCAGGCCTGCATGCAATCCGTGGCGGTAAAACCAAATCTACACGGGTGCCACGGGTTACATGCTTGACGGCCGTCAGAAGGTTCACCCAGTGGGCAGTAAAACTGATATACCTTCCCTGCCCGTGTTTGCTAGACCACGTGTCTGTGGTCAGATGTATCTTGGCACCGACACTGTGTGCCAGAGATACATTCACTTGCCGCTGAACATGGCCATATAGCTCTGGGATGCCCTTCTCTGAGAAATACTTCCTTCCTGGGACCTTCCATTGTGGTGTTCCAATGGCCACAAATTTGCGAAAGGCCTCCGAGTCCACCAGTTTATATGGCAGTAGTTGGCGGGCTATGAGTTCTGACAAGCCAGCCGCCAACCGTTGGGCAAGAGGGTTATCCGGCGTCATCATTTTTTTACGCTCAAACATTAGGCCCACGGAAGCCTGCCTTTTTGCAGAAAAATGTGAGCTTGGCGTGATGGAAGGTGGAGTGGAGGACAATTGTGAGGAGAGAGGAGAAGGAGAAGTAGAAGACGAGGCTGGACGGTGAGAGCCTGCAGTGTGGCTTTGTGTGTTCCGTTGCTCCCACTGGGCTCGGTGATGGCTGCTCATGTGCCTTCTTAAGGCGGTCGTCCCTAGGTGAGTATTGGGCTTACCGCGACTAACGCGTTGACTGCAAAGATTGCAGATGGCAACGCTATTGTCAGCAGCGGACACGTTAAAAAAAGCCCACACTGCGGAGCCATGTGCCGGTGTCCTGGGAGCGCCAGATGTGACCGTACATGGTCGATGACTCGCTCCTGATACATTTGCAGTCTGCTTTGTCCCTGCTGTGCAATGTAAGTCATTGCTGCTTCTCCTCCCTATCTGCTGGTCCATATCTCCCTCTGAACTCCCCTCCTCTTCCTCTCTTGTGGGCACCCACGTGACATCACTAGACACGTCATCATCAACGTCACCTTCCCCACCGCTATAAGTAGAGTAGGCAGCAACACCGGGGACCAACCTCCTCCTTGGGCTGATCTGGGTACTGGCGTCAGACTGCTGAGTAGCGCTTGTTGCTACCTCCTCTTCCTGATCCAATACCAAGAGTGGCTGCGCATCAGAAATGTCCTCTTGATATGGATCGGAAAATAATTCCAGTGACTCAAGCGGAAGGTATGTGGTGGTGGTGGTGGTGGTCGTGTTGTTGGTGGTAGTGTCTTTGGGGGTGCACATAGCAGAGAGTGAAGAAGAGGGTGCAGATCGAGAGGATGAGGAGGGTGCAGAAGAGTAAGGCTGAGCGAGCCACTCAACCAAGTCTGGTGCATCCTTTAAAGTAATTGAACGCACCTTCTGCAACTTCCCACTTTGGCTCAAGCCTGTTGCTCCTGCCCTACCCCTACCACCCCTGCGGAAGGGCCTGCCTCTTCCTCTGCATGTCATTTTTTAAATGACCCTGTGACAAAACTCTTAGTCCCTATACCGCTGAAGGACTGCTGCAGTATAGGTGAGCGGTCAGCAGTGGTGCACGTCAACCCTATCTATTGTGGACCTATAGCGGTCCTTACAGAACAGCAGACTGTACCGCACTCAAGCCTATGTACCGTAGCACCCTATACCAAGTTACCAGTCCTTATAAGAACTTTTGTGGACCAAGCAGGTTGTGTATTAGTGTTTAGCAGACTGTACGTCAGTCCCTATACCGCTGAAGGACTGCTGCAGTATAGGGCAGCGGTCAGCAGTGGTGCACGTCAACCCTATCTATTGTGGACCGATAGCGGTCCTTACAGAACAGCAGACTGTACCGCACTCAAGCCTATGTACCGTAGCACCCTATACCAAGTTACCAGTCCTTATAAGAACTTTTGTGGACCAAGCAGGTTGTGTATTAGTGTTTAGCAGACTGTACGTCAGTCCCTATACCGCTGAAGGACTGCTGCAGTATAGGGCAGCGGTCAGCAGTGGTGCACGTCAACCCTATCTATTGTGGACCGATAGCGGTCCTTACAGAACAGCAGACTGTACCGCACTCAAGCCTATGTACCGTAGCACCCTATACCAAGTTACCAGTCCTTATAAGAACTTTTGTGGAACAAGCAGGTTGTGTGTTAGTGATTAGCAGACTGTACGTCAGTCCCTATACCAATGAAGGACTGCTGCAGTATAGGGCAGCGGTCAGCAGTAGTGCACGGCAACCCTATGTATTGTGGACCGATAGCGGTCCTTACAGAACAGCAGACTGTACTGCACTCAGGCCTATGTACCGTAGCACCCTATACCAAGTTACCAGTCCTTATAAGAACTTTTGTGGACCAAGCAGGTTGTGTGTTAGTGTTTAGCAGACTGTGCGTCAGTCCCTATACCGCTGAAGGACTGCTGCAGTATAGGGCAGCGGTCAGCAGTAGTGCACGGCAACCCTATGTATTGTGGACCGATAGCGGTCCTTACAGAACAGCAGACTGTAACGCACTCAGGCCTATGTACCGTAGCACCCTATACCAAGTTACCAGTCCTTATAAGAACTTTTGTGGACCAAGCAGGTTGTGTGTTAGTGATTAGCAGACTGTACGTCAGTCCCTATACCAATGAAGGACTGCTGCAGTATAGGGCAGCGGTCAGCAGTAGTGCACGGCAACCCTATGTATTGTGGACCGATAGCGGTCCTTACAGAACAGCAGACTGTAACGCACTCAGGCCTATGTACCGTAGCACCCTATACCAAGTTACCAGTCCTTATAAAAACTTTTGTGGACCAAGCAGGTTGTGTGTTAGTGTTTAGCAGACTGTGCGTCAGTCCCTATACCGCTGAAGGACTGCTGCAGTATAGGGCAGCGGTCAGCAGTGGTGCACGTCAACCCTATCTATTGTGGACCGATAGCGGTCCTTACAGAACAGCAGACTGTACCGCACTCAAGCCTATGTACCGTAGCACCCTATACCAAGTTACCAGTCCTTATAAGAACTTTTGTGGACCAAGCAGGTTGTGTATTAGTGTTTAGCAGACTGTACGTCAGTCCCTATACCGCTGAAGGACTGCTGCAGTATAGGGCAGCGGTCAGCAGTGGTGCACGTCAACCCTATCTATTGTGGACCGATAGCGGTCCTTACAGAACAGCAGACTGTACCGCACTCAAGCCTATGTACCGTAGCACCCTATACCAAGTTACCAGTCCTTATAAGAACTTTTGTGGAACAAGCAGGTTGTGTGTTAGTGATTAGCAGACTGTACGTCAGTCCCTATACCAATGAAGGACTGCTGCAGTATAGGGCAGCGGTCAGCAGTAGTGCACGGCAACCCTATGTATTGTGGACCGATAGCGGTCCTTACAGAACAGCAGACTGTAACGCACTCAGGCCTATGTACCGTAGCACCCTATACCAAGTTACCAGTCCTTATAAGAACTTTTGTGGACCAAGCAGGTTGTGTGTTAGTGATTAGCAGACTGTACGTCAGTCCCTATACCAATGAAGGACTGCTGCAGTATAGGGCAGCGGTCAGCAGTAGTGCACGGCAACCCTATGTATTGTGGACCGATAGCGGTCCTTACAGAACAGCAGACTGTACTGCACTCAGGCCTATGTACCGTAGCACCCTATACCAAGTTACCAGTCCTTATAAAAACTTTTGTGGACCAAGCAGGTTGTGTGTTAGTGTTTAGCAGACTGTGCGTCAGTCCCTATACCGCTGAAGGACTGCTGCAGTATAGGGCAGCGGTCAGCAGTAGTGCACGGCAACCCTATGTATTGTGGACCGATAGCGGTCCTTACAGAACAGCAGACTGTAACGCACTCAGGCCTATGTACCGTAGCACCCTATACCAAGTTACCAGTCCTTATAAGAACTTTTGTGGACCAAGCAGGTTGTGTGTTAGTGATTAGCAGACTGTACGTCAGTCCCTATACCAATGAAGGACTGCTGCAGTATAGGGCAGCGGTCAGCAGTAGTGCACGGCAACCCTATGTATTGTGGACCGATAGCGGTCCTTACAGAACAGCAGACTGTACCGCACCCAAGCCTATGTACCGTAGCACCCTAGACAGACCAAGTTACCAGTCCTGATAAAGAGCTTTGTGGAACAAGTGAGTTGTGAATGATTAGCAGACTGCAGCAGAAGGGCAGCAGTCAAGTATAATATTCTTTCTATATTTGGAAGAAAGAATATTATACGTGTACAAGCCTATTACCGTACCACTGATACCAGTCCTGAAAAGAACCTTTGTGGAACTAATAGTAACAGCAAGTCTTTAAAATTATCCTCACTGCCTGACACACTGCTTCCTGCCTGTCCCTATACAAATTGGCAAAAAAGAGTAGGCTGGAACGATTAGCTGGAACAGCTCTTTTGTGGACCTGATAGTAACAGCTAATGATGATGATGATGATGATGATGAAGAAAGACTAATCTGGCTGAGCTGTCCCTAAAATAGCAGCATACAGCGCTCTGTCCCTTTATCTAAACTGACAAAAGAAACTCAGGCTGCTGACCTAACACCTATACCAGTCCTGAAAAGAACTTTTGTGTACCAAATAGCTAGCGTTTTCTCTGTCCCTACTCCACACAGGATCCTTTCCCTACAGTGACAGAAGAAAGAATGTAAAATGGCCACCGGATCGGGTGTATTTATAGGTTAGGGGGAATGTCCAAGTGTCCATGAGCTGTCATGTCTCAATTGGTTGTCCTGTAACACATGATAAACGTGTCACGAAAGGTTAAAGTTCTTGTATACATTAAACACGTAAGTCCGCCGGGGCGAACGACGGAAAAAGGCGTTCGAACCCGCGGACGGCGAAAGTCGGAAATTCGCCGCGAAACGACCGCCGGGCGAACCGTTCGGCCATCACTACCCTTGAGTCTATGTGTCTCACATGCCCTCCCAACAGGTTACCATCCGCATCAGTCTGTCCTGCCGGCCGATGTGGACCTATCTCATTCATAAATTGGTTGAATAATGTCAAAGTCATTTTATGTCTACATAAGTCCTCTCCGTCCTGCTAGGCCGCTTCATGCGTATTCATTAATTGGGTTACAAATCTGCAGAAAGCGGCTGGTTTTGCTACTGGGTCTGGGGCGCTCTGTATTAATGCCATAAGGGTGTCTGCTGACCAAGGCGCCCAAGTCCTTATCTGCATTCTACGGGTGACAGTTGGTGGGGCATTTGGGTTGGCTGGTCCAAAATCTTGGTTATTCACTTGCACTATACGCGTGTCAGTTCGTACGGGAGCTACCGTTTCTGGGTGAGGTTTTTGTGCCCCACAATGCACACATTCTATTGCCCATTCTGGGTTCTGTGCTCCACAGACCTGACAAACCCATCCTCTCCCCTCAAGTACAGGATATATCTTGTGTGTCTTACGCTCTATGTCAGCATATGGGGGTGGGGTGGATGGTTTGGGGTTAACTTTAGGCTCAACCAGTTTCATTCGTCGGTCTTTCATATCCCATCCGTCACACTCTGGATTATATTTCCACCCTTCATCCTGTGCTCGATTTGAGACCTTAATTAAGCATTCAATCTGATACGTCCATTGTTTCTCTAACACCTCTCCCTGTCTGTCCTTCCTTATTTCATCCCATACTTCTGGGTCTAAACCCGCTGCTCCTTTCACTTTGAATTTACGGAGGACATTTTTCAAATCCCTCGCTCCATCTTTACCATAGATGTTTTTAACTATCTGTTGCACAGTATAGTGTGCCACAGTTCCCTGTCGGGGCTTTGTATTCAGCTGGCCCATTTTGGCAGTCTGTGCCTAGGTAGCGTGTGGGACACTTAATGTACCGATATATATATAATTCAAAAAGTTACAAAAAGCACCTCGTTACTTTCCTCCTAGGGTGCCAAAAAATACTAAAAACCTCTCCTGGATGAGATTTCTGAAATCGAATTACCTTATATGCTAGCCAACTGACAAATATTATAACCAGACTGACGGCTACAACATATACAAGCATTCCTTTTAAGTGGCCAGGTATCCCCTCTAGATCTCCGGGCTTGTGGAGACCTTATTCCCCTTTGTATCTGGGATCCCTCTCGTGCACTCTTATCCCTGCTTTATGGAGCAGACAGGGCTTATACTCTCAACTCGCCTATGGTTTATGAATTAGATGTGAGGTTAAGCATAAGCGTCAGACCCCCCCGAAAGGGCGCATTCCGTTGCTTAGTTCGGCAATCCCCTTCCAACTCATACCATCCTTGACAAGGCTCATTCACTTTCTCAACAAGACAGACAGACAACAAACAACAAATAATTCCAGCAATATAAACCAAATATACAGTAATTTAAGACCCGCCACTACAGAGGCTGATGCTCTGCACCAGGAGGACAGTAACTGACAGAACGGATAGGCACAAATCAGGGGAGCACAGAATATAAGAAAAATAAAGCTTTTTCTTACCTGCGCAGGTTTTGGTCTGTGGTTCCCAGAATGCCTGATCCGATTGTTCCGTCGGTCCCGTTCGTCCACCTCTTGTAGTTTCATTGGCCGGGTCCCTGTTCGGGCCCAAACTGTTAGGTGCAATTGTCAACTTAATTGCTTTCTAGTTTATATTGCTGTGCCAAATTTTAGCTCTTTAAAGAATGAGACACAGAAAGACCATGCTCCGTATGCCAGCTTTGAGCTTCAAATGTCCCGTGCTCAGCTTCTTCCTCTTTTTTATTATCTTATATAGGGTGGTTACAAAAGTATAGGTTTTAGCAAAGTTTCCATATAAGGTAACAAGCAGTTAATTTCAACATACATCACGCGATGGTCAGTCGTTTAACAGAAAACCACAAACTACAACCTTGCAACATATTTTGACACGTACACATAGAATGCAGAGAGAGAAATGAAAGAAAATTAAACAAAACTTAAGTAGAACTATAATCCATTAATTTCCAATCTTATCAACGGTCACATCTGGCGCTCCCAGGACACCGGAACATGGCTCCGCAGTGTGGGCTTTTTTTAACGTGTCCGCTGCTGACAATAGCGTTGCCATCTGCAATCTTTGCAGTCAACGCATTAGTAACGGTATGCCCAGCACTCACTTAGGGGCGACCGCCTTAAGAAGGCACATGAGCAGCCATCACCGAGCCCAGTGGGAGCAACGGAACACACAAAGCCACACTCCAGGCTCTCACCGTCCAGCCTCGTCTTCTACTTCTCCTTCTCCTCTCTCCTCACAATTGTCCTCCACTCCACCTTCCATCACGCCAAGCTCACGTTTTTCTGCAAAAAGGCAGGCTTCCGTGGGCCTAATGTTCAAGCGTAAAAAAATGATGACGCCGGATAACCCTCTTGCCCAATGGTTGACGGCTGGCTTGTCAGAACTTATAGCCCGCCAACTACTGCCATATAAACTGGTGGACTCGGAGGCCTTTCGCAAATTTGTGGCCATTGGAACACCACAATGGAAGGTCCCAGGAAGGAAGTATTTCTCACAGAAGGGCATCCCAGAGCTATATGGCCATGTTCAGCGGCAAGTGAATGTATCTCTGGCACACAGTGTCGGTGCTAAGATACATCTGACCACAGACACGTGGTCTAGCAAACACGGGCAGGGAAGGTATATCACTTTTACTGCCCACTGGGTGAACCTTCTGACGGCCGTCAAGCATGTAACCCGTGGCACCTGTGTAGATTTGGTTTTACCGCCACGGATTGCATGCAGGCCTGGCTCTTCTTCTCCTCCTCCTCCTACTCCATCCTCCTCCCTCTCCTCCTCAGCTGACTCCTTCTTTTCCGCTGCTAGCGTCTCTTCCGCTGCGCCGCCCAAGCTCCCCAGAACCTATTCGACATGCCAGGTGAGACGTTGCCATGCCGTGCTGCGTCTGTTGTGCCTGGAAGCCAAGAGCCACATCAGGCCCGGCACTCCTTTCAGCTTTGCGTTCACAGGCAGAACAGTGGCTAACACGGCTCAATTTGACAGTTGGTAAAGTGGTGTGTGACAACGGTGCCAATCTGCTTAGCGCATTGAAACAGGGCAAAATCACGCACGTGCCATGCATGGCACATGTCTTAAACTTGGTCGTGCAGCGATTCATTGTCAAATACCCTGGGGTCCAGGACATCTTGCAGCAGGCAAGGAAAATCTCGGCCCATTTCAGAAGATCTTACACGGCCATGGCTCGCCTTGCTGACATTCAGCGGCGACACAATCTGCCCGTCAGACGTCTTATTTGCGATTGCCCGGCGCGATGGAACTCAACCTTCTATATGCTTGATAGGCTGCTCCAGCAGAAACGTGCAGTTAACGTCTACAAGTATAAACTCTGCGGCAGAACAGGTTCTGGGGAGCTGGGGTTTTTTTCACCGCGCCAGTGGCTGCTATAGCGCGACACATGCAGACTTCTGCGCCCATTTGAGGAGATCACCAAACTGGTCAGTCGCAGCCATGGCGCCATCAGTGACATGGTACCTTATGCCTTCTTTATGGATCGTGCATTGCGTCGTGTCATTGATCAAGCTGTGGAGGAGCAGGAGCGGGAAGATGAGGAAGTCGCAATGCTGGATGAATTCCCAGAGGGGGCTACTCTATCTGAGACAAGTGAACAACAGGAGTCAGAGGAGGATGGTGCCCGGGCGGATGAGGAGGAGCAAGAAGAGCATGCTGTAAACCTTTCTGGGATCCCTGTTGTGCGTGGATGGGGAGAGGAGAATGAAGAGGACGACATTATCCTGGATGATGAGCAGGAGCCAGGCCACCACACCGCTTCCAGTTTAGTGCAAATGGGGGCCTTCATGCTCCAGTGTTTTAATAGGGACCCCTGTATAAAAAGCATGAGGGTCAAGGACCAGTACTGGGTGGCAACGTACTTAGACCCCCGGTACAAACACAAAATGGTGGAAATGTTACCGCTGTCACAGAGGGCTGGCAGAATGGAGCACTTCCAGGCCTTGCTTCGAGAAATGCTGCATTCTGCTTTTGCATGCGCTGGCAGAGGAGCAATTACCTCTCCCAGAGAAGGAGTTGCAGGTACCAATCCAACAGCGCCTGCAAGAAGAGGCCGGTTTGAAGATGTGTTGGTGACTTCGGATATGAGGTCATTCTTTCAGCCGACCCATCGACAGGTGTCATCTGGATCCAGCATCAGGGAACGCCTAGACCGTCAGGTGTCCGACTACATCGGGTTAACGGCCGATGTGGACGCTCTGAGGAGTGATGAACCCCTGGACTACTGGGTGGGCAGGCTTGACCTCTGGCCAGACCTTGCCCAATTTGCAATCGAACTGTTGGCTTGCCCCTCATGCAGTGTCCTGTCCGAAAGGACGTTCAGCGCAGCAGGGGGGATCGTGACCGATAAGCGTACTCGCCTAGGTCACGACAGCGTTAACTACCTCACATTTCTAAAAATGAATGAGGCATGGATCTCGGAGGAATTCAACACATGTGACCAGTAGACCATGTATATGTCTATAAACAATTTTTTTAATCGAGCACACAGACCTTCTTTCTTCATTTGGCTCAATTCCTTGTCCAAAAAAAGCACACCGTACTATATGCCCGTACCCTCCTCTTTGAAGAGGTTGAGCGGCATCATATTTCTACTGGGGCTGCTTATTATGAGGGGCTCCCACCATCCCGGTGCTGTGCTGACTTCCTTCTGGGCTGTACCTCTGCTGTGCATATTATGAGGGGCTCCCACCATCCCTGTGCTATGCTTATTATGAGGGGCTCCCACCATCCCTGTGCTGTGTTGACTTTCTCCTGGGGCTGTTTATTATGAGGGGCTCCCACCATCCCTGTGCTATGCTGACATCCTCCTGGGGCTGCTTATTATGAGGGGCTCCCATCATCCCTGTGCTATGCTTATTATGAGGGGCTCCCACCATCCCTGTGCTGTGCTGACTTCCTCCTGGGGCTGCTTATTATGAGGGGCTCCCACCATCCCTGTGCTGTGCTGACATCCTCCTGGGGCTGCTTATTATGAGGGGCTCCCACCATCCCTGTGCTGTGCTGACTTCCTCCTGAGGCTGTACCTCTGCTGTGCATATTATGAGGGGCTCCCACCATCCCTGTGCTATGCTCATTATGAGGGGCTCCCACCATCCCTGTGCTATGCTCATTATGAGGGGCTCCCACCATCCCTGTGCTATGCTCATTATGAGGGGCTCCCACCATCCCTGTGCTATGCTGACTTCCTCCTGGGGCTGCTTACGGCACAGGTGTCAGTGCTGTATATCACGGTGCTGATGTTAGTACTCTCTATCACGGTGCTGGTGTTAGAGCTTTATGTCACGCTGCTGATGTCAGTGTTCTCTATCACGGTGCTGCTGTCAGTGCTGTATATCAAGGTGCTGGTGTTAGTGCTTTATGTCACGCTGCTGATGTCAGTGCTCTCTATCACGGTGCTGCTGTCAGTGCTGTATATCACGGTGCTGGTGTTAGTGCCTTATGTCACGCTGCTGATGTCAGTGCTCTCTATCACGGTGCTGTTGTCAGATCTCTCTATCACGGTGCAGGTGTCAGTGCTGTATGTCACGCTGCTGGTGATCATCTCCTGCACCCTCTTCTTTGCCTACCCTGACCTTCCCTCTCTTCCATTGCCTTCATGCGCTCCACAGTCCTGAATTGTCACAACAATTTCCCATATAAAAAAAGAATGCTTGTAGTTGTCGATCCCAGATTCACCTCATACATGTGTTATGTCATTGGCCATGTGGTGGGACTATGTTTGCACAGCTACTAATTATTTTGTGGCTGCAAATTTGACCTGTATGTTTGCAAAGTTCGCCTCCCATTGAAGTCAATGGGGCCCGCCGCGAATGTTCCGGTTCGCAAACTATCGGCCACGTTCGCAGTCCGCGTTCGCGAAACGTCCCGTTGGAAGTTTGTCCATTACTACTCCTCTGTATTTATAATATAAAACTGCATGGAGGGAACTGGACAAAGCACTAGGGACAAAAGGGATGTGAAATCATTTCATACAGTGATGTAATCATTAAGATTACAGTGTACTGTATGTATTATGATTTTTCACATTTTTGAATTTGCCGCTTGGCTCTACCCCCATGCGCCGCTCGCAGGGAATGGACCCGGCACACAGAGGCATTGGGTGGAAGACACAGACACAGCGGGTGGGATATTGCAGGATCCTGGGGACAAGGTAAGTACACTGCACCAGGATCCTGCAATGCAATCCCGAGTGTGGCTCGGGGTTACCGCTAATGGTGCGGAAATTTAACCCCGAGCCACACTCAGGGAAACCGCCAGGGAGGTTAATGAGAAGTTCACTTCAAATAAATAAATGCACATTTTTTTTGCCTTTGGAGCCTGGAAAACATGGCACCAGCGATCAGCAGATTGCTGATACCATGCAGGTCTCCTGCAGACTGTCAGTGTAAGCTGTTTGCCCTGCACATCGTACAGCCAGGCAGTTTCACACTGACAAGAAGACTCAATTAACTACCATAGCACTGAACAGCGCAGTGGTAGATCATTGAGAACTGCAAACCAACAGCCGCAAAGGATGGCGATGCTTGTAGATCATTCACACACACAGAGTCCTGTGCTGTGAATGAATAATGCAGCCGTGTGAGCAGAGCCCCGTGCGGCCGCACTGTTTTCAAAAAGTGACAGCTAGTATAGGGAACTTCTCCCCATGCTGCTGCCAGAGGGAGAGGAGGGATCGGTGAATGGCTGCAGCAGTAGGAACATGTTACATGTTTCACCTTAAAAACAGATGGAACATGTAACACGTTCCCAAAGGTGGATTTATCCTTTAAAGAATCTTAAAGACACAGCGCAACATACAGTGCCTTGCGAAAGTATTCGGCCCCCTTGAACTTTTCAACCTTTTGCCACATTTTAGGCTTCAAACAAAGATATAAAATTTTTATTTTTTGTGAAGAATCACCAACAAGTGGGACGCAAGTGTGAATTGGAACAAAATCTATTGGATTTTTGAAACTTTTTTAACTAATAAAAAAATGAAAAGTGGGGCGTGCAAAATTATTCGGCCCCCTTGCGTTAATACTTTGTAGAGCCACCTTTTGTTGCGATTACAGCTGCAAGTCGCTTGGGGTATGTCTCTATCAGTTTTGCACATCGAGAGACTGAAATTCTTGCCCATTCTTCCTTGCAAAACAGCTCAAGCTCAGTGAGGTTGGATGGAGAGCGTTTGTGAACAGCAGTTTTCAGCTCTTTCCACAGATTCTCGATTGGATTCAGGTCTGGACTTTGACTTGGCCATTCTAACACCTGGATACGTTTATTTGTGAACCATTTCTTTGTAGATTTTGCTGTATGTTTGGGATCATTGTCTTGTTGGAAGATAAATCTCCGTCCCAGTTTCAGGTCTTTTGCAGACTCCAACAGGTTTTCATCCAGAATGGTCCTGTATTTGGCTGCATCCATCTTCCCCTCAATTTTAACCATCTTCCCTGTCCCTGCTGAAGAAAAGAAGGCCCAAACCATGATGCTGCCACCACCATGTTTGACAGTGGGGATGGTGTGTTGAGGTTGATGAGCTTTGTTGCTTTTACGCCAAACATATCGTTTTGCATTGTGGACAAAAAGTTCGATTTTGGTTTTATCTGACCAGAGCACCTTCTTCCACATGTTTGGTGTGTCTCCCAGGTGGCTTGTGGCAAACTTTAGACAAGACTTTTTATGGATATCTTTGAGAAATGACTTTCTTCTTGCCACTCTTCCATAAAGGCCAGATTTGTGCAGTGTACGACTGATTGTTGTCCTATGGACAGACTCTCCCACCTCAGCTGTAGTTCTCTACAGTTCATCCAGAGTGATCATGGGCCTCTTGGCTGCATCTCTGATCAATCTTCTCCTTGTCTGAGCTGAAAGTTTAGAGGGACGGCCAGGTCTTGGTAGATTTGCAGTGGTCTGATACCCCTTCCTTTTCAAAATGATCGCTTGCACAGTGCTCCTTGGGATGTTTAAAGCTTGGGAAATCTTTTTGTATCCAAATCCGGCTTTAAACTTCTCCACAACAGTATTACGGACCTGCCTGGTGTGTTCCTTGGTCTTCATGATGCTCTCTGCGCTTTCAACAGAACCCTGAGACTACCACAGTGCAGGTGCATTTATACAGAGACTTGATTACACACAGGTGGATTATATTTATCACCATCAGTCATTTAGGACAACATTGGATCATTCAGAGATCCTCGCTGAACTTCTGGAGTGAGTTTGCTGCACTGAAAGTAAGGGGGCCGAATAATTTTGCACGCACCACTTTTCAGTTTTTTATTTGCTAAAAAAGTTTAAAATATCCAATAGATTTCGTTCCACTTCACAATTGTGTCCCACTTGTTGGTGATTCTTCACAAAAAATTAAAATTTAATATCTTTATGTTTGAAGCCTGAAATGTGGCAAAAGGTTGAAAAGTTCAAGGAGGGCGAATACTTTCACAAGCCACTGTATATATATATATATATATATATATATATATATATATATA
Organism: Lithobates pipiens; assembly: GCF_037356315.1. Classification (NCBI taxonomy): domain Eukaryota; kingdom Metazoa; phylum Chordata; class Amphibia; order Anura; family Ranidae; genus Lithobates; species Lithobates pipiens. The sequence continues at coordinate 1,348,469 of NW_027507898.1, read as the reverse complement.
TATATTAGACATGTGTGATTAGTTTCGTACGAATTTCCAAAAATTCGTACGTTCGGGAGGATCCGAAATACGAATTGCCATGCGTCCGAATTCTGTACGGAATACGAACTTTTGTTTACGAATTCCGGATTTCGGACGACGACTCGGTCATTATGCTTATTATGACTTGTAAAAGACTTTTGTGATAGAAGTCAATGTAAGTTACCTGAAGACATCAGTGAAGCACTTTCCTCCTCTCTGGGCAGGCTGCCAAGAAAAGATCAAAGTGATACAATGTTTCTTCTTCAATGGGCTGAACTCTGTGTGTAGAAGTTCTCAGTTTACCCATTTAAAGACTAAATCTTTTCTGACACTTGTTGCTTACTAGTAAAAATCCAGTATTTTCTGCTAGAAAATCACTCAGAAGCCCCAAAAATTATATATATATATTTTAGCAGACACCCTAGGGAATAAAATAGCGGTTGTTGCAATATTTTATGTGACGCGGTATTTGCGCAGAGGTCTTTCAAACGCAAGTTAGCCCTTTTTTTTCGGTCAACCTCTAGAGAGCACTGACATTAGCAGCGTGACATACAGCAATGACACCTGCACCGTGATAGAGTGATCTGACACCAGCACCGTGATAGAGAGCACTGACATCAGCAGCGTGACATAAAGCACTGACACCAGCACCGTGATATAAAGCACTGACACCAGCACCGTGATATACAGCACTGACACCTGCACCGTAAGCAGCCCCAGGAGGAAGTCAGCATAGTACAGGGATGGTGGGAGCCCCTCATAATAAGCAGCCCCAGGAGGAAGTCAGCATATCAAAAGGATGGTGAACTTTGCAAACCTACAGGTCATATTTGCAGCCACAAAATAATTACTAGCTGTGCACACATAGTCCCACCACATGGCCAATGACATAACACATGTATGAGGTGAATCTGGGATCGACAACTACAAGCATTCTTTTTTTATATGTGAAGTTCTGAAAATTCTGGAATCTTGAGACAATGGAGGCGAGGGAAGGTCAGGGTAGGCAAAGAAGAGGGTGCAGGAGATGATCACCAGCACCAGCACCGTGATATAGAGCACTGACACCTGCACCGTGATAGAGTGATCTGACACCAGCACCGTGACATAACACATGTATGAGGTGAATCTGGGATCGACAACTACAAGTATTCTTTTTTTAATATGTGAAATTATGAAAATTCAGGAATCTTGAGATAATGGATGCGAGGGAAGGTCAGGGTAGGCAAAGAAGAGGGTGCAGGAGATGATCACCAGCACTGTGATATAGAGCACTGACATCTGCACCGTGATAGAGTGATCTGACACCAGCACCATGACATAACACATGTATGAGGTGAATCTGGGATCGACAACTACAAGCATTCTTTTTTTATATGTGAAATTCTGAAAATTCAGGAATCTTGAGACAATGGAGGCGAGGGAAGGTCAGGGTAGGCAAACCACAGGGTGCAGGAAAAGATCACCAGCACCAGCACCGTGATATAGAGCACTGACACCTGCACCGTGATAGAGTGATCTGACACCAGCACCGTGACATAACACATGTATGAGGTGAATCTGGGATCGACAACTACAAGCATTCTTTTTTTATATGTGAAATTTTGAAAATTCAGGAATCTTGAGATAATGGAGGCGATGGAAGGTCAGGGTAGGCAAAGAAGAGGGTGCAGGAGATGATCACCAGCACTGTGATATAGAGCACTGACACCTGCACCATGATAGAGTGATCTGACACCAGCACCGTGACATAACACATGTATGAAGTGAATCTGGGATCGACAACTACAAGCATTCTTTTTTTATATGTGAAATTCTGAAAATTCAGGAATCTTGAGATAATGGAGGCGAGGGAAGGTCAGGGTAGGCAAAGGTATCATGAGCGAGTCATCGACCATGTACGGTCACATCTGGTGCTCCCAGGACACCGGCACATGGCTCCGCAGTGTGGGCTTTTTTTAACGTGTCCGCTGCTGACAATAGCGTTGCCATCTGCAATCTTTGCAGTCAACGCATTAGTCGCGGTAAGCCCAACACTCACCTAGGGACGACCGCCTTAAGAAGGCACATGAGCAGCCATCACCGAGCCCAGTGGAAGCAACAGAACACACAAAGCCACACTCCAGGCTCTCACAGTCCAGCCTCGTCTTCTACTTCTCCTTCTTCTCTCTCCTCACAATTGTCCTCCACTCCACCTTCCATCACGCCAAGCTCACGTTTTTCTGCAAAAAGGCAGACTTCCGTGGGCCTAATGTTCGAGCGTAAAAAAAATGATGACGCCGGATAACCCTCTTGCCCAACGGTTGACGGCTGGCTTGTCAGAACTCATAGCCCGCCAACTACTGGCATATAAACTGGTGGACTCGGAGGCCTTTCGCAAAATTGTGGCCATTGGAACACCACAATGGAAGGTCCCAGGAAGGAAGTATTTCTCACAGAAGGGCATCCCAGAGCTATATGGCCATGTTCAACGGCAAGTGAATGTATCTTTGGCACACAGTGTCGGTGCCAAGATACATCTGACCACAGACACGTGGTCTAGCAAACACGGGCAGGGAAGGTATATCACTTTTACTGCCCACTGGGTAAACCTTCTGACGGCTGTCAAGCATGTAACCCGTGGCACCCGTGTAGATTTGGTTTTACCGCCACGGATTGCATGCAGGCCTGGCCCTTCTTCTCCTCCTCCTCCTACTCCATCTTCCTCCCTCTCCTCCTCGGCTGACTCCTCCTTTTCCGCTGCTAGCGGCTCTTCTGCTACGCCGCCCAAGCTCCCCAGAACCTATTCGACATGCCAGGTGAGACGTTGCCATGCCGTGCTGCGTCTGTTGTGCCTGGAAGCCAAGAGCCACATCAGGCCCGGCACTCCTTTCAGCTTTGCGTTCACAGGCAGATCAGTGGCTAACACGGCTCAATTTGACAGTTGGTAAAGTGGTGTGTGACAACGGTGCCAATCTGCTTAGCGCATTGAAACAGGGCAAAATCACGCCCGTGCCATGCATGGCACACGTCTTAAACTTGGTCGTGCAGTGATTCATTGTCAAATACCCTGGGGTCCAGGACATCTTGCGGCAGGCAAGGAAAATCTCTGCCCATTTCAGAAGATCTTACACGGCCATGGCTCGCCTTGCTGACATTCAGCGGCGACACAATCTGCCTGTCAGACGTCTTATTTGCGATTGCCCGACGCGATGGAACTCAACCTATATGCTTGATAGGCTGCTCCAGCAGAAACGTGCAGTTAACGTCTACCTGTATGAACTCTGCGGCAGAACAGTTTCTGGGGAGCTAGGGTTTTTTCACCGCGCCAGTGGCTGCTATAGCGCGACACATGCAGACTTCTGCGCCCATTTGAGGAGATCACCAAACTGGTCAGTCGCAGCCATGGCGCCATCAGTGACATGGTACCTTATGCCTTCTTTATAGAGTGTGCATTGCGTCGTGTCATTGATCAAGCTGTGGAGGAGCAGGAGCGGGAAGATGAGGAAGTCGCAATGCTGGATGAATTCCCAGAGGGGGCTACTCTATCTGAGACAAGTGAACAACAGGAGTCTGAAGAGGAGTCAGAGGAGGATGGTGCCGGGGCGGATGAGGAGGAGCAAGAAGAGCATGCTTTAAACCTTTCTGGGATCCCTGTTGTGCGTGGATGGGGAGAGGAGAATGAAGAGGACGACATTATCCTGGATGATGAGCAGGAGCCACGCCACCACACCGCTTCCAGCTTAGTGCAAATGGGGCCTTCATGCTCCAGTGTTTTAATAGGGACCCCCGTATAAAAAGCATGAGGGTCAAGGACCAGTACTGGGTGGCAACGTACTTAGACCCCCGGTACAAACACAAAATGGTGGAAATGTTACCGCCGTCACAGAGGGCTGGCAGAATGGAGCACTTCCAGGCCTTGCTTCGAGAAATGCTGCATTCTGCTTTTGCGTGCGCTGGCAGAGGAGCAATTACCTCTCCCAGAGAAGGAGTTGCGGGTACCAATCCAACAGCGCCTGCAAGAAGAGGCCGGCTTGAAGATGTGTTGGTGACTTCGGATATGAGGTCATTCTTTCAGCTGACCCATCGACAGGTGTCATCCGGATCCAGCATCAGGTAATGCCTAGACCGTCAGGTGTCCGACTACATCGGGTTAACGGCCGATGTGGACGCTCTGAGGAGTGATGAACCCCTGAACTACTGGGTGGGCAGGCTTGACCTCTGGCCAGACCTTGCCCAATTTGCAATCGAACTGTTGGCTTTCCCCTCATGCAGTGTCCTGTCCGAAAGGAGGTTCAGCACAGCAGGGGGGATCGTGACCGATAAGCGTATTCGCCTAGCTCACGACAGCGTTAACTACCTCACATTTCTAAAAATGAATGAGGCATGGATCTCGGAGGAATTCAACACATGTGACCAGTAGACCATGTATATGTCTATAAACAATTTTTTTAATCGAGCACACAGACCTTTCTTCATTTGGCTCACTTCCTTGTCCAAAAAAAGCACACCATACTATATGCCCGTACCCTCCTCTTTGAAGAGGTTGAGCGGTGTCATATTTCTCCTGGGGCTGCTTATTATGAGGGGCTCCCACCATCCCTGTGCTGTGCTGACTTTCTCCTGGGGCTGCTTATTATGAGGGGCTCCCACCATCCCTGTGCTGTGCTGACTTCCTCCTGGGCTGTACCTCTGCTGTGCATATTATGAGGGGCTCCCACCATCCCTGTGCTATGCTTATTATGAGGGGCTCCCACCATCCCTGTGCTGTGTTGACTTCCTCCTGGGGCTGCTTATTATGAGGGGCTCCCACCATCCCTGTGCTATGCTGACATCCTCCTGGGGCTGATTATTATGAGGGGCTCCCACCATTCCTTGTGCTATGCTTATTATGAAGGGCTCCCACCATCCCTGTGCTGTGCTGACTTCCTCCTGGGGCTGCTTATTATGAGGGGCTCCCACCATCCCTGTGCTATGCTGACATCCTCCTGGGGCTGCTTATTATGAGGGGCTCCCACCATCCCTGTGCTATGCTGACTTCCTCCTGGGGCTGCTTACGGTGCAGGTGTCAGTGCTGTATATCACGGTGCTGATGTCTGTACTCTCTATCACGGTGCTGGTGTTAGAGCTTTATGTCACGCTGCTGATGTCAGTGCTCTCTATCACGGTGCTGCTGTCAGTGCTGTATATCAAGGTGCTGGTGTTAGTGCTTTATGTCACGCTGCTGATGTCAGTGCTGTATATCACGGTGCTGCTGTCAGTGCTGTATATCACGGTGCTGGTATTAGTGCTTTATGTCAAGCTGCTGATGTCAGTGCTCTCTATCACGGTGCTGTTGTCAGATCACTCTATCATGGTGCAGGTGTCATTGCTGTATGTCACGCTGCTGGTGATCATCTCCTGCACCCTCTTCTTTGCCTACCCTGACCTTCCCTCTCCTCCATTGCCTTCATGCGCTCCACAGTCCTGAATTGTCACAACAATTTCCTATATAAAAAAAGAATGCTTGTAGTTGTCGATCCCAGATTCACCTCATACATGTGTTATGTCATTGGCCATGTGGTGGGACTATGTTTGCGCAGCTATTAATTATTTTGTGGCTGCAAATTTGACCTGTAGGTTTGCAAAGTTCGCCTCCCATTGAAGTCAATGGGGCCCGCCGCGAATGTTCGCGGTCCGCGTTCGCGAAACGTCCCGTTGGAAGTTCGTCCATCACTACTCCTCTGTATTTATAATATAAAACTGCATGGAGGGCACTGGACAAAGCACTAGGGACAAAAGGGATGTGAAATCATTTCATACAGTGATATAATCATTAAGATTACAGTGTACTGTATGTATTATGATTTTTCACATATTTGAATTTGCCGCTTGGCTCTACCCCCATGCGCCGCTCGCAGGGAATGGAGCCCGGCACACAGAGGCATTGGGCGGAAGACACAGACACAGCGGGGGGGATATTGGAGGATCCTGGGGACAAGGTAAGTACACTGCACCAGGATCCTGCAATGCAATCCCGAGTGTGGCTCGGGGTTACCGCTAATGGTGCGGAAATTTAACCCCGAGCCACACTCAGGGAAACCGCCAAGGAGGTTAATGAGAAGTTCACTTCAAATAAATAAATGCAATTTTTTTTTGCCTTTTGGAGCCTGGAAAACATGGCACCAGCAATCAGCAGATTGCTGATACCATGCAGGTCTCCTGCAGACTGTCAGTGTAAAGGCGCGTACACACGGGCGGACTGTCTGGCCAACTTAGTCCGTCAGACAATCCAACGGACAGTCCGTCCTACTTTCGAATGAACGGACTTGACCACACACGGATGCAAAACAGTCCGTCGAAAGTTTGCGCGATGACGTGTACAGCACGTACGACGGGACTAGAAATAGGAAGTCCAATACACAGCAATGCAACCTTTCGCCGTGTAAATCCTTTCTGAGCATGCGCCATACTTAGTCCGTCGAACTAGCCTACTCACGAGCGGATTGTCCGCTGAAACCAAAGTCTGACGGACAATATTACGGAAATTCCGAAATACTTAGTCCGCCAGACTGCACGCTGAAAAAGTCCGCTGAAGCCCACACACGAGCGGACTGTCCGCTGAAATGTGTTTCGACGGACTAAGTTGGCCAGACAGTCCGCCCGTGTGTACCACAAAGGATGGCGATGCTTGTAGATCATTCACACACACAGAGTCCTGTGCTGTGAAGGAATAATGCAGCCGTGTGAGCAGAGCCCCGTGCGGCCGCACTGTTTTCAAAAAGTGACAGCTAGTATAGGGAACTTCTCCCCATGCTGCTGCCAGAGGGAGAGGAGGAAACGGTGAATGGCTGCAGCAGTAGGAACATGTTACATGTTTCACCTTAAAAATGGATGGAACATGTAACACGTTCCCAAAGGTGGATTTATCCTTTAAAGAATCTTAAAGACACAGCGCAACATACAGTGCCTTTGCGAAAGTATTCGGCCCCCTTGAACTTTTCAACCTTTTGCCACATTTCAGGCTTCAAACAAAGATATAAAATTTAAATTTTTTGTGAAGAATCACCAACAAGTGGGACACAATTGTGAAGTGGAACAAAATCTATTGGATTTTTGAAACTTTTTTAACTAATAAAAAAATGAAAAGTGGGGCGTGCAAAATTATTCGGCCCCCTTGCGTTAATACTTTGTAGAGCCACCTTTTGCTGCGATTACAGCTGCAAGTCGCTTGGGGTATGTCTCTATCAGTTTTGCAAATCGAGAGACTGAAATTCTTGCCCATTCTTCCTTGCAAAACAGCTCGAGCTCAGTGAGGTTGGATGGAGAGCGTTTGTGAACAGCAGTTTTCAGCTCTTTCCACAGATTCTCGATTGGATTCAGGTCTGGACTTTGACTTGGCCATTCTAACACCTGGATACGTTTATTTGTGAACCATTCCTTTGTAGATTTTTCTGTATGTTTGGGATCATTGTCTTGTTGGAAGATAAATCTCCGTCCCAGTTTCAGGTCTTTTGCAGACTCCAACAGGTTTTCATCCAGAATGGTCCTGTATTTGGCTGCATCCATCTTCCCCTCAATTTTAACCATCTTCCCTGTCACTGCTGAAGAAAAGAAGGCCCAAACCATGATGCTGCCACCACCATGTTTGACAGTGGGGATGGTGTGTTGAGGGTGATGAGCTGTGTTACTTTTATGCCAAACATATCGTTTTGCATTGTGGACAAAAAGTTCGATTTTGGTTTCATCTGACCAGAGCACCTTCTTCCACATGTTTGGTGTATCTCCCAGGTGGCTTGTGGCAAACTTTAGACAAGACTTTTCATGGATATCTTTGAGAAATGACTTTCTTCTTGCCACTCTTCCATAAAGGCCAGATTTGTGCAGTGTACGACTGATTGTTGTCCTATGGACAGACTCTCCCATCTCAGCTGTAGTTCTCTACAGTTCATCCAGAGTGATCATGGGCCTCTTGGCTGCATCTCTGATCAGTCTTCTCCTTGTCTGAGCTGAAAGTTTAGAGGGACAGCCAGGTCTTGGTAGATTTGCAGTGGTCTGATACCCCTTCCATTTCAAAATGATCGCTTGAACAGTGCTCCTTGGGATGTTTAAAGCTTGGGAAATCTTTTTGTATCCAAATCCGGCTTTAAACTTCTCCACAACAGTATTACGGACCTGCCTGGTGTGTTCCTTGGTCTTCATGATGCTCTCTGCGCTTTCAACAGAACCCTGAGACTATCACAGAGCAGGTGCATTTATACAGAGACTTGATTACACACAGGTGGATTATATTTATCACCATCAGTCATTTAGGACAACATTGGATCATTCAGAGATCCTTGCTGAACTTCTGGAGTGAGTTTGCTGCACTGAAAGTAAGGGGGCCGAATAATTTTGCACGCACCACTTTTCAGTTTTTTATTTGCTAAAAAAGTTTAAAATATCCAATAGATTTCGTTCCACTTCACAATTGTGTCCCACTTGTTGGTGATTCTTCACAAAAAATTAAAATTTAATATCTTTATGTTTGAAGCCTGAAATGTGGCAAAAGGTTGAAAAGTTCAAGGAGGGCGAATACTTTCGCAAGCCACTGTATATATATATATTAGACATGTGCGATTAGTTTTGTACGAATCTCAAATTCTTACGAATTTCCAAAAATTCGTACGTTCGGGAGGATCCGAAATACGAATTGCCGTGCGTCCGAATTCTGTACGGAATACGAACTTTTGTTTACGAATTCCGGATTTCGGACGACAACTCGGTCATTATGTTTATTATGACTTGTAAAAGACTTTTGTGATAGAAGTCAATGTAAGTTGCCTGAAGACATCAGTGAAGCACTTTCCTCCTCTCTGGGCAGGCTGCCAAGAAAAGATCAAAGTGATACAATGTTTCTTCTTCAATGGGCTGAACTCTGTGTGTAGAAGTTCTCAGTTTACCCATTTAAAGACTAAATCTTTTCTGACACTTGTTGCTTACTAGTAAAAATCCAGTATTTTCTGCTAGAAAATCACTCATAAGCCCCAAAAATTATATATATATTTTTAGCAGAGACCCTAGGGAATAAAATAGCGGTTGTTGCAATATTTTATGTGACGCGGTATTTGCGCAGAGGTCTTTCAAACGCAAGTAAGCCCTTTTTTTTCGGTCGACCTCTAGAGAGCACTGACATTAGCAGCGTGACATACAGCAATGACACCTGCACCGTGATAGAGTGATCTGCCACCAGCACCGTGATAGAGAGCACTGACATCAGCAGCGTGACATAAAGCACTGACACCAGCACCGTGATATAAAGCACTGACACCAGCACCGTGATATACAGCACTGACACCTGCACCGTAAGCAGCCCCAAGAGGAAGTCAGCATAGTACAGGGATGGTGGAAGCCCCTCATAATAAGCAGCCCCAGGAGGAAGTCAGCATATCACAGGGATGGTGAACTTTGCAAACCTACAGGTCATATTTGCAGCCACAAAATAATTACTAGCTGTGCACACATAGTCCCACCACATGGCCAATGACATAACACATGTATGAGGTGAATCTGGGATCGACAACTACAAGCATTCTTTTTTATATGTGAAGTTCTGAAAATTCAGGAATCTTGAGACAATGGAGGCGAGGGAAGGTCAGGGTAGGCAAAGAAGAGGGTGCAGGAGATGATCACCAGCACCAGCACCGTGATATAGAGCACTGACACCTGCACCGTGATAGAGTGATCTGACACCAGCACCGTGACATAACACATATATGAGGTGAATCTGGGATCGACAACTACAAGTATTCTTTTTTTTATATGTGAAATTATGAAAATTCAAGAATCTTGAGATAATGGATGCGAGGGAAGGTCAGGGTAGGCAAAGAAGAGGGTGCAGGAGATGATCACCAGCACCAGCACTGTGATATAGAGCACTGACACCTGCACCGTGATAGAGTGATCTGACACCAGCACCGTGACATAACACATGTATGAGGTGAATCTGGGATCGACAACTACAAGCATTCTTTTTTTATATGTGAAATTTAGAAAATTCAGGAATCTTGAGATAATGGAGGCGATGGAAGGTCAGGGTAGGCAAAGAAGAGGGTGCAGGAGATGATCACCAGCACCAGCACTGTGATATAGAGCACTGACACCTGCACCGTGATAGAGTGATCTGACACCAGCACCGTGACATAACACATGTATGAGGTGAATCTGGGATCGAAAACTACAAGCATTCTTTTTTTATATGTGAAATTCTGAAAATTCTGGAATCTTGAGATAATGGAGGCGAGGGAAGGTCAGGGTAGGCAAAGGTATCAGGAGCGAGTCATCGACCATGTACGGTCACATCTGGTGCTCCCAGGAAACCGGCACATGGCTCCGCAGTGTGGGCTTTTTTTAACGTGTCCACTGCTGACAATAGCGTTGCCATCTGCAATCTTTGCAGTCAACGCATTAGTCACGGTAAGCCCAACACTCACCTAGGGACGACCGCCTTAAGAAGGCACATGAACAGCCATCACCGAGCCCAGTGGGAGCAACAGAACACACAAAGCCACACTCCAGGCTCTCACCGTCCAGCCTCGTCTTCTACTTCTGATGTCAGTGCTGTATGTCACGCTTCTGATGTCAGTGCTTTCTATCACGGTGCTGCTGTCAGTGCTGTATATCACGGTGCTGATGTCAGTGCTGTATGTCGCGCTTCTGATGTCAGTGCTCTCTATCACGGTGCTGCTGTCAGTGCTGTATATCACGGTGCTGATGTCAGTGCTGTATGTCACGCTTCTGATGTCAGTGCTCTCTATCACGGTGCTGCTGTCAGTGCTGTATATCACGGTGCTGGTGTGAGTGATTTATGTCATGCTGCTGATGTCAGTGCTCTCTATCACGGTGTTGCTGTCAATGCTGTATGTCACGGTGCTGGTGTTAATGCTTTATGTCACGCTGCTGATGTCAGTGCTCTCTATCACGGTGCTGTTGTCAGATGACTCTATCACGGTGTAGGTGTCTTTGCTGTATGTCACGCTGCTGGTGATCATCTCCTGCACCCTCTTCTTTGCCTACCCTGACCTTCCCTCTCCTCCATTGCCTTCATGCGCTCCACAGTCCTGAATTGTCACAACAATTTCCCATATAAAAAAAAAGAATGCTTGTAGTTGTCGATCCCAGATTCACCTCATACATGTGTTATGTCATTGGCCATGTGGTGGGACTATGTTTGCACAGCTATTAATTATTTTGTGGCTGCAAATTTGACATGTAGGTTTGCAAAGTTCGCCTCCCATTGAAGTCCATGGGGCCCGCCGCGAATGTTCCGGTTCGCGAACTATCAGCCGCGTTCGTGGTCCGCGTTCGCGAAATGTCCCGTCGGAAGTTCGTCCATCACTATTCCCCAATAGATGGGGACTCTCATTCTGCCAGTTCATTTTTAGGATTCATACTTATTGACTACCATGAGGCTCCATAGATTTATTGTCATAGTGCATACACTAGCATTGCCCTACAGGGGACATGAATTTATGTAAGGGCCTACCCTTAAACATTGACTGGAATATGCATGGCACCTAGACAATTACACTTTTAGTCTTTCCTTTGGTGCACATACTCTACAACCTTTCCTCCGTTGAATAGTCCTTTCCTCGCAGAATGTAGACACTGCATGCAAAACATAAAATATTTCCGTTCTGTTCTGTACTTACACATATTCAGCTGCCTCACAAAACTTGCCATGTTATTGTGCTTGAAGTACTTGGGTAGAACTTCCTTTGCAAACCTGCCTTGGTCAAAAACATGGAAACTGGTGCCATTCTGCAAGAGAGAATTTGGAATATATTTAATGGTGCCGGGAACAAAATAATCTGAAACTGAAAAGAATTTAAGAGTAGTATTCCCTACTAGAAAGGAGGTAGGCCAGCAATACAATAGAACATTTGAACCCAGGGGCAAGGGCATTGCACAGCAAACTGTGAACATATTTATTGATGAATAAGTATTAATTCCACGCTAAGGGTCTATAATCTGAAATCTGGCTGCTGCCTTACCTCAACTTCCCCACCTGTAGGTGGAGTCTATAAAGGTAAGTCTAAAAGAGAGGTATGTGTGGTGCTGCCCAATACTAGTGTCTATTTTATTAAATAAATAAATTCATCTGCATGGTGCCTTTAACTTTAGTGCTAATAAAACTATGTGTTCTAACTGATTTGTGTCACTTATTTATACCTTGTTACCCTTTTAGTAGCTAAATAAATAAATAGCTAAATTGAGTGAACAAATTTATGCCTGCTGTCCCTTTAAATGCTGCACTGAATGAAAAGTGTGTGTTGTTGTTCAAACTACATTTTCCCAGTTGTAACACATTTAATAAATACAATTAATACTGGTAAATGTTCAATATGAAAGTACTCTCATGCCCATTAAACAAAAACTTATGTGCAACAAAACAATTTAAAGGTCTATAAAGAAATGTAAAAATCATTAGTCCATATAAACTCTTCCAATCCAAAATGGATGGTGCTTAAGCATTCATGCATGTACAAGCGGCTGGTGAATAGGTGAAATCACTCGTGCTCCCCCCTCCAGGTCTGTGCTCACCACCAGATGGTTAAGCCCCAACAGGGGTCAAAGGAACCAAACATACTGTAGATGCTCCAAATCCCTTTGGATGGTATCTTATATCTCATCCTCCTCTTCACAGTATATAGTCAGTGGATGTGCTCATATGGATGGGTGAACAGAAAACGCATCTCGTAGCGTAATTCAGTTTTTACATTTATTCTTATAAAAGACAAAAACTCACTTATATGAAAGAGGGAAGATAAAATGCATGCAATATACAATGTGGCCAGGATGCCCTGTGGAAACTGAAAGTGACGCGATGACGCTCCAAGCCCTGCCCTACACGTTTCATCAGAGTGACGCCATAAGGAGCTTGTGAGATAGATTAAAGTAATAAAGGGGTTTACACTAGAGTTCTCTATTTTATATATATTAAGAAAACAGTTATTTTGGAGTGGAAAAGCTGCTGCCCTGGATATATTAACCTGTTGGGGAAAAAAAATGCATTAAGATCATACTCTTCACAGAGGGGTCATGGTCATCTAGTGAGTTCTCGGCTGTGGTGGCGATGCACGGTGGAGGATTAGCAGCACGGAAGAGATAATTTATACTCAGAGCACCATATAAAGTGATATCACTTATTGTTTTATACACAGACAGTATTGGATAGTACTTGGATACTTTGCAGAAGAATTGTTATGTTAGAGCTCATAAACAAAAATACTGATTTGCACATGGAAGAACATTTGGACACTTTACATAAGACTCCCTAACTCCCTAAGGCACACAATAAAGAAGTTCCTCTAAAGCTGGCTATACCGTATGTAGTGCTACCCCCATAGGAGCCGGTTGAGTATTACCTAGATAGTCCTTACTTCTTCACTGGCAGCCAGGTAGACACACTTAGGCTTGATGTAGTCAAATACCAGTCTAGGGGTGTTGTTTTGTAGTTTTTTTTTTGAGGAACTTGGATGAGGTAGGGTGTTTGTAGTAGGACACTCCAGAACAAAACTATTTACAACTTAAGCACTCTAGCTGATCTGGAATTGAGTAGGTGAAGGCCCTTGCTGGGAGCAGATGGCAGACTTCTCCTGTGTAGCAGTGAAGGAATAAAGAATATGAGCAAAGTCTGTTGTAGTAAATGATAGGTTGGCAAAGCTCTTTAGGTCACTAGCCAGTGATCTCTTTAGTTGGACCCTTGGCTAAATGTACTAACGCAAAGGGGTATCCAAAAAGAAACACCCCCTAGATCTTTGGTCTGTACTCACAGGTGTACTAGGACCCCTCCATTTTAGCTTCAGGCCCTCCGGTTGCCCACCTGGGGCAGCATAGCAGCAGGTACAAGGGGAGGCAAGCCTGCCTCACCCCTGACTGGTGCACTCTACCCAGAGCTAAAGTGTTCTCTGAATATATAGGCCAATCCCAGCATTCTCAGGAGCACCTCTCCTGTAAATGGCCGAGACTGCTACGTACATACTCATGCTGCCTATTTGCCTAGCTCCCACCAATGTTCCAAAAAGCTCTACTAGTTTCTTGAAGACAGGAGGAGCCCCTAGGCAAACTTAGAGTGGTTGTTAACCCACTTCTATCAAATCTTCTTATTCCCTCTGTACCTTAATAACGTAAATGTCCCTGTGCCTGTGTTCTGCAAAAAATCAGTTGATCTGTACTGATATAAGCTCCGCTCCGGGCGCACAGCTGATTCCCCTCATCGCTTCTCTCTCTGGCTCACAAAGGGCAATTTGACCACACTAGTGACCAGAAAATCAAACAAACGTTCTTAACTATTTGCCTACCGCCAACAGTACATTTACTGCTGGTGGACAGCTTCCCAAGGCACTGCTGCATACCCGCATGTTGTGGTGGTGATGCGCACAGTTCGCATCCCCTGGGGTGTGCAGCATGATCCACTCTAGACACAGCAGATTGCGTTACTCATTATTGGGTCACTGTGAGCAGCCTAGAGACCAATAGTAATGGAATCCATTCATGGCATCATTGTTTACTACTGTGTGTGATCTGTGACTGGTCACCAGTGATCACATGGGCCATGGGTAATAACTGTGGGTCAATCACAGCATCATAATTGTAAGCTATAGGGTTGATTTACTAAAGCTGGAGAATGCAAAATCTGTTGCAGCTGTGCACTGTAGCCAATCAGATTGTAACTTCAGCTTATTCAATTAAAGTGATTGTAAAGGCAGAGTTTTTTTATCCTAATGCATTCTATGCATAAAAAACCTCTGTGTGCAGCAGCCTTCCTCAGCCCCCCTAATACTTGAGCCCCATCTAGATCCAGCGATGTTGCAGGAGGGTCTTGGCTGCCCGGGATTTATTTGTTATATATATATATATAGATTTGAGCGCCTGTAAAGCGCCTGAAAACTGCTTTACATGCCGTCCAAATATGAAAGTCCAAGTGCTTTCACACTTTCACAGGTGGTGCGCTTGCAGGACGTTAGAGAAAGTTCTGCAAGCAGCATCTTTGGGGCAGTTTGGGAGCACCTGAAAAGATCTTCAGAAGCACCACAAGATGGTGCTTTTAACTCCTTCTTTAGCGCTAATACTTCGGCGGCCCCAGTGTGAAAGTGGCCTTATTATTACCAAGGAAATGTAGCAGACTACATTTTGGCCTAAATTTATGAAAATAGGGTTTTTATTTGCAAATTTTTATAATAGACATTTTTTTTTAAGTTTTTCTAGCACACAACATAGGCATACTTAGAATTACTCCCCAAAACACCTTCTGCTATTCTTTTTATGAATAGTAATAGCACATGTGTGAGAATTTTGCACAGCCTATCTACATAGAGTCCCAAAATCCAAGAAGCACCTTCAGGGGGCTCTAAGGACACAAATTACTATTTCCTGACTACCTATCACATTTTTGGAGGCACTGGAGCACCAGGGCAGTGAGAACACTCACAAAATTACCATTGTTTTAAAATTATACACCCTAATGTATTTTTTAAAAGGCATGAGTTTTTGGAAAGGAAAAATGAAAGAAAATGAAAGTTTTTTGTTTTGTTTTTACAAAAAGTTGTCAGTTTAATAGCATATTATTCACCTACAGCTTAGGCATACTTACAATTACAACCCAAAACACATTCTGCTACTCCTCCCAAGTATGGGTATACCACACGTGTGACACTTTTTCACTGTTTGGAATGACTATGTACTAAACAACGTATCTTGCGTGCCACAAAAATCAACTAAATTAAAACCAATGTACTTTAATGGTAGTTTCTTTATGAGGTCAAGGAATGTAGCTTAGTGTAGCATCACCTAAAGTAGTCACAGTTCCTAAAAGCCAATCAAGCTTAGCCTACTGGTATGTGGCTTCCCTCAGGAATGCCATGTTCACTGGCCAGGAAGTACAGGAGGCTATAAAAAAAAGTAAGAACAAAAGTGTTTCTGTGATTCCAAGAGTGCAGTTGTCTGTTGAAGATGGCTGAGACTACTTTCTGGCAAGAATGTCATCCGTCTCACATACAGATGGGTCAGTTCAGTCGTTAGGCAGAGACATGGTCAGCAAACAGGCAAAGAATTAGTCCAGGCAGCATGCAAAAATGTGGTCAATAAACAGGTCAAAGTCAGTACAGGCAGCAGGCAGAGGCAATACTGCACCCATGTGGCAGTGATTAGGGACACTATTGCTTACTTACACTGGTTTGGTGACACTTGCCACTACTATGGCAGCAAATTTAGTGACACTGGTGACTGGTGACACTGGTGACACTGTGACTGGTGTGACAGTGGCGATGATCAAGAAAACATGTTAGCTTCACTGGTCTGGTGTGGTGGAAATCAGGAAAATTCTTGATGCACTTATCTGGTGACACTGATGCCGCGTGCACACGAGCGGAATGTCCAACAGAAAAAGTCAGACAGAAGCTCATCATTGTATATTCCGATCATGTGTATGCCTCATCTGACTTTTTTTTTTATTCTGACGGACCTAGAAATAGAACATGTTCTAAATATTTCTGACCGAACCAATTCCTATCAGGAAACCGCCCGTCTGTATGCTGTTCCGACGGACCAAAAACATTGCATGCTCTGGAGCAAGTACGAGATAGAAGCTATTGGCTACTGGCTATTGAACTTCCCTTTTCTAGTCCCATTGCATGTTTTATACGTCACCACGTTCTTGACAATCGGAATTTCGTGTGATCGTGTGTACGCAAGACAGTTTCAGCGGAATTCCCTCAGAGTTTATGCCAACGGGAAAACCGGTTGTTTCTACAGGGCATGAGACTTGTGTAACAGTGATCAAGAACACTGATGCTGACTTGCACTGGTCTGGTGATACTGGGATTGGTGGGACGACAATCAAGGACACTGTTACTGGATAACACTGGTCTGGTGATACTGCAACTTGTGTGGCAGTGATAATGAACACTGTAGCTGACATAAACTGATCTGGTGACACTGCAACTAGTGGCTCACTTTTTGAATGTGTGGTGGTGATCGGAGACGCTGTTGCTGGCTTCACTTTTAGGGCTCATTCACAGGAGTGGTAAAACCTTGCAGTTGAACCTCAGTTTTCCTGCCCCTCAACCACTATCCTCTTTAACTGCAGAGGCAGCGGCCGGGGGTGTACATATGCCTAGGCTGCAATCAGTAGCTTTGCAGCTGTGGGAGAAATAATATATCCCCCTAGACGCCCACCAATTGTGACCCATTCAAGTGAATGGGGTGCTTGTGCAGGGTTCAATGGGCTAAAGAGGGAGGAAGGGAAGCAATACGATGCCTCATCACCGCCTGAAAAATGCTCCCTAAAGAGCGATTCAAACAGGGATCACACATGTGAATGAGTCTTTATGGGGACACTATGACCAGAGTGGCAGTGATCAGGGACACTGGGACTGGTGTGGTGGTGAACAGGCAGTGACGGAATTATAGGGGTCGCTGAGATTGCCAAGCCCCCATGCTGCAGGGGGTCCTCAAGTATATCTGAAGGAGCGGGCGGCTGAGACCGAGCTCCCCGATCTTCAGCCGAAGTGTAATCGGCACTGTGCGGGGAGCTCGGAGTCATCACACTGCTTATGACTAAAGTGAAAGCAGTGTGTGCTCTTTGTCTACCCCTACAGTGCAGTACCCGGCAGGAAGAGGTAAGATAAAGCACTGCCATTTTTGAAAAGACTTTATGTGTGTGTGCATTTGTGTGTGTATGTGTGCACATGTGTGTGTGTGTGTGTGTGTATGTGTGTGCATGTGTGTGTGTGCATGTGTGTAGATGGCGACCGGGCGGGGGGCACACTGGGGGCATTCAAGGGCACACTAGCAGCATTTGATGGCACACTGGCAGCGTTTAATGGCACAGTGGCTGCAATTGATGGCACAGTTGTAGCATTTGAGGGCACAGTGGCAGCGTTAAATGGGCACAGTGGCAGCATTTGGCACAGTGGCTGCAATTGATGGCACAGTGGCAGCATTTGAGGGCACAGTGGCAGCGTTAAATGGGCACAATGGCAGCGTTAAATGGGCACAGTGGCTGCAATTGAAGGCACAGTGGCAGTGTTTGATGGCACAGTGACAGCTTTTGATGGCACAGTGGCTGCAATTGATGGCACAGTTGTAGCATTTGAGGGCACAGTGGCAGCGTTAAATGGGCACAGTGGCAGCGTTTGGCACAGTGGCTGCAATTGATGGCACGGTGGCAGTGTTTGGCACAGTGGCAGAATTTGAGGGCACAGTGGCAGCATAAAATGGACACAGTGGCAGTGTTTGATGGCACAGTGGCAGCGTTTGATGGCACGGTGGCAGCGTTTGATGGCACGGTGGCAGCGTTTGATGGCACGGTGGCAGCGTTTGTTGGGCACAGTAGCAGCGTTCGGGCACAGTGGCTGCGATCGATGGCACAGTGGCTGCATTTGAGGGTACAGTGGCAGCGTTTGACGGCACAGTGGCTGCATTTGATGATTTGGTTTATAAAAATGTTGTGCCCCCCAAAAATTTTGAGCATCAACCGCCGCTGTTTAGATGTATGTATGCACATTTTATGTATCTGCGTTTAATCCTGCCCCCCCTTCCCATATTAGAGCTGGGTGATTTAAAAAATAAAAATAAATTTGTCATAAAAAAAAAACTCGATTCACAAATCGAATCCAGTTTTTTTTTATGGACACTGCGCCAGTCCTGAGGAGCTGTGGGCAGGAGTTTTTAGGTGAGGCCGTGGCTTCGTCCTAGTCCGCAGGTCCGGCCTCGTGGACTAGGCCGAAGCCACGGCCTCACCTAAAAACTCCTGCCCGCAGCTCCTCATGACCGGTGTGGTGTCAGCACCGATCCTGGTGAAAAAATAAATATCTAAAAAAAACTATTTGCTGAAAATTTGAATCGATTTGACCTCTCAACTCAATTCAAGATTCAAATCGATTTTTTTCCCCAGCCTTACCCCATATGTGTACAATCAGAACTGTTTTTTTTTCTTGCTTGTTCAAAGTACCAGCAAAAAAAGGCTATTCCTTTGACAAGCGATCTGTGCTCAGATCGCTTTTCCGAGGCATTTGACAGCTGGTAAAGGGGCAATATGTTGCCTCCTGACCACCTTTCTTTTTTTTTTATAACAAACATGTTATACTTACCTTCACTGTGCAGCTCGTTTTGCACAGAGTGGCCCCGAACCTTGTATTCTGGGGTCCCTCGGTGGCTCTCGTGGCTCCTCCTCTTATCAGACAACCCCCTAGGGAAAGTGCTCTCCCGGGGGGGGGGGGTTACCTTGCAGGCGCCCCCGATGCCCGCGTCATTGGATTTTATTAACAGCAGTGGGAGCCAATAGCTGAGCTGCTATCAATCTATCCAATCAGGAGCCGGGCAAAGGAAGAGCGCATCTCCACCTGGTGAAGTTCCAGGGCTCAGGTAAGTAAAACAGGGGGGGGGGCTGGGGTTCCGATGACTGCCAGGTGTTTTTTCACCTTAATGCATAGGATGGATTAAGGTGAAAAAACACAAGGGTTTACAACCCCTTAAATGCATCATCACTATGCTGCAACCGCATGCAATGCACACAGTTGCAGGGAGGTTGCAGTGCAGCCCCATTCACATAGGGATGTACTTAAAGGGTGCCCTGACTGGAAAAAGATTGAGAAACACCAACATAGAGGAACCCATCTCTCCATTTTCCTCCTGCAGCCGCTGAATGCCTGTGGAAGGGAGAAGTGGAGAAGCAGCGGCAAATGGAGAAATTGGTTCCTTTACATGCAGCCACCCAATTGCAACCGGGCCCTGTTGTTCCGCCACCAAACTCGGAGTAAAGGGCCCTGTCAGGGGGGCCCTTCATGGTTTCTTGCATCGGGACCCTGAAGGTTCTAGTTACGCCACTGTGAACAGGGACGCTGTGACTCGAGTGATGTTATTAGGGACACTGTGACTGGGGTAGTTTTTGTTTTGGGTGACATTGTACTGCTGGTGGCCCTGACATACAGTGATTTCAGAGCAGCCAGCTATTGTCCATGATCAGTGCCACAGCAGTACAATGTCACCAAAGCAAAAAGCGATGTGTGCAAGCATTTGACACTGTTTGTCTGCATTCATGCATCCATTCAGTACTAATGTAATAGATACGATTGGCCACAGCTATCCCATGGCAAAGAACTGCTGTGATTGGCCCTGTACCATGTGATCACTGTGACCAAACACAGAGACTACAGTAGTAAACAATGACGTAATGAATAACAGCTGTTGTTTACTACTGGTAATGCGATCCCTGTGATTGGTCAGTAACAGTTGTATCCCGATCTGTTATTCTGGACACAGCGATCACCAATTGTGCTGCTGCACGCTCTAGACAGAGCAGATGAGCAGCCGATGCTGGAGAACATATGGGAATTGGTACTGCTCTCCTCCGGCCAAATATATGCATTGGCCTGACAGGAGGTGATTGATACAGCTATGTAATCATTAATACATCATTAAATGTATTTCTATATGCAAGCAGTTGGTATCAGAAGCAGTACAAGTAGGGTTGCCACCTTTTCTTCAAGCCAAACCCGAACTCTTTAGCGGCCTGGGAATGCCCCAAGGAGAGCAGTAACGTGGTGCAGATAGAGCACCACAGCAAACAGTGGGTGGGGTCAAATTGCTCTTGCTGACATCATCACCCTGCCCCCTGGTGATGCCGAAACTACCCAAAAACAGTCGCCCGCAGCTCCTGGGTGGTGTCCTGTCATATACAGTCCCCCATCGGATAGTGTACGCTTTGTACTGCGCATGCGCAGTACACAGCACACACAGATTCTGAAAATACCGAACACATTATTCAGACCAGGCTGTGGCTCACCAAGTAACTAAGATAGTCGCACACAAATCTGTTGCCACTGTTCTGGCATATAGTGTCCTGCCATCATATACTGTCCGCCCCATACTGCGCATGCGCAGCGCTTGCACAGTACGGAGCAGAAGAAGCTTTGGAAAATCTCCGAAGATGAACGTCGCCTGCGCCGTAAGTGGAGGTTCTAGCCCCACCATCCAAGTGGACATAGAGTTGGAATAAAAAGAGCCGCGCGAAACGAGGCCAATCCTGAAGCGTGGCGAGGGGCCCTCTAATTTTGCCAGCCCTATGTCCGCTTGGATAGTGGGGCTACCACCTCCACTCACGGTGCAGGCGACGTTCATCTTCGGAGATTTTCCGAAGCTTCTTCTGCTCCGTACTGCGCAAGCGCTGCGCATGCGCAGTATGGGGCGGACAGTATATGATGGCAGGACACTATAGGCCAGAACAGTGGCAACAGATTTGTGTGGGACTATCTAACTGAGGAGCCACAGCCTGGTCTGAATAATGTGTCCGGGTTGCAGTCCACCTGAAACCCAGACACATGATTCAAAACATGGACTATCCGTGTGAATCCTCGACAGGTGGCAATCCTAACTACAAGGAGCTAGCAAGTTGTGTTTCAATGCAAGGAGCCATAAACTCATTAGTCTGCTACTTCTCTACTCTGCAGGATTAGGAGGAGACCAGTAAGTTAAGTGAAAGTGCAGCTGAAAAAAGATAAAGTCTACTGCCCTACCAGGCAGGTCTGTGCTGTGTGGCAGAGATGTGTTGATCTCAGAATTGGATTTATGGAAATACATTTCTTTTTCAGATATAACAGCTCTCCTATATGTATTTTATCTGTGTGTTCAGTATTTTTCCTGTAGTTTAGCTTTAACAAACAATGAAAGTTAAAATAATTACTATATGTATTATTTTAATGCAGACAGTGTCTGTTGGACAAAATCTGCAGCATACAAATACAATGACCTGTGCTAGGATCAGTCATCTGTGGGTAGTCGAGTTATTATAACACAAAAGGTACACTCCAGATGACATCAGAGTGACGAAACGTGTAGGGCGGAGTAAACACACGTTCTTGCATCACTTTCGGTTGTCGCGATAGTGTCAGCAATACATGCTTTATTGTTTGTATCTAAATGTGAGTACATTTCCACATCTTTTTACTGAAATAAAAGGTTTAATAGTATTACTCTATTGGGATCCTTCTCTCCTTTACATGGTACATGAGTGGAACATTACCAAAATATCTTGGGTGGGCCAGTTCTCAGGGTGCTACACAGTGGCAAATACTGTGAATGCCTTATACCCCAGGCGGGTAAGAAAATTCTGGTGAGTGCAGTCACAATAGGAGCACGGATAAGTCACGTATGCTGTGATCACCTTTTGAAGAGGAAATTTGATCAGCGTTATTTTAATATTTTTTCACTAGCACAAAGCACTTTATTGGACACTAATTATTTAATGCAATGGGATTTTTATATTTTATTTAATTAACTTTATTCATATTTTCCATTGGTATTTTATGTTCACCAAGTGGCACAGTGGTGTAGTGGGTAGCACTCTTGCCTTGCAGTAAAACGCGCTGCTGGTTCAAGTCCCAACCACGACACTACCTGCCTGGAGTTTGAATGTTCTCCCTGTGTCTGCGTGGGTTTCCTCTGGGTACTCCAGTTTCCTCCCACACTCCAAAGACATGCAGGTAGGTTAATTGGCTTTTGTCCAAAAATTGTCCCTAGTATATGAATAGGGACCTTGGATTGTGGCTCCTTGAGGGTAGGGACCAATGTGAGTGTGCAATGTACAGGGATAGGGACAATTGAGGACACTTACTCAGGTTGAACTGGATGGACTGGTGTCTTTATTCAACCTTGCAAACTAACTACCGTATATACTCGAGTATAAGCCGAGATTTTCAGCCCCTTTTTTTAGGCTGAAAGTGCCCCCCTCGGCTTATACTCGAGTCACGCAGATCGGCGACCATTCCACTATTCAAAAGCTGCGCCTCCCTGTCTGTGATAGGCGGAACACTCAATTTCCCAGCAGTCAGTGTTCCGCCTATCACGGACATCCGCTCATTCTCATACTACGGACGAGGATGAGAGGATGTCCGTGATAGGCGGAACACTGACTGCTGGGAAATTGAGTGTTCCGCCTATCACAGACAGAGAGGCGCGGCTTTTGAACAGTGGAATGGCCACCGTCTGTCAGACAAGGAGGAGAGGTGTGGCGCGGCATGGCACACAGAGGCTGCAGAAGGCAAAGAGACAGGTAGGCTGCGATGGACACAGGGAGGGACGGGACACAGGCATGGACGGGACACAGGCATGGACAGGACACAGGCATGGACGCATGGACGGGACACAGGCATGGACGGGACACAGACATGGACGGGACACAGGCATGGACGCATGGACGGGACACAGGCATGGACGGGACACAGACATGGACGGGACACAGGCATGGACAGGACACAGGCATGGACGCATGGACGGGACACAGGCATGGACGGGACACAGACATGGACGGGACACAGGCATGGACACAGGGATGGACGGGACACAGGGATGGACGGGTCACAGGCATGGACGGGACACAGGCATGGACACAGGGATGGACGGGACACAGGGATGTA
Source organism: Lithobates pipiens (assembly GCF_037356315.1). Classification (NCBI taxonomy): domain Eukaryota; kingdom Metazoa; phylum Chordata; class Amphibia; order Anura; family Ranidae; genus Lithobates; species Lithobates pipiens. The sequence goes on along the minus strand of NW_027507898.1, from coordinate 1,325,034 downwards.
ACAGTAGCTGCTGCATGTCTCACCCTCGGCTTATACACGAGTCAATACGTTTTCCCAGTTTTTTGTGGTAAATTAGGGGCCTCGGCTTATATTCGGATCGACCTATACTCGAGTATATACGGGTATGTGCTATTTGTATGCACATGATTGTATATCAAGTTTATTTGGAACACTTCAAAAATGTTATATTTATATACCACCATTAGTTGTCATTTTATTTTTTGTAGTTATATGTGAGCATATTTGATTATAGTAATTCAATTTTGAATCAATGAATTGCATCACTACTACTTTATCCAATTCTCAGTCAAGTTAGCTTTATACCTATTAAATGAACAGCGCCATATCTACTTTATTTTTTATTTTTTTCTATTATAACACATCGACACAGGCCATCAGGTTTATAAAAGTAAATTTTGTACTAACTGGCAGATACTACAGACCAACCCACATCAACTAGCTAAATACCTATCTATGCCAGTTCATAAACTTCAAATAAAAAAAGTCTTGCAAAAGCACCTGTGTGTGTACTCTATGACTCAGCCCTTGTACACACGGTTGGATTTTGTCCGAAGCTTGTGTTGCATACACACGGTCGGACAAAGTTGTCGGAAAATCCGATCGTACGTAACGTGATGACGTTATTTCGTTAGGACGGACTACGTTCATGCTAGTAGCCAATAGCTTTGGTCTAGGAATTTGATCTGAGCATGCGTGGCACTTTGTCCTATCGGAATTCTCTACACACAATCAGACAAAGTCCGATCGGATCGCGTTGTCAGAAAGTTTTATAGCCCAGCTCTCCAGTCCAATGGAGCCCACACACAGTCGGATTATCCGACAACATGGTCCGATCGGACATTTTCCGTCAGAATTTCCGACCGTGTGCACAAGGGCCAACAGACAAAACAGAATGTGCTTTCTTGTTGGAAAGCTACCAATGTAAAGGGTATCTCCTCCAAATGAAAACTGTGTAAGGCCCCTTTCACACTAACGTCCCGTTCAGGCCCGCCTGTCAGTTTTTCAGGCGGACCTGAACGGGTGCTCCATAGAGCTCTATGGAGCGTCGGATGTCAGCGGTGACATGTCCGCTGACATCCGACCCGCTCCGATCCGAAAAAGTGTGACGGAGGAAAAAGCTATTTTTCCATCCGTCTGCGGATCGGATCGGATGACGAGGGGCACTGCGGTCCGTCGTCATCCGATCTCCCATAGGGGAGAGCGGCGCTGTGACAGGTCCGTCCCTGCACAGTGTGCGGAGACAGACCTGTCATCTCCCTGCTCAGCGGGGATCGGCGGAGTGATCCCCGCTGAGCAAACGGACATCCACGGGGCGGATCAGAACTGATCCGCCCCGTGTGAAAGGACCCTAAGATAGAATGTAAACTACACCTAACAACATAAAATGTATTTCTGTAATCCAGGTACTTTGATATTTCCATTTTACACATGTTCAGTAGTAAGATTCATGCGCTGTGATGAGTAGCAGTTCATAGATTGAATCCCTGCACTCTGTATGTTACATAATCCAGATTTGTGCACTACAATGCTTTGAAAAAGTATTCACACCCCTTGAAATTCTCCACATTTTGTCATGTTGCGACCAAAAACGTAAATGTATTTTATTGGGATTTTATGTGATAGACCAACACAAAGTGGCACCTAATTGTGAAGCGGAAGGATAATGATAAATGGTTTTCCACATTTTTTACAGATAAATATGTGAAATGTGTGGCATGCATTTGTATTCAGCCCCCTTTACTCGGATAACCCTTACTGAAATCTAGAGGAACAAATTACCTTCAAAAGTCAGCTAAATAGTAAATAGAGTCCACATGTGTGTAATTTAATCTCAGTATAAGGCTGGATTCACACCTATGCATTTTTTGTGCTTTTTGCATTTTGCAGATTTGCACTACAGTCCATTTAAATGGTTTCCTATGGAACATGTTCTATAGTGCAAATCTGCAAAATGCAAAAAGCACAAAAAATGCATAGGTGTGGATCCAGCCTAATTACAGCTGTTCTATGAAGCCCTCTGAGGTTTGTTAGAGAACTTTAGAGAACAAACAGCATTATGAAGGCCAAGCAACACACCAGACAGGTCAGGGATAAAGTTGTGGAGAAGTTTAAAGCAGGGTTAGAGTATAAAAAAATATCCCAAGCTTTGAACATCTCACAGAGCACTTAATCAGGTAAGCAGCCAAGAGGCCTATGGTATCTCTGGAGGAGCTGCAAAGATCCACAGCTCAGGTTGGAGAATCTGTCCACAGGATAACTATGTGTATTCCCCAAATCTGACCTTTATGGAAGAGTGGCAAGAAGAAAGCCATAAGAAGTCCTGCTTGCAGTTTGCGGGAAGCCATGTGGGGGACACAGCAAACATGTGGAAGAAGGTGCTCTGGTCAGATGAGAACGAAATTGAGCTTTTGGGCCTAAAAGCAAAGCGCTATGTGTGGCGGAAAACTAACACTGCACATCATTCTGAACACACCATCCGCACCGTGAAACATGGTGGTGGCAGCATCATGTTATGGGGACGCTTTTCTTCAGCCGGGACAGATAAGCTGGCCAGAGCTGATGGGAAGATGGATGGAGCCAAATACAGGGCAATCTTAGAAGAAAACCTGTTAAGAGTTTGTAAAAGACTTGAGACCGGGGCGGAGGTTCACCTTCCAGCAGGACAACAACCCTAAACATACAGCCAGAGCTACAATGGAATAGTTTAGATCAAAGCATATTCATGTGTTAGAATGGCCCAGTCAAAGTCCAGAGCTAAATCCAATTGAGAATCTGTGACAAGATTTGAAAATTACTGTTCACAGACGCTCTCCATCCAATCTGACAGAGCTTGAGCTATTTTGCAAAGAAGAATGGGCAAAAATATCACTCCGGGTGTGAAAAGCTGGTAGAGACATCCACAGAAAGACTTGCAGCTGTAATTGCACCGAAAGGTGGCTCTACAAAGGATTGACTGGGGGGAGGGGGGTCTGAATACAAATGCACACCACACGTTTCAGATATTTATTTGTAAAATTTGAAAAACATTTATCATTTTCCTTCCACTTCACAATTATGTGCCACATATTATGTTAGATGCTGAAGCCCGCTGTTGGCTGACAGCACAGAGCTGATCCAAGCTGAGGAAAAATCGCAACCATACGGTCAGGATCCACCCAGAACCCTAGACCGTTGCCGGGTTCAGCCTTTCATTTTTCTAATCAATTGTCACTCAGTTATTAGTGATACCTAATAAATGTATAGGGTGATTGATTGTCATTATATCATTTAATTGCTTTACCTTTTAGATAATCATTATTTAGTTTCATAACCTTTTAGACAATCATTTTTCAGGAAACGCATGAATATATTTTGCTTTATAGTGAGCCCTTGAGAGCTTGAGCCAGCCTCTCCCATCCCCTCCACAGCCCAGCACTCCAGTGAGTGGAGGAGAGGGGGCAGAGCAGAGAGCCGGTGACTGACAGTCTCCTGCTCTCTGCTCACAGAGCACTGGGAAACGAGCGATCAGTGGTGTTAGATTGCTCGGTTCTCAGCCTTAGAGGCACTGAGGACCGATGCTGCATCCACCTAGGTAGGTATTATATAAGAAAAAAAAAATAACTTCGCTTTTACATGACTTATCCGCTTGCCGACCGCCTCACGCCGATATATATCGGCAGAAGGGCTCGTACAGGCAAACTAATGTACCTGTACGTTGCCCTTTAAGAGGCGGCCAGCAGGTGCCCACGGCAAGCTCTGTGAGTTGGGTCGTGGGTCCCGCAGACTCGATGTATGCGGGGATACCCGTGATCGTCACACAAAGAGGAAGAACAGGGAGATGCTAATGTAAACAAGCATCTCCCCGTTCTGCCTAGTGACAGTGTCACTGATCTCTGCTCCCTGTGATTGGGACATAGATCAGTGATGTGTCACACATAGCCACGCCCCCCCCCCCACAGTTAGAATCACTCCCCAGGACACACTTAACCCCTACACTGCCCCCTAGTGGTTAACCTCTTTACTGCCAGTGTTATTTACACAGGAATCAGTGCATTTGTATAGCACGGATTGCTGTATAAGTGACAATGGTCCCAAACATGTGTCAAAAATGTCTGATGTGTCCACCATAATGTCGCAGTCATGATAAAAATCGCTGATCGCTGCCATTACTAGTAAAAAATTATTAATAAAAATGCCATAAAATTATCCCCTATTTTGTAAACGCTATAACTTTTGCACAAACCAATCAATAAACGCTTATTATGTTTTTTTTAACACAAAAAAATTTAGAAGAATACATATAGGCCTATACTGAGGGAAAAAAATGTTTATATATATATATATATATATATATATATATATATATATATTTTTTTTTTTTTTTTTTTTTAATTATAGCAAAATGTAAAAAATAATGCATTTTTTTCAAAATTGTTGCTTTTTTTTTGTTTATAGCGCAAAAAATAAAAACCGCAGGGGTGATCAAATACCATCAAAAGAAAGCTCTATTTGTGGGAAAAAAAGGACGTCAATTTTGTTTGGGAGCCATGTTGTTGCTTAAAGCGACGCAGTGCCGAATCGCAAAAAGTGCTCTGGTCAGGAAGGGGGTAAATTCTTCTGGGGCTGAAGTGGTTAAAGGATAAATTTCCTTTTGGGAATATGTTACATTTTTCCAGCCATTTTTTAGGGTGGAACATGTAACATGTTCCCACTACTTCAGCCACTCCCTGATTACCCCCTTCCCTATGACAGCAGTATGGGGAGAAGTTCCCCATACACGTTGTCATTTTTTGAAAAGAGCGTGGCTGTGCGGGGCTCTGCCCACATGACCGTGTCAGCCATTCACAGAGTTCTGGGAATAAATGAACTACAAGTACGGACATGCTTTGTGACTGGTCACTTGTAGTTCTCAGTGAACTATTACGGTGCTGTTGAGCGCTGTGGTAGTTCATGGACTCTTCCTGTCAATGTGAAACTGCGTGCAATGCTGTACAATGTACGGACGGGCAGCTTACACTGACAGCCTGCAGGAGACCTGCTGATTGCTGCTGCAATGCTTTTCAGGCTCCTACACAAAACAAAAAGCAAATGCATTTTTTAACTGCAAAAAATGTTTATGTTTTATTTATTTTTTAAAAGTGAACTTATTCTTGAAAGCACATGTTCTTACAAAACAAAAAACAACATAATATTGTAGTGCTGACCTCCTGAGCACATGTTTTTGGCCTTTAGTTCTACTTAAAGTAGAGGTACACTTTAATGCCGCATACACACGACCGGACTTTCTGGCAGACTGGGTCCGACGGTCTTCCCGACGGACTTTCGACAGAATTTCTGAATGAACGGACTTGGCCACACACGAACGGACTAAGTCCATTCGAAAGCCCGTTCGTTTTGAACGTGATGACGTAAGACGGGACTAAAAAAGAAATTAAAGAAAGTTCAATAGCCAGTAGTCAATAGCTTTCCTTGCGTCGTATTTGGTCCGTCGGACCAGCATACAGATGAACGGTTTTCCCGGTAGGAATTGAGTCAGTCGGACAGATTTGAAACATGCTCTATTTCTAGGTCCGTCAGTTTATTTAAACGAAAAACGATTGGATTAGCCCACACACGATCGGATTGTCCGACAGAATGATTCCATCGGACCTAGTCTTCCGAAAAGTCCGGTCATGTGTACTCGGAATCAGAAATGCACTTGGAATTATCTATAAAGAAGATGAAATTCAAATAACGGAATATTCTGGCTAGGGGCTAAAAACTGAATTGTGTTCTTTGACTATTTCCTTGTTTTGCTTATAAAAGTATTTCATAACTGATTTAAGTTCACCTTGTGACCAAGATACATTCTTGGTCACAAGCCAGTACAACTCAACGAGCAATAACGAGACTGATGACAACCAGAGACAAACGAATGTCTTTACCGAAAACTTTGCACACAGGACATGGCCGATAAAATGGCTGATAAAACTACAGTAGCATTTCTTGACTTTGACCTTAAAAACATGACTCACATCGCTCCATTTAAATACACTGAGATAGCAGCTTGTGTAATAAAACCGAATTCCCTCAGATATAATGAACCCACTTTTTTTTCTGGTATTGCTTGTTAATCAACCAATTCAAAACATCACTGAAATAACACACAACCTCCTCGACTTATATCCAACTCCAGCCAAACCTTTTTTTCTTATGCCGCATACACACGATCGGAAATTCAGCCAGCAAAAGACCGATGAGAGCTTTTGGTCGGAAAATGCGATCGTGTGTATGCTCCATCTGACTTTTGCTGGCCGAATTTTGGGCAGCAAAAGATTGAGAGCATGTTCTAAATTTTTCGGTCGGAAAAAGTTCCTATCCGAAAATGCGTTCGTCTGTATTCAATTCTGACGCGCAAAAGCTCACGCATGCTCAGATTCAACTACAAGATGGAAGCTATTGGCTACTGGCTATTGAACTTTCTTCTTCTAGTCCCGTCGTATGTGATGTACGTCACCACGTTCTTGACGGTCGGAATTTGGTGTGACTGTGTGTATGCAAGACAGCTTGAGCAGAATCCCGTCGGAATTCGGTCAGGAAAACCATCAGAGCTTTTTCCAACCAAAATTCTGATTGTGTGTACGCAGCAATAGTCTTGGAGTGTAGAAGGATTAGAAGCTCTGTTTTTTTATTGCTAGTTGGCATTTTTTACCTCGCTTCTGCTCTATTCAAAAACATTACTTTCAGTAATAATCAAAAAAATTTAATGAATAATAATCATCAGAATTTTTTTTTAAATTGTGTCCCCTTTACATTGGTGATCAGTATAGCGATCTTTATTTTTTATTTTCATTTCTTTAGCTCTTTTCTCCTTGGGGACTCAAAGCACTTAGGAGGTGGGGTGGCCATCTTGAGCACACTCAGTTGAGCTATTTACCCTACCAGCATGTCTTTAGAGTTTGGGAGGAAACCTGAGTACCCAGGGGGTAACCTGCACAAGCCAAGGGATGACATACAAACTCCTTGCAGGTAATGTCCTGGTCAGGATTCAAACTGAAGGCCAAAGGCAGAAACGCTAACAGCCACTAAGTCATCAAGCTGTACTGCCCATTGTCAACATTCTTGGTCAGTGGGATTAGGTCCCCTTACATTGGTGATTAGTGTAGTGGCCTTTTACATTGATGGTGAGTGGAAATGTAGTACAGCCATACCCCACTTTTAAGTACACAATGGGGTTTATTTACTAAAGCTGGAAAGTGCAAAATCAGGCTCCCTTCTGCATAAAAACCAATGAGCTTCTAACCCCAGATTGTTCAATTACGGCTTTGGCAATAAATCCTGGAAGCTCATTGGTTTCTATGCAGAAGTCAGCCTGATTTTGCACTTTCCAGCTTTAGTAAATAAAACCCATTGTGTACTTAAAAGTGGGGTATGCCTGTAAGTGGTACTGTAGGTGCACCCCATATATGTGGCTTTTAGTGTAGTCATACCTCCCAACTTTCCCATTTTCTGAAAGATTGTCCCGGGGTGAGAACGAAATCTGAGGGTCCCCCAGACCCAGTTTATGTCCTGGAGCCGAGTGCTGGAATGCTCATCCCAGCCAGCACTGCTGACCACCGACAGGTACAGGCAGGGCCGCTGATAGGGCAGTACAACCAGCCCCATTGTACGGGGCCCGCCCCCATCAGCTACACAGTGGGGCCCGGGCATCTTACAGTTTGTTACTGCATTTAAAAAAAAAAAAGTTTCCTAAATTCCTCTCCCGCTCCTACTTGCTTACAGAGGGGGGGTTATATAATTTTCCAGGAGGGGAGTGCAGGCGCAGCAGAGGGACTATTTCTTTATTTTCGGGCACATGTACATCATGCCGCCCCACTATTTTATTAGTCCCGGCTGGCGGAGTGATACAGTGATACTCCGTTCGTCTCCCGGCTGCATTCCTCATGAGTTATATAGAAGTTGATCGGCTGACAGGGGAGAGGAGAAGGACAGCGTGGCTGCACTGGACACAGTGAGTGGAGAATAGAGGTTAGAATACTCACTGTGTCCTATCATGTATCTCACAGCTCAGCAGGTTATCAGCATTACAATTATCACAGGTAGCAGAATAAGCAGGTGCTCTGTCATGGTTCTATCATGGCTCTAGGTCACATTGCTTTTGGGTGCTCACTGTATTATGGCTGTGCTTTGTTACAGTCTGTTACATACAGTACAGCCATAAGTTAACTCAGTGAGCACCCAAAAGCAATGTGACCTAGAGCAATGATAGAGCCATGACAGAGCACCTGCTTATTGTGCTACCTGTGATAATTGTAATGCTGATGATCATAAGAAACAACGAGATGCTACTTGAGGGTCGGTTCACACTGAGGCAGCGCGACTTACAGCGCTATTGCCTCAGGCGACCCAGACGCGACCGCTGCAGCGACTTGCAAAACGACTTCTGTATAGAAGTCAATGCAAGTCGCCCCCAAAGTCGTTCAGGAACCTTTTTCTAAGTCGGAGCGACTTGTGTCACTCCGATTAGAACGGTTTCATTGCAACAGAACGGGACGCTACAAGTCGTCCTAGTGTGAACCGACCCTTAGACTTCATTTGGGGGAGCAGTAAACATGCAGCAGAGCTACATTTTTACGGCTCCCCAAACCAATCCCCTTTAACTGCTTCCCATCCAGCAATGTACCAGTAAATCGCTGGGATAGGCGGATGATATCTTGATCATCACTACAGCAATGATCAAGATATCATTTTTTTAGTCCCAGTCGAGGGTGGTTGAAGGGGGCCCCGTCAGGTAGGCTGTACAGGGCCCCATGATTTCTAACAGCTGCCCTGGGTACAGGGTCTTGTACAGGAGCATGCATATGGCACAGAGTTGCTAGGAAAGGCTAGGAACATACTCACTCAGAGTGCTCTGAGCCTCTGTGCTGCTCTAAGGTCTGCAAGAGTTGTGGAGGATGGACAGAGGAGGGTAGGATGATGATCTGGGTTCTAAAGAAGGTCTGATCTGGGAGTCTGAAGTAAAGGTAAAGGTGGGGAGGTCTGAAGAGACGCTTAAAGGGGGCGCTGATCAGGGCAGGGGTCTGAAGGAAGCTTTAAGCCAAGATGATCTGAGATCAGAAGAGAACTTATCTGAGACCCAAAGGGGCGTTTAAAGGTGGCTAATCTAAGATAAGAAGAGAAGTATAAAAAGTTTGAAGGGCTGATCTGAAGCCTGAAATAGAGTTTAAGGGGGAGCTGAACTGAGATCTGAATCTTAAGAGGGTCTTATTATATTTCCTCTCACCGACCAACGGCATTAGTCATTTTTCACAAACTGCCCACTGCTCCCAGTGATTAAAAATTCCAGGCTTTTTTTCTGACACATACCACCAAAAGCAAGGCATTTTCCCACTGCCTAAATGGTCAGTGGGAAAAATGATCTGTTACATTGGTGGTCAGTGGGAAGAATGCACCTTTACATTGGGGTCAGTGGGAAACATGCCTCTTACCGTGGTGGAAAGCAGGAAGAATGCCCCTTATATTGGTGGTCAGTGGGGAAATTATTAAATATTCCATTACAATGTGGATTATTGGGAGGAATGCCTCTTACACCTGTTACCAGCAGGGACCCCTACTTTTTAATATATTTGCAAATGATATAGGGTCTGGGACTTGCCTACATGGTAGGCCTGGTATCTGGCATCAGGGCTGAGAGGCAAAACTCTGGTCAACTGGAAAGAATGATGATTATGAGGCCATAAAGTACTCTATATTTATGAAGTATCTATGGACACCAGAAGTATATTACATGGAATTCAGGTTGCTGCAGAGAGGACTTGGAGATACTTTCACAGATATGGTAAGCTGTCAACACTCCAGCAGTGCACTAAAGTGTTCGAGAAAGAGGCAGGATCACCTCGAAATGCGTAGCACTCCATTCACACCTCCTGGCGTCTGATGTCACAGACTTGGTTCCCACGCCTGTCAGAGAAGCTTCCCTGCTTCCTGGTTGTCCCTGGGTCGGTGCTGCTAGCTGCACATTGTGGACTGGATTCTCTGCATCTGTGATACTGTGGTTCCAGCAGCAGACCACCAGATTGAGATATTGTTGACAGGCACTTATTCTTCTGATGCTTGTGAGTTGCCAAATGTCTTTTTATTCAATAAACATATGTTTACTATGCTTAGACTGCGCCCTCTGCTGTCTGTTTGGTTTGTTACTCTAAAGATCTCTTCAATCTCCTGAGGCGCTGCACTGAATGAATTGGAGCTCCTGGAAATTAACCCCCCATGTACCTGTCAAGGACTAATATGGATTTTCTACTGTGTATACATTGAAGAACTCATGCTTCACTGCTTGCATCATTACCTATTTTTATTTTTTTTTATTTTGCAAGGAATGATACTGAGAGTGGATGGACCAGTGAAATAAAGTATTATGTGATGCAGTTTGTTAATGAAACCTCATGCTTCAACTTATATATATATATATATATATATATATATATATATATATATTGTATTTTTTCTACATGAATAGTTCATAAGTCATAATGACAAATAAAAACAGCTGAATAAAAAAATGATTGAACGATTCCAATTAATGAGTCTAGTATTCCACTCAGGGACTGCCTTGATCTGACCTTCCATAGCAAAAATATCAATATTTAAGTGCAATATGGCTTGATCAAAAGAGATTTCAGTGCAGCAATCCCATTAGAAATGTTGTTGGCGCTCCCAAGGCTGTAAAATGTTACAAAAGAATTTCTAAGGACTTGGACCCTCCATCAATTCACAGACTAGCAGATAGTTTGCAATCAGTCTGAATCGATCACTACTCTACAAATGGTGTCCTACAATCAACAATGCAAGCACATGCCATACAACCCTCATACAAGTGAAAGTGAACCCTATGGTTGCAATGAAGAGCCTGCCCACATATCTTGCTCCTGATAACCTCATATTTATGGGTATATCAAAAGAAACAACTGAACAACAATTACATTTATGCTAGTTTATCAAAAGAGAGAAACTAGTTCTCTCTCCCCAAAAAAAAAAAACTGCCCTGATAATGACCACTTTGGCATCTTGCAGCATTAAGCCCGGTACACACGATGAGAATATGAATGATTGTCTTTTTTGTTTGCATGCTAGTCTCATATCGAAAACCAATAGGTTACTAAAGTTATGAAAATTCTCGTACAACAGAATACAACTTCAGAAGTGATGTCATGTATTGTATTGTAATGTAGTCTTTCATTTGCAAGCATGCGTGGTCTTGGTCACGTTTGTTTTTTTTTTTGTACAAATATTATACTAATTTAAAAAAAAATCAGTCGTTCTGAAATCGTACGAGAAAAAGTTTTGTGCTTGATCAGCTCTTAAAAGCTGTGTACTAATGATTCGATTATCGGAACGATCGCTACAAAAGCAGTATTTTTCGTCCGATGTCTACTAGGCATGATCAGTGAACAGTTTAAAAAAAAGCAGAACAATATGTTATGCCAAGTGTTATGCCAAGAAGCAGCAATGCATTTAATACCACCACTATAACCATATCTCAACTGTGAAGCATGGTAAAGTCAGTATGTTACGTCTTGCAATCGCTATTGAGTTCCAATTGTTTGAAGACATTTTACAACAGAATGCCAGGACATTTGGCTCGGAAAAGCCAAACAGAAGGGTCATGCAGCCTGATAATATTACAAAACACAGAAGTGTATCAACAATGGAGTGTCTCAATTAGAAAGAATGCTCAAGACTACAGTACCGACCTCAGTGCCAATGAAATGCTGTGGCATGATTAGACACGCCAAGGATTTACACACACTGGAATTGCTTTGAATACAGGATTGGGCCATATTAAGATTATTTCCAGTAATGTAGATCCACTATTTATTAAATACATGGGTTCACAGTCTTTGCATCAATAACCTTTGGTGTTTACACCATTTTTTCAATAAAGATTGTAATATGTGTATTTGTGAAATAAGATTTTTATTATAAAGACTAGATGGCTCATAATGTATTAATACAGAAAAGGGGTTCACAATTATATGCTAATTAACCCACAGGATATTACTACAAACTTACAACATTTTCTCATCCTTCATGATTAAATATGCTTTAATCTTTTTTTTAATAAACATTTTTCTAAGATAATTTCTAATGAAAATAATTTAAATGTAGGTAACAAAAGGCAAATGTAAAATACACAAAAAGAGCCAGGTTCAGGTAGAATTACAAGACAAAATATATATCATAAAATTAAATATTAGTTCATAATCAATGTATTTTCTTGATTAACCAACCAGGTATCTTTCTTGGCTGCAGGTGCTTATGAAGGTCAAATAGGAAATTAAAATATTAACTCCGCTCTCTTTTCATCTCTGGGTATGATATTAACCTCTATGTACTGTATATAGAAAAGACTTACAAAATCCCTATAGCATCCCTAATCCCTACAGTTCTGAACCTCTTTAGCTGGGCCTCACCAATGAAACACTTACCAACGTGGTTGGTTTCGGGATCTTCTACAAGTGTCCACAGCTTGGAGAGGAAGGCTGGCACGTTGCTGCAGTACCCGTCCATCGCCAGGGAATTAGCAGATTCCTGCATGGTGACCGATGTGTGCTACTCAAACTCCATGCCTATGAGATGGTACAGTGATAGGGACAGCTGAGAAGAACCCATGGGCTGAGGTCACAGTGTCACAATGAGAGTGGTTGCAGCTGATTCACACCACCAGGTCACACTGTGAACCACTCAGCACTATTTTGCTGGCACCGACCCCCTCTCCCCAGCACAGAACAATGCTCAGTGATGCAGTATTCATACAAAGCTCTGAACAAACATACAATATTATGTAAAGGGCTCATACAAACCCACCGAAAGGCAATGGATCACTGCACATCGCTAAGACACTTCAGTCGTATAAGATCACACAGCTGTGTATGACAAATGCATCCTGTGATACATTGTACTAGAACATGTCCTTGTGTATTGCCTACAAGCTGTTACAATGCATGTAAGCCCCAACAAGTATTAGCTCCGTTTATAAAAATGAAAAGAAAAGAGGGGGATTTTTGCAGTGCCGTAATACAGAATGAAATACATGAAAGGTACTATATAAAATGTATTCATTTATTAAGATACAATTAAAAAATTGCACATAGTACAATCACAAGAAGATATACATAAACAAATGGAGGGGTCCTGAAGACAAGACATGAGGTACTTGCTGCACTTTATCCCAACATGTTTCGCATTGGCTTCATCAGGGGATGTGCAAACTATCAAGTGTTTGAGAAAAACAGAAATTAGTAATATTCAATGTAAGATTTGGAAGACATAAACAAGAAATTATAAAATGTGTGAGAAGCTTTCCATGTGAAGATTCAAGAAGAAGCGCTTACCCTCCCCTAACTGAACCCTCAGATGCACTAAAAACCAGCCACTAAGTGTGGAAAATATGTGTAACCCTCTGCCCACAGATGGCCACTCAATAGAAGGAGGGCATAGACGAAGGTAAGTCAAGGCTAGAAAAAAAAAGGGGAAAATATATATTTATATAGTACCTTTCATGTATTTCATTCTGTATTACAACACCGCAAAATCCCCCTCTTTTCTTTTCATTTTTATAAATCAAATATGTACAGGGGATGAGGTGCCTATCTTTCTGGTGTTCCATGGTAGTCTAGACCCCAATTCTATAAGTATTAGCTCCCTTTTGGTCTGTTCAATATACTATTAAAAGCCTTTTGTTATTTCTGTTTGATAAGCGCAAAAAAATCTTTTCAGAATTTCAGAGCTGTCCTGAGTCCTCTGTGGTCTTCCTGTGTTATTTCATAGAGCCCTCCTCTTTCCTGTCTTGGACTACAGAGGAATTAACCTGTATGCTGTCGAGATCAGAGAGAGGAGTGGTTGAGTAGTTTAGGAAAAAGATAATGAGTATGGCTGATAACACTCACACATACAACAGCACTTCTGACAGATCAACAGCTATTCTCTGTACTTGTAACAAAAGAAATGGAAAAACTGATAAGCTCTAAAGCAGTGGTCTCTAAACTATGGCAACAGGGCCAGATGTGGCCATTTGCTTACCTTTATCTGGCCCTTGGGGCACTATTTCATCCATTGACTCCAACAATGGCCTACAACTCCTGCCAGTGATACACACAACATTGAGGCACTCCCACTGACACCAACAAAGGGGCACTATTCCTCCCAGTGACACCAATGATGGGGCACTATTCCTCCCACTGACATCAATGATGGGGCACTATTCCTCCCACTGACATCAATGATGGGGCACTATTCCTCCCACTGACACCAATGATGGGGCAGTATTCCTCCCACTGACTCCAATGATGGGGCACTATTCTCCCACTGACTACGATGATGGGGCCCTATTCCTCCCACTGACACCAATGATGGGGCAGTATTCCCCCACTGACTCCAATGATGGGGAACTATTCCCCCACTGACTACGATGATGGGGCACTATTCCTCCCACTGACTCCAATAATGAGCCACTATTCCTCCCACTGACACCAATGATGGGGCACTATTCCTCCCACTGACATCAATGATGGGGCACTATTCCTCCCACTGACACCAATGATGGGGCACTATTCCTCCCACTGACACCAATGATGGGGCACTATTCCTCCCACTGAGGTCACTGCTGTCAGTGTCACTGTGAGAGTGAATTTTATGTGCGTGTGCGCCCATTCTAATTTCGTGCCCTCCTGAGTCCTGTCCCTGAGCTACTTACTTACTATATCAAAAATAAAATAAAAAATATGTTTTTTTGCCTTATCTACTTTAAATCATATTGATAATTGCAATTTGTACTTGTTTGTAGCCTAAATACTCTCATTTGCACTTAAAACTGTGATTTTGTAACTTTTGGAAATGTCAGTAAAAACTTGGCTGTGCCAGTAAATTTTTAGTGCTGTGTCATTAAATTTCAATCAAAGGTTGGCAACACTGAAAACAAACTAATCTCCAATGCAGTGCACTTAAACATCCCTCCCCCACCAATCCACAGCCTGATAGGCGGCAGCTATGTAGGGTTGTGGGAGGAAGAAGCAGGTGTTCCCTTCCTGACTGACCTCCCCCAACCCACTGACACAGAACGCTACCTAGCAGGCTCAAACTTCCCACTGGAGTAGCAAGATGGAGGCCAAGTGAGATGGAAAGATCCAAAGGATCATGAGTGGCCTCAAACACCGACACAGGCATGAAACCTTGGGCTGCTTTCTGTGCCGGGCGATCCCGCTGCCACCCCCCACAGGGACCCCCCAGGAAGGCACAAAACAGGAGAATATACAGTAAATGGTGCAAAAATATATAAAGGAAATACTCGTCCAGCAAGTACACAGTGAAAGAAATAAAGGAAATTGAAGTAAACATCCAAATATCATTCTTCATTTCAGTAAGTCCACAGTGAGAAAAAAAAAATATTCAAAACTTAATTTCAGCAAGTCCACAGTGAAGAAAATAAAAAAATAAAAAAATGTGTGTGTGTATATATATATATATATATATGTGTGTGTGTGTTTGTGTATGTATATATATGTATGTATATATGTGTGTATGTATGTATGTATATATATATATATATATATATATATATATATATATATTAGAAGCAAACAGTGCCCAGTAAAAGAAATATAAAAATATTGAAGTAAACGTCAAAATAAGATATCAAAAATTCTTAATTTCAGCAAGTCCACAGTGAAAAAAATAAATATATATATATATTATTCAAAACTTATTTTCAACAAGTTCCCAGTGAAAAAATATATATATAATATAATGTCCCGTAAAGTGACTCTGAGATGATGATCCAAATAATATTAACTGTGACTTCACACACGTGCTCCCCCCATGTGACTGCGCTCACCTCCAATTGTGTGACCGCACAATTAAATTTGGTCCACAACAGCAGCTGAACCACCTCTGGGCTCTAAGTAGCAGGATTTACAAGCTCCCCCAGGTGTAATCCAAAGATGGTATCCTCAATTTAAAATACAAAGGAGGCCAGATAGTACATTATCGTTTAAATATAGAAATTTATTGTAGGTACATATCAGGGTACTCACACTTTATAGGTGCTTGCAGAGCACCAGGCTATAGAAAAAATACAATGTTAAAATCCTCTCCAATTGGTTTGCAGACTTGTGCGAATCAGCAGCTAGCTCAGAGAGCAAGTGACTGTCTCCTCCACTGTCCTGGACCCTCCCCTCTCTGTGACGACACATGGCGATCACGTGTCTTCCTCAGGGGGAGACAGTTGAAGTTGCACCAACATTCACTCACGCATTGCCCACGGCAATTATATCAATTTTTTCACCTGAGTGAGTGATATAGCACATAATTTGTTTATTTTTAAAATACATTTATGTTTTTGGTTGTAACATGACGAATGTGAAAAATTTCAGGGGGTAAGGATACTTTTTCAAAGCACTGTAAAGTCCATAAAGAAAAAGGGGAAATATCCATTACATCAGGGTCCCCAGAGAGCCCCCCCTTACATCAGGGTCCCCAGAGAGCCGAGCTTACATCAAGGTCCCCAGAGAGCCCCTCCTTACATAAGGGTCCCCTGAGGGCCCCTCCTTACATCAGGATTCCCAGAGGGCCCCCCTTACTTCAAGGTCCCCAGAGAGCCTCCCCTTTACTTTAGGGTCCCCAAAAAGCCCCTTCCTTACATCAGGGTCCCCTGAGGGGCCCCCTTACTTCAGGGTACCCAGAGAGCCTCCCCCTTACTTTGGGGTCCCCAGACAATCCCTTCCTTACATCAGGGTCCCCAGAGAGCCCCCCTTACTTCAGGGTCCCTAGAGAGCCCTTCCTTACATCAGGGCCCCCAGACATCCTTACATCGGGGTGCCCAGAGGGCCCCCCTTACTTCAGCGTCCCTAGAGAGCCCTTCCTTACATCAGGGCCCCCAGACATCCTTACATCAGGGTCCCTAGAGAGACCCCTTACTTCAGGGTCCCTAGAGAGCCCTTCCTTACATCAGGGTCCCCAGAGAGCCCTTCCTTACATCAGGGCCCCCAGACATCCTTACATTGGGGTCCCCAGAGGGCCCCCTTACATCAGGGTCCCCAGAGGGCCCCCTTACTTCAGGGACCCCAGAGAGCCTACCCCTTACATTAAGGTCCCCAGAGAGCCCCCTCTTACTTCACAATCCCAAGAGAGCATCCCCCTTACATCGGGGTCCCCAGAGAGTCTCCCCCTTATATCGGGTCCCCAGAGAGCCCCTTCCTTACATCAGGGTCCACAGAGAGCCCCCCTTACATAACGATCCCCAGAAAGCCCCCCTCATCACATCAGGGTCCCTAGAGAGCCCCCCTTACATTGGGGTTCCCAGAGAGCTCCCCCTTAGATCGGGGTCCCCAGAGAGCTCCTCCTTACATCAGGGTCCCCAGAGAGCCCCTCCTTACATCAGGTTCCCCAGAGGGCCCCCTTACTTCAGGGTCCCCAGAGGGCTCCCTTCAGAGAACCCAGAGGGCCCCCTCTTACATCAGGGTCCCCAGACAGCCGCAACCCCCCCTCCACCTTGCAGAGGTTCCCTTGTCCCTAGCTGGTCTCCACTTTTTGTGCACCTCCAACCCCCAGCACATCTCTGTACCTCCCACCTGGGGGGAGGTGGGATGTGGCGATCAGCAGCTCTATTGCATCCACGGGTGGTGGGATCTCCCTGGAGCTTGTAGTTCTCTCTCCGATTGTATACAGTAGAGAGGGGAGGGGCGTCTGACCTGGGCATGTATCGGCAAGAGTGTAGAAGCAGAGCGACACGCTGAAGAGTGAGGCCCCTCCCCTCTCCACTGTATACATTCGAAGAGAGAACTACAAGCCCCAGGGAGATCCCGCGGGCACCATACAACTTCTGATCGCCGCCTCTCACCTCCCCCCACTGCATACTAAAAACAGACAGCCAGAGGTGCAGGGGAGATGCCAGGTCTTGGGGCCCCCCACAGTGGCAGAACGGCAGGGCCTGCTGCGTGACTGCTGCGACCCTGAAAGTTTCACCACTGCTTAGGATTTACAGTACATCTGGAAAGTATTCACAGCACTTCGCTTTTTCCACATTTTGTTATGTATTTCCCTCAAAATTCTACAAACAATAACCCGTAATGAGAACGTGAAAGAAGTTTGTTTATAAATGTATTAAAAATAAAAAAATAAAAAATCCCATGGATTCATAGCTTTGTCATGACACTCAAAATTGAGTTCAGGTGCATCCTGTTTCTACTGATCGTCCTTGAGATGTTTCTACAAAGTGATTGAAGTCCACCTGTGGTAAATTCAGTTCATTGGACATGATTTGGAAAGGCACACACCTGTCTATAGAAGGTCCCACAGGTAAAAGTGCATGTCAGAGCACAAACCAAGCCATGAACTGCAAGAAATTGTCTGTAGACCTCCGAGACAGGATTGTATTGAGGCACAGATCTGGGGAAGGGTACAGAAAAATGTGTGCAGCATTAAAGGTCCCAACGAGCACAGTGGCCTTCATCATCCATAAATGGAAGAAGTTTGGAACCACCAGGATGCTTCCTAAAGCGGGCAAAACTGAGAGGTCGGGGAAGAAGGGCCTTAGTCAGGGAGGTGACCAAGAACCCGATGGTCACTCTGACAGAGCCCAAGCATTCCTCTGTGGAGAGAGGAGAACCTTCCAGAAGAACACCCATCTCTGCACTCCACCAATCAGGCCTGTATGGTAGAGTGGCCAGATAGAAGCCACTCCTCAGTAAAAGGCACATGACAGCCCACCTGGAGTTTGCCAAAAGGCACCTGAAGGACTCTCAGACCATGAGAAACAAAACTCTCTGGTTTGATAAAACAAAGATTTAACTCTTTGACCTGAATGGCAAGTGTCATGTCAGAGAAAACCAGGCACCGCTCATCATCTGGCCAATACCATCCCTACAGTGAAGCATGGTGGTGGCAGCCTCATCAGCCAACCTGATGGAGCTTCAGAGGTCTTGCAAAGAAGAATGGGAAAAACTGCACAAAAATAGGTGTGCCAAGCTTGTAGCATCATACTCAAAAAGACTCGAGGCTGTAATTGGTGCCAAAGGTGCTTCAACAAAGTATTGAGCAAAGGCTATGAATACTTATGTACATGGCATTTCTTTTTTCGTTTTTTTATTTTTACAAAATTTGCAAAGATTTCGAACAAACTTTTTTCACTTTGTCATTATGGGGTATTGTTTGTAGAATTTTGAGGAAAGTATTGAATTTAATTCATTTTGGAATAAGGCTATAACATAACAATATGTGGGAAAAGTGAAGCGATGTGAATACTTTACGGATGCACTATATGTAGGCGTTCATTTCCTTATTGGATTTTTTATTTATCTTACAATATAAACAAAAGTTACAGCAGGGCTGCAATGGAGTCAGATTGTGTTTCTTTAATCCCCGAGAAGCATAAGGAGCCAGTGAAAGATTAAAAATAAAACAAAAAAAAACTCCGCCCAAAAGTAAAATAGCAGTTTTGAGCAGATTGGACCTTTAATATAATAGGGTACTCTTTAATAAAGCACCCTTGGTAGACCTGGAGCCAAAAATATATTTGTATTTTATTCTGAAAATGATGGTGGCCGGTGGCTTGTGCTATATATTATTTTTAGTTCTTTATTTACACTGACTGCTTAAGGTCCGGTTCACACCGCTGCGGGTAAGAGATCCGGATGTGATTCGCACCGCACTGCAGTGCAAATCACATCCGATCTCCGTAGCGATGCGAGTTCAGCCATACAGATAGTATGGCTGAATTCGCATCACTCCCGCCGCAAACTCGCATGGGACCCTTTTTTTGGTCCGCAGCAGAATCGTATCGCATGGGTGTTCACACCATGCGATCCGATTCCTGTGCGAGTGTGCAGATCGCACTGCGATATGCGGACGGATCTGGGGGTGTCATTAACATTTCATTGACACTCCCAGCAGTCCGCATAGGGCAGTGTGAACTGCCGGCGGGAGGCATGCGATGCGGGAAAACGCTGTGGATTCGCGGCGTTCCTGCATCGCTATGGTGTGAACCCAGCCTAATGTAGAACTAAAGGCAAAACATTTTTTTCATTTTGTATAGAGTAAAGGAGGGTTATAACCCGTTGGGTATTGTTTTGCAATCTGTGTCCCACTGGGAAGATATCACTTAACTTCTTGTCCAATAGCCAAAACAGGAAGTGAGAGGAAATCCCTGGTTGTCAAAGAAAAAATACCCTGGGACAGACCCCTAATGGAAAAAGAGGTTGATCCTTCCCCATGCGGCTTGTACTGGTAAAAATGCATATAAAGAAATACAATCCCTGGTTGTTGTCAGAACTAGTGTTTCCATTTAAAGTGGTTGTAAACCCTTACAAACCACTTTGACCTACAGGTAAACCTAGATTAACCACTTAAGGACCGCCGTATTGCCATTGTACGTCATCACAATGGCACAGGCAGGCACAAGCACGTAGATGTACGTGCCTGCCTTCCAGCGGGTGGGGGGTCCGATCGGACCCCCTCCCGCTGGATACGGCGGTCCGGTTTGCTCCAGGAGCGATCCGTGATGAGGGGATGGCCGTTGGTTTCTGGCCACCCCCTCTGGATCTCTCCTGGCCAATGACAAGCTTCCTCCCACTGTGTATTGTTTACACAGGAAGGAGGAAGTGATGTCATTCTCCTCGGGGCGGTCTTTTTGACCGGACTACGAGGAGAAGACTAAAAGTAAGTGCACCAAAACACTACACTGACACATAGGTACACATAGGTACACAAACCCCCCCCGATCGCCCCCCCCCCCCAGTCACAGTGTCACTGATTGCATTGATCATTTATTTACTGATCACTGCATTCAGTGTCAGTTGTAACAGTTAAAACTGTCAGGGCAGTTAGTGTTAGATCCAGGGTAGACCCCTATCACCCCCCAATAAAGATTTAACCCCCTGATTGCCCCTAGAGTTAACCCTTTCACCCCCTTTTGCCAGTGTCACTAAGCGATCATTTTTCTGATCGCTGCATTAGTGTCGCAAGTGTCGCTAGGTAGCTAGTTATTTTTTTAGGTTCACCGCCAGGTTTTTATAGCGCTAGGTACCCCAATATACTACCCAATAATGGTTTTAACCCCCTGATTGCCCCTAGTTAACCCTTTCACCCCCTTTTGCCAGTGTCACTAAAGCGATCGTTTTTCTGATCGCTGCATTAGTGTCACTGGTGCCGCTAAGTAGCTAGTTATTTTTTTAGGTTCACCGCCAGGTTTTTATAGCGCTAGGTACAGCGATATACTACCCAATAATGGTTTTAACCCCCTGATTGCCCCTAGTTAACCCTTTCACCCCCTTTTGCCAGTGTCACTAAGCGATCATTTTTCTGATCGCTGCATTAGTGTCGCTAGTGTCGCTAGGTAGCTAGTTATTTTTTTAGGTTCACCGCCAGGTTTTTATAGCGCTAGGTACCCCGATATACTACCCAATAATGGTTTTAACCCCCTGATTGCCCCTAGTTAACCCTTTCACCCCCTTTTGCCAGTGCCACTAAGCGATCATTTTTCTGATCGCTTCATTAGTGTCGCTAGTGTTGCTAGGTAGCTAGTTTTTTTTTAGGTTCACCGCCAGGTTTTTATAGCGCTAGGTACCCCGATATACTACCCAATAATGGTTTTAACCCCCTGATTGCCCCTAGTTAACCCTTTCACCCCCTTTTGCCAGTGTCACTAAGCGATCATTTTTCTGATCGCTGCATTAGTGTCACTAGTGTCGTTAGGTAGCTAGTTATTTTTTTAGGTTCACCGCCAGGTTTTTATAGCGTTAGGTACCCCCATATACTACCCAATAATGGTTTTAACCCCCTGATTGCCCCTAGTTAACCCTTTCACCAGCGATCACAGTATAAGTGTCACTGGTGACGCTGGTTAGCCAGTTAGTTATTTAGGTTCCCCGTCAGGTTTTTATATAGCGCCAGGGACCCCCATATACTACCTAATAAAAATGTGAACCGCCTGATTGCCCCTAGTTAACCCTTTCACCACTGATCACCGTATAAGTGTTACGGGTGACTCTGGTTAGTTTGCTTTTTATAGCATCGGGGCACCCACCATTTATTACCCAATAAAGGTTTAACCCCCTGGTCACCCGGTGGGTGATATCAATTAGGTTTTAGGGTCAGGGTCTGCATCGCCCCAGGCAGCGCTAGGTTAGTGCCAGTCCGGCAAAACCCACACGCAAAGTATAAACCTCCTGTAGTGGTATAGAATCTGAACAGATCAATATCTGATCTGATCAGATCTATACTAGCGTCCCCAGCAGTTCAGGGTTCCAAAAAAACGCATTGTTAGCAGGATCAGCCCAGATACCTGCTAGCACCTGCGTTTTGCCCCTCTGCCCAGCCCACCCAAGTGCAGTATCGATCGATCACTGTCACTTACAAAACACTAAACACATAACTGCAGTGATCGCAGAGTCAGGCCTGATCCCTGCGATCGCTAACAGTTTTTTTGGTAGCATTTTATATTTAAATCCGGAAGGCAGTGCTTGGTTTTCGGGGTCCCGTACGTGGCTAGGCTCCCAAAAAGTCCCCCACATGTGGTATCCTCGTACTCGGGAGAAGCAGCAGAATTTATTTTGGGGTGTAATTTGACTTATGCCCATAGCATGTGTGAGCAATATATCATTTAGTGACAACTTTGTGCAAAAAAAAAAGTTTGTAATATTCCCGCAACTTGTGGCAAAATATAAAATATTCCATGGACTCAACATGCCTCTTAGTAAATAGCTTGGGGTGTCTACTTTCCAAAATGGGGTCATTTTGGGGGGTTTTGTGCTATTTTGGCATTCTATGGCCTTCGAAACTGTGATAGGTAGTGAGGAGTGAAATCAAAAATTTGCACCCTTAGAAATCCTGAAGGTGGTGATTGGTTTTCAGGGTGCCGTGCGCGACTAGACTCCCAAAAAGTCCCACACATGTGGTATCCCCATACTCGGGAGAAGTAGTGGAATATATTTTGGGGTGCAATTCCACATATAACCATGGCATGTGTGAGCAATATATAATTTAGTAACAACTTTTTGTAAAAAAAAAATTTTTTTTTTTTGTCATTATTCAATCCCTTGGGACAAAAAAAAAATATTCAATGGTCTCAACATGGCCCTCAGCAAATAGCTTGGGGTGTCTACTTTCCAAAATGGGGTCATTTGGGGGGGTTTGTGCCATCTTGGCATTTTATGGCCTTCAAAACTGTGATAGGTAGTGATAGGTAGTGAGGAATAAAATAAAAAATGTATGCCCTTAGAAATCCTGAAGGCGGTGCTTGGATTTCGGGGTCTCGTACGCGGCTAGGCTCCCAAAAAGTCCCACACATGTGGTATCCCTGTACTCAGGAGAAGCAGCAGAATGTATTTTGGGGTGTCATTTCACATATGCCCATAGCATGTGTGAGCAATATATAATTTAGTGACAACTTTGTGCAAAAAAAAAAGTTTGTAATATTCCCGCAACTTGTGGCAAAATATAAAATATTCCATGGACTCAACATGCCTCTCAGTAAATAGCTTGGGGTGTCTACTTTCCAAAATGGGGTCATTTTGGGGGGTTTTGTGCTATTTTGGCATTTTATGGCCTTCGAAACTGTGATAGGTAGTGAGGAGTGAAATCAAAAATTTGCACCCTTAGAAATCCTGAAGGTGGTGATTGGTTTTCGGGGTGCCGTGCGCGACTAGACTCCCAAAAAGTCCCACACATGTGGTATCCCCATACTCAGGAGAAGTAGCGGAATATATTTTGGGGTGCAATTCCACATATTACCATGGCATGTGTGAGCAATATATCATTTAGTGACAACTTTTTGTAAAAATTTTTTTTTTTTTTGTCATTATTCAATCCCTTAGGACAAAATAAATAAATATTCAATGGGCTCAACATACCCATCAGCAATTTCCTTGGGGTGTCTACTTTCCAAAATGGGGTCATTTGGGGGGGTTGTACTGCCCTGCCATTTTAGCACCTCAAGAAATGAGATAGGCAGTCATAAATTAAAAGCTGTGTAAATTCCAGAAAATGTACTCTAGTTTGTAGACGCTATAACTTTTGCGCAAACCAAAAAATATACGCTTATTGACATTTTTTTTACTAAAGACATGTGGCTGAATAAATGTTGCCCTCAATGTATGACTAAAATTTAGTTTATTCGATTTTTCTTATAACAAAAACAAGAAAATATCTTTTTTTTTTCAAAATTTTCGCTCTTTTTCCATTTATATCGCAAAAAATAAAAATCGCAGAGGCAATCAAATACCATCAAAAGAAAGCTCTATTTGTGGGAAGAAAAGGACCCAAATTTCGTTTGGGTGCAATATTGCATGACCGCGCAATTACCAGTTAAAGCAGCGCAGTGCGAAATTGTAAAAAGACCTCTGGTCCTTAAGGTGTTTATTGGTCCGGGGCTGTAGTGGTTAAGGCTTACCTGTAGGTCCAAGAAATATCTCCTAAATCTACACGGTTTAGGAGATATTTGCCGAAAGACAGGCACCGCTGTCTACAGAGCATGCGCCGTAGACAGCGGCGCGCAGGCACACTGAGCGTGCCGCAGTTAACGACGATATGCCACGAGTGGCGGCTCCCGTGCGCATGCGTGAGAGTGACGTCATCACGGCTCCGACGAATGACAGCGCCGGAGCAGCGAGACCCACCAAGAAGATGGAGGCTCCGGACTACAGGGGACAGCGGTGACTTCGCTGGCTCCTGTGTCAGGTAAGTGACACATAATGGACTACTATGCGATGCATAGTAGTCCATTATGCTTTACCTTTGCAGGGAATCAAAGAGGAAGTAAACCCATCAGGGTTTACTTCCTCTTTAAACATTTCCCCTCTATTACTATTCTGATGACAACCCAACATTTTAGATTTTAATAAATTTTCAGTGATAACTGTAAACATGACAAATACAACAGGTGAATCTCCCTAATAGGGGGAAAGGAAGCAGTAAAAACCTGACAGATGTTCTAATCGCTCTCCACTCCATCAATTACTAAATAAATGTTGCCTTTAGTTACACTACTGCATAGCAGAACTGCAGTCTGCAATTCTACCAGCAGAGGGCAGGGCTGTATAAGTTTTACTCTGTTAGTATTGCAAGTTAAAGGATCTCAAGATTACAAAATAATGTTTAAAGCGGGAGTCCGCCGGGACTCCGCGTTTTTTTTTTTTAAAAGCCAGCAGCTACAAATACTGCAGCTGCTGACTTTTAAAATAGTGACACTTACCTGTCCAGTGCGCCCGCGATGTCGGCACCCGAAGCGGATCTTTAGATCGTCACTCGGGTGCTGCCGCCGCCATCTTGGGTATGGGAATCAGGAAATGGAGCCTTTCGGCTTCATTTCCCGGTTCCCTACTGCGCATGCGCGAGTTCCGCTGCGCAATAAGGATGGTCCCCGCTGCCTCTGGGATCTGTGTGTTTCCCAGCAGGCAGCGGGGCACTTGCGGAAGGGGGCGGGCACTTGCGGAAAGGGGCGTAATCTATGCCCCTTTCCGCAGAGAGCTATCCCGGAAGTGGGTGCAGTTACCTGGATTATCCAGGTAACTGCACCCCCCTCCCCCCTGAAAGGTGCCAATTGTGGCGCCAGAGGGGGGGAGGATTCCGATGAGCGGAAGGTCCATTTTAGGGTGGACCTCCGCTTTAACCACTTTCAGACCGGACCATTTTGCTGGTAAATGTAAAAGGTCTTTTTACACTTTGGTACTGCGCTGCTTTAACTGGTAATTGCGCGGTCATGCAATGTTGTACCCAAACGAAATTTGCGTCCTTTTCTTCCCACAAATAGAGCTTTCTTTTAAAGGTATTTGACTGACTCTGCGATTTTTATTTTTTGCGATATAAACGTAAAAAGACCGCAAATTTTGAAAAAAAATGATATTTTCTACTTTTTGCTATTAGAAAAATCCAATAAACTCAATTTTAGTCATACATTTAGGCCAAAATGTATTCAGCCACATGTCTTTGGTAAAAAAAAAGTCAATAACTGTATATTTATTGGTTTGCGCAAAAGTTGTCACATCTACAAACTAAGGTACGTTTTCTGGAATTTACGCAGCTTTTAGTTTACGACTGCCTATCTCATTTCTTGAGGTGCTAAAATTGCAGGGCAGTACAAAACCCCCCCAAATGACCCCATTTTGGAAAGTAGACCCCCTAAGGAAATTGATAAGTGGCATGTTGAGCCCATTGAATATTTTATTTTTTTGCCTCAAGCGATTGAATAATGACAAAAAAATTTTTTTTATTTTTTTTTTTTACACAAAGTTGTCATTAAATTATATATTGCTCACACATGCTATGGGCATATGTGAAATGACACCCCAAAATAAATTCTGCTGCTTCTCCTGAGTACGGGGATACCACATATGTGGTACTTTTTGTAAGCCTAGCCGCGTACGGGGCCCCGAAAACCAAGCACCGCCTTCAGGCTTTCTAAGGGCGTAAATTTTTGATTTCACTTCTCACTACCTATTACAGTTTTGAAGGCCATAAAATGCCAAGATGACACAAAACCCCCACAAATGACCCCATTTTAGAAAGTAGACACCCCAAGCTATTTGCTGAGAGGCATGTTGAGTCCATGGAATATTTTATATTTTGCCACAAGTTGCGGGAAAATTACAAACTTTTTTTTTTTTTTACACAAAGTTGTCACTAAATGATATATTGCTCACACATGCTATGGGCATATGTGAAATGACACCCCAAAATAAATTCTGCTGCTTCTCCTGAGTACGGGGATACCACATATGTGGGACTTTTTGGGAGCCTAGCCGCGTACGGGGCCCCGAAAACCAAGCACCGCCATCAGGCTTTCTAAGGGCGTAAATTTTTGATTTCACTTCTCACTACCTATTACAGTTTTGAAGGCCATAAAATGCCAAGATGGCACAAAACCCCCACAAATGACCCCATTTTAGAAAGTAGACACCCCAAGCTATTTGCTGAGAGGCATGTTGAGTCCATGGAATATTTTATATTTTGCCACAAGTTGCGGGAAAATTACAAACTTTTTTATTTTATTTTATTTTTTCACAAAGTTGTCACTAAATTATATATTGCTCACGCATGCCATGGGCATATGTGAAATGACACCCCAAAATAAATTCTGCTGCTTCTCCTGAGTACGGGGATACCACATATGTGGGACTTTTTGGGAGCCTAGCCGCGTACGGGGCCCCGAAAACCAAGCACCGCCTTCAGGCTTTCTAAGGGCGTTACAGTTTTGAAGGCCATAAAATGCCAAGATGGCACAAACCCCCCCCCCAAATGACCCCATTTTGGAAAGTAGACACCCCTAAATTTACGGGTACACTAGTGAGACTAGGTAATAAATGGCGGGTGCCCTGAAACTATAAAAAAATAACTAACCAACCAGCGTCACCTGTAACAGTTATATGGTGATCACTGGTGAAAGGGTTAACTAGGGGGCAATCAGGGGGCTTTATGCGGTAGTATATGGGGGTCCCTGGCGCTATAAAAAGCTGTGGCGAACCTAAATACCTACCTGCCTAA
Organism: Lithobates pipiens; assembly: GCF_037356315.1. Taxonomy (NCBI): domain Eukaryota; kingdom Metazoa; phylum Chordata; class Amphibia; order Anura; family Ranidae; genus Lithobates; species Lithobates pipiens. The sequence goes on along the minus strand of NW_027507898.1, from coordinate 1,297,524 downwards.
CTAGTGTCACCCGTGACACTAATACAGCAATCAGAAAAACGATCGCTTATTAGGCTGGGTTCACACTGGAGCGATGCGGGAACGCCACGAATCCGCGGCGGGTTCCCGCATCGCATGCCTCCCGGCGGCAGTTCACACTGCCCTATGCGAAATGCTGGGAGTGTCAGTGAAATGTTAATGACACCCCCAGATCAGTTCGCATATCGCAGTGCGATCTGCAAACTCGGATCGCATGGTGTGAACACCCATGCGATCCGATTCTGCTGCGGACCAAAAAAAGGGTCCCGTGCGAGTTTGCGGCGAGTGTGGCGGGTGCAACGCGAATTCAGCCATACTATCTGTATGGCTGAACTCGAATCGCACAGAGATCGGATGTGATTTGCACTGCAGTGCGGTGCGAATCACATCCGTTCTCATAAACCACTGCAATGTGAACCCAGCCTTAGTGACACTGGCGACGGGGGGTGATCACGGGGTTAAACCTTTATTGGGGGGGTTAGGGGGGTACCTTAGAACTAAAGGGGGCTAACCCTAACTGCCCTAACAGTTATTACAGTCACAAATGACACCCGCCGGGTGATCAGGGGGTTAAACCTTTATTAGGTAATAAATGGCGGGTGCCCTGAAACTATAAAAAAATAACTAACCAACCAGCGTCACCTGTAACAGTTATATGGTGATCACTGGTGAAAGGGTTAACTAGGGGGCAATCAGGGGGCTTTATGCGGTAGTATATGGGGGTCCCTGGCGCTATAAAAAGCTGCGGCGAACCTAAATACCTACCTGCCTAACTAGCGTCACCTGTGACACTAATACAGCGATCAGAAAAACGATCGCTTATTAGGCTGGGTTCACACTGGAGCGATGCGGGAACGCCACAAATCCGCGGCGGGTTCCCGCATCGCATGCCTCCCGGCGGCAGTTCACCCAGCCCTATGCGAACTGCTGGGAGTGTCAGTGAAATGTTAATGACACCCCCAGATCAGTTCGCATATCGCAGTGCGATCTGCAAACTCGGATCGCATGGTGTGAACACCCATGCGATCCGATTCTGCTGCGGACCAAAAAAAGGGTCCCGTGCGAATTTGCGGCGGGTGCGGCGGGTGCGGCAAATGGCTGAACTCGAATCGCAGAGATCGGATGTGATTTGCACTGCAGTGCGGTGCGAATCACATCCGTTCTCATAAACCGCTGCAATGTGAACCCAGCCTTAGTGACACTGGCGACGGGGGGTGATCACGGGGTTAAACCTTTATTGGGGGGGTTAGGGGGGTACATTAGAACTAAAGGGGGCTAACCCTAACTGCCCTAACAGTTATTACAGTCACAAATGACACCAATGCAAAAAAATAAAAAAAATGCATTGGTGTCACTGTGACTGGGGGGGGCAGGGGTAATTGGGGGGGTGATCGGGGGGTAAAGGGGGGGTGTGAGTGTGCCTGGCATGTTCTACTGTGAAGTGTCGTGTTGGTGCAACTCACCGATCCTCTCTCCTCGGTGCCGGAACGAAAAATACCGACACGAGGAGAGATTACATCACTTCCTCTGCCTGTGTTTACATTACAGGAGAGGAAGTGATGTCACGAAGGATTTCCATTCGTCGGGAGCGATTGCGAGGGGGTGGCCATGAATGAATGGCCGCCCCCTCATCCCGGATCGCTCCCGAACGAATACCGACCGCCGCAGGCACCGGGGGGCCCCCCACCCGCGGGAAGGCAGGGACTTATATATACGCCCATATGCCTGCCCGTGCCATTCTGTCGATGTATATCGTCGTGCGGCGGTCGGCAAGTGGTTAAGTGCTGGTTCACACTACCGCAATGCCAGACATTGCATGTAATTCGCAGCGCACTGCTGTTCATGTTACATGCGATGTCTGTGCGGGTGCGATGTCAGCCATACAGATAGTATGGCTGATATCGTACTGCTTTCGGTGCAAACACGCACAGGACCCTTTTTTCTGTTCGGACCAGAATCGGATCGCATATGTGTTCACACATATGCGATCCGATTCATGTCCGAACTGTCAGTTCGCAGTGTGATATGCGAGCTGAAATGGGGGTGTCGTTAACATATAATGACACCCCCCAGCAGTTCGCATATGGCAGTGTGATTCGCAGGGTTCTCGCATCGCACTAGTCTGGACCGGCACTTAGGCTCGTTTCACTCTACTGCGATACGGGAACCCTGCGAATCCACTGCGGGTTCCCACATCGCATGTCTCCCGGCGGCAGTTCACACTGCCCTATGTGAACTGCTGGGAGAGTCAGTTAAAAGTTAATGATACCCCCAAATCAAATTCGGACAGGAATCGGATCGCATTGGCGGTCCTGTGCGAGTTTGGTCCAAATGCGATGCAAATTCAGCCATACTATCTGTGTTGCTGTAATCGCATCATACAGAGATCGCATGTGATTTGCACTGCAGTGCGAATCACAACCGATCTCGGACATCGCACCGGTGGGACCCGCCCCTCATTGCTTTACAGGTTGTCTCTTTCCAGAGAACCTTTGTAAGACCATATTTCTTAGTTTAGCCCAAATTCCATTAAATGTCATATTTTACCAACAGATTTCCCATCCATTCAAATAAAATGTCATCTTTTTATGACTTTCTAGGAGAGGAAACTGGAGGCTCCGAATGTGAAAAGAGGCTTTTTTTGGCATTGCCCAGAATCCCTTTCCGTTTTGTAGAGGGTTCCTTGTACATTATTGCCTTTTATTTTAATTATATTTTATTTAAAAAATGTTAGTTATTTTAAAATTATTTCAGTTTAATTTTGATGACACAAGCCTTTGTTTCTGGTACAAAACCTGCTGAACATACATTTTAAATTAAAGTGGAACTAAAGCCCTATAATAATAATGAAAAGTACGCGGGGCGTAGAAAGTTTTTGGCAGAAGAGACTTGCAAAGTTTATTCCTGACCCCGGGTTTTTTATTTACTAAAAGTATGTATTTATGCACCAACAATTAATACAGCACTTAGGATATTTTTGTACATTCACATCAGCCCCTGTCCTCAGGAGCTTACAATCTAAGATTCATATCTCAGATGTACACTATATTACAAAAAGTATTGGGACGCCTGCCTGTCTTAGTCTGTAAGGTTCAATATTGAGTTGGCCCACCTTTGCAGCTATAACAGCTCCAACTCTTCTGTGGGCTGTCCACAAGGTTTAGGAGTGTGTCTATGGGAATGTTGAACCTCTCTTCCAGAAGCACATTTGTGAGCACAGGCACTGATGTGGACGAGAAGGCCTGGCTCGCAGTCTTTGCTCTAAGTCATCCCCAAGGAGTTCTATCGGGTTGAGGAAAGGACTCTGTGCAGGCCAGTCAAGTTCCTCCACCCCAAACTCACTCACCTGTATCTTTATGGACCTTGCTTTATGCACTGGTCCAAATCATTTGGTGGAGTGGATATTAGGGTGTAGGGTTGTTTTTCAGGGGTTGGGCCTGGTCCCTTAGTTCCAGTGAAGGGAACTCTTAATGCGTCAGCATACCAAGACATTTTGTACAATTTCATGCTCCCAACTTTGTGGGAACAGTTTGGGGATGACCCCTTCCTGCTCCAACATGACTGCGCACCAGTGTACAAAGCAAGGTCCATAAAGATACGGATGAGTGAGTTTGGGGTGGAGGAACTTGACTGGCCTGCACAGAGTCCTGACCTCAACCGATAGAACACCTTTGGGGTGAATTAGAGTGGAGACTGTGAGCCAGGCCTTCCCATCCAACATCAGTGCCTGACATCACAAATGCGCTTCTGGAAGACTGGTCAAAGATTCCCATAGACACCCCTAAACCTTGTGGGCAGCCTTCCCAGAAAAGTGGAAGCTACAAAGGGTGGGCCAGCTCAATATTGAACCCTACGGACTAAGACTGGGATGCCATTAAAGTTCATGGGTGTGTAAAGGCAGGTGTCCCAATACTTTTGGTAATATAGTGAATATACAAGTATACATACTTGTGCCAGTTAACCTACCATATGATCTTGAAGCTCACACAAGCATAGGGAGAACATACAAACTCCATGAAGGTAGAGCCATGAACCACTGTGCTGTCCTGTATGTCTTATATGTCTTCATAGTGGGCTACCCTGTGAGGCCCCTTTCACACGGGACGGATCCGTAATGATCCGCCCCGTGAACATCCGCTTGCTCAGCGGAGATCGCTCCGTTTATCCCCGCTGAGCCGGCGGATGACAGGGCGGTCCCTGCACACCGCCCTGTCAGATCTCCGCTCTCCTCTATGGGAGATCGGATGAACATGGGCCGTCTGTCCGTGTTCATCCGATCCGCTCTGCAGAAGGATAGAAAAATAGGATTTTCCTCCGTCTGCAGAATCGGACCATAGCGGAGACGGATGATATCGGGTCATAGGGATGCATGTATGTCCGTATTTCATCCAAAATTGTCCGCATGTGTGAAAGGGGCCTAAGTGGCATGTGGAAGACCCATGTTTTTTATACTTCTTTTTAGACATGACTCAAAAACAAACAAACATTATATAGTCTGTTATGAGAGCTAACTAAAGCTGGTCATACATGGCTCCAATGTTGGCCGATTTGACTGAGCTCATCTCTGTCTCTCTTCTTTCTCCTCCTATCAATAGGCTTCTTGTCAGTACATGAATTGTGAAGCCCTCTTTTCAGGGGGGTTATGAGAAATGACCCTCCCCAAATAGGATATTGCAATACAACTGTGGGGAAAAACCAGAACCTTCGCTAAGGCTAGATTCACATCTATGCAGGTTGTGGTTGATGTGCTTTTCCAGCACGTTTTGTGGTGTGTGTTTTATATGTTCTTTGCTTTCTTTTTTGTGTAACTTTGATTCCCTCATTACATCAGGTGTCTCCAGCCAGCGGAGTCCCCCTATACATCAGGTGCCCCCAGCCAGCGGAGTCCCCCTATACATCAGTTGTCCCAAGCCAGCGGAGTCCCCCTATACACCAGTTGTACCGAACCAGCGGAGTCCCCCTATACACCAGTTGTCCCGAGCCAGCGGAGTCCCCCTATACACCAGTTGTCCCGAGCCAGCAGAGTCCCCCTATACATCAGTTGTCCCGAGCCGGCGGAGTCCCCCTATACATCAGTTGTCCCAAGCCAGCGGAGTACCCCTATACATTAGGTGTCCCCAGCCAGCGGAGTGCCCCTATACATCAGTTGTCCCCAGCCAGCGGAGTGCCCCTATACATCAGTTGTCCCCAGCCAGCGGAGTGCCCCTTGCATCAGGTGTCCCCAGCCAGCGGAGTGCCCCTATACATCAGTTGTCCCCAGCCAGCGGAGTGCCCCTTTGCATCAGGTGTCCCCAGCCAGCGGAGTGTCCCTATACATCAGTTGTCCCCAGCCAGCGGAGTCCCCCTATACATCAGGTGTCCCCAGCCAGTGGAGTCCCTCCTTACATTAAGTGTCCCCTCAGGTGTGGGCCGCAGGTGATTTGGCCTCCGCCCAATTACAGATGACCAGCTGAAGGGAAGAACCAAAAGGCAGAGCCTGGGTTCAGCCTCTTCTTTCTTCCTCACGATAGCTGGTCTTCAGTAAAATGGCAGCCGGCAGAGACATTTTATTAGTGCCGGTGTTCTGTCCAAAAATGTCCACCTATGGAACAGTGTCCGCTGTGTACTGCGCAGGCGCAGCGCTTGCACAGTATGGAGCACAAGGAGATTCGGAAAATTTCCAAGGATGAACGGCTCCTGCGCCATGAGTCCAGGTGTAAGCCCCACCATCCAAGTGGACATAGGGCTGCACATAGTTAGAGGGACCCTTGCGGGCTTGTGTCGCTCGCCACGCTTCGGGCACGGCCTCGCTTTGCTCGGCTCTTTTTTATTCTAACTATGTCCACTCCACTTGGATGGTGGGGCTAGAACCTGGACTCACGACACAGGCGCCGTTCATCTTCGGATCTTTTCAGAATCTGCTTGTCATGTGTACTGCGAATGCGGACACTATCTGACAGGACACCGCCGCAGCCTCTAGTGGGAAAAAAGATTTAGACCGGGACATTTCCCAGGAAACTGTAAGACCGGGACAAAGGTCTAAATCCTGAGAATTTCCCAGGACAGTTGGCGAGTATGCTCTTCTGGCTTGTAGCATGGATGGGACATTTGGCTGAGACTTTCTCTCTCTCTCTCAATTTCCAGGGTTTCGAAGCCAACAACTCCAGGGCAGGAAGTGCATACATAATATATTACACATGCATAAAGAGAGCATTCCCTAAGACACAAAGTTCAATAGGACTTTAATGGTACCACACCAAGAAAAAATCTCCAAGTAAAAAAACAACTTTTATTGTCTATGTTCAGTAAAAACATCCTAAATAAGGCACCAAGTTAAACACATAATACAAAACTGTACACTTTAAATCAAGGTGAGGACAATTATACAACATGTTATATAAATGCCGTCATACATTTTTAAAGATTCCACTCATAGCGTCTTGAATATGTTCTCGACACGTTTTGCAGGGCAGAGTCTGTTTCTTCAGGAAGACAAACTGATGAAGTAGAACTGTCTAAAGACATAAAATATGGACATTAACTTCTTGCAAAACAATTATGAAGGAAGTATACAGTGCATGTATAAATACAAAATAATATGATTGTCACAGTGGTAACAAAAATGTGAAGGACGACCTGCTGTATAAGGACTGCAAGATGCTGATATAAATATCTAATGCTCAACAAACACTCCTATAGAGTTTGTATGGCATTAGTGTGGGCGTCAGACCGGCATCAATGAGCTTTAGTCTGGGCATTTGACAGGCATTTTACAAGCATTAATGAGGAGTTAAAAATGCTCCCCAAACACCCTTTGGGCAGTTTTGAAGCATTTGATGAACGTTAAAACTGCTCCACAAATGCCTATTCCATTACAGTAAATGAACAAATCTTAATGCCCTGCAACTGCCTACCAGAGCATTTACCATAGACTTGAATGGGGGGCGTTGAAAAGGCTTCAAACACCTCCTGACTCGACATGAGGCTTCAATTTTGAAGCAACAGGATGCTATCGCTTAGTGTGAACAGCACTATATATCTATTGTATCTTGTGCATAGGCATTTGGGGGGCTTTTTAAAACGCCTCTCAAACACCTGCTCTTAATGCCAGTGTGAACTCAGCCTAAGGCAAATTCAGGTAAGTACACAGCTTAAAAAAAAAGAAAACATATATGGGCTGGCCCAAGACATTGTGCTGCCTGGGTCCAGGAATGAAATGCTGCCCAGCCCACCTACCCCCCCCCAAAAAAATCACACCCACCAAAAGCCCCCACAACCATTATTTTATATCATGGCAATGAAAATTAAAATGTAATTTATCAGGAAGTAAGATTTACATGCAACAGTGGTGGGGGAGTTCAATCAAATGCAATGGTGGTTGGGGGGTTTAGACACAGGCAGGGGAGGCGGGGGGTTTAGGCACAGGCAGGGGCAGCGGGGGGGTTTAGACACAGGCAGGGGCAGCGGGGGGGGGGTTTAGACACAGGCAGGGGCAGCGGGGGGGGTTTAGACACAGGCGGGGGGGTTTAGACACAGGCGGGGTGGCGGGGGGTTTAGACACAGGCAGGGGTGTTTAGACACAGGCAGGGGGGAGGTTAGACACAGGCAGGTGTGGGGGGGGTGGTTTAGACACAGGCAAGGGTGGCAGAGGGGATAGACACAGGCAGGGGTGGCAGAGGGGATAGACACAGGCAGAGGTGGCAGAGGGGATAGACACAGGCAGAGGTGGCAGAGGGGATAGACACAGGCAGAGGTGGCAGAGGGGATAGACACAGGCAGAGGTGGCAGAGGGGTTAAGACACAGGCAGGGGTGGCAGAGGGGTTAAGACACAGGCAGGGGTGGCAGAGGGGTTAAGACACAGGCAGGGGTGGCAGAGGGGTTAAGACACAGGCAGGGGTGGCAGAGGGGTTAAGACACAGGCAGGGGTGGCAGAGGGTAAGAATCAGGCAAGCACCCTGACTGCCATTTGGTATCAGGATGAAATCAGAAATCATTATCAGACCCTACGCTGGTGCAGTGGGTTCTGGGTTCCTCCTGGTGTATGACAATGCCCGGCCTCATGTGACAAGAGTATGCAGCCAGTTCCTGGAGGATGAAGGCATTGATACCATTGAATGGCCCCCACAATCGCCTGACCTAAATCCAATAGAACACCTCTGGGACATTATGTTTCGATCCATCCAACACCGCCAGGTTGCACCTCAGTCTGTTCAGGAGCTCAGTGATGCCCTGCTCCAGATCTGGAAGGAAATACCCCAGGACACCCCAAGACACCATCTGTCGTCTCATTAGGAGCATCCCCAATGTTATCAGGCATGCATACAAGCATGTGGGGGCCATACAAAGCAATGTAAGGGGTGTGATGGGAGATCAATTCACTTTGGTGAGATTTCCTGTTGCCTCTCCCAGACAAAATATGAAGGGAACATTTTCTTAGTAGCAAACTTTTAGAAAAAATACCAGATATGGGTTAAGTACCCATTCACATCGTTGTCACTTGTCATACGAATTTGACAGATCCAAAATCGCATGACAAGTCGCACCTTGTTGACAATGGAACTGATCGAATGGGTGCGTCTTCGACTTTGAGGTGCCTCGCCGATTTGAAATAGAAGTTCCTGCACTATTTTTTGCGATTTCAGTTTTGCACTTGAAGTTGCGATGACCTGCAGCTTTGAAATCTATTTCAAAGTTGGATTCGGTGTGTGAACGGGGGCTTAACCCTTTCCTACTCCATAAAAAAAAAAAAAAACGACCTTTTACTTTTGCAAACACTATGGGTCGATTTACTAAAGGTAAATAGTCTGATCACTGTGTCACTCCTTAGCTTACTGAATGTGGTGAAGCTCTGTTGACCTCCATAATCCAATCATGTGAAAGTATAAATACTGATTTTTCGACAGATTTTCACCACATTCACTAAGCTAAGGACAATTTCCCCTGTAAATTCACACACAGTAAATTCAATTTCTGGGGATGTTTTGTACTCGAATGGTGTACTGAACTCCTCCAACATTCCATCCTGCAGGGGAAGAGGTCTGACTGGCAATTTTAGGGGAAAAAAAGAGAGAAGACAGGCGCTAATCACTAGAAAGGGTTTCGGCGCTGATTGTGTGTTGAATCGCGGGAGCCACCACTAAAGGCACAATTGCCGCTAGAAATGGCACTCAGTATACCTGCGTGCCGTTGTCTACAGTGCGTGCGCCGTAGACAGCGTGACTGTCTTTTCCACACGGTTTAGGAGATATTTCTTGCACCTACAGGTGAGCCTTAATCTAGGCTTATCTGTAGGTAAAAGTGGTTTGTAAGGGTTTACAACCACTTTCCACCAAATCCCGTACCTGTACATCATTTGGCTTCAAGTGGTTATATTGGGGTGATATGCAACTGCAGACATCACCCCGGTACCGTTTTTTAGAGCCAACCGTCCCTTCCTTGTAATAACAACCGATGCGGCTAAGCAGCGGAGAGAACGTTCCCCCTCCCCGCCTTCCGCAGCTCGCCCGTCCCACCAGGAGGCCCAAGCGACCAGCCGCCACGTCTGCCGGCAACCCGGACAAAACTGGAATCGTCTTTGATCGGGTCTCGTATATAGTAACCTGGAAGTGATGGCATGACATTACTTCCACTTTACTGGAGTCTTAACCACTTGCCGACTGACTCACGCACATATATGTCGGAAAAGTGGCTCGTTACCGCAAAATCCCCTTTAAGAGGCCGCATGCTGCACCACTGGGGACCCGATGCACGTGGCCGGTGGGCAAAATCGCTGCCACCCACGCACGATCACAGGCACGAGTGCCAGAACAAGGATTTGTGTGTGTAAACACACAAATCCCCATTTTGTCAGAAGAGAGACAGATCGTCTGTTCCTACTAAGGCGGAACAGCCATATGTCTCCTCCTCTAGTAATTCCCATCCCCCATACAGTTAGAAACCCACACAAAGAACACAGTAATCAGTGTTTTTTTATAACATTGATCGCTGTATAAATGCCAATGGTCCCATAAATGTGTCAAAAGTGTCCAATCTGCCCACCGCAATGTCGCAGTCCCATAAAAAATAAAAATAAATAAAAATCGCAGAGCACAGCTATTACTAATAAAAATAAAACATAAAAATAATACAAGCATTTAAAACCACTGTTGTTGACATTTGGAATGCTTTTAAGTGCAAAGGAGGACCCCAGATCCCCCCATAATAATACCTGACACATGCCTATTGGTGTCATAAAGGATGTTTACATTCATTGTGACGGCAACATAAGTGATTTAAAAAAATAATTTAATTAAAGCGATGGTGTCAAAATAAAATAGTATAAATAATTAGAAAAAAAGCGTACGTTGGTCCTGAACACACACAAAACAATCATTCCACACGTGGGGAATCGCTGCGAATGTCAGATCATGGGCAGGAATTCTAGCACTAGACCTCCTCTGTACATCTAAAGTGGTAACCTGTAAAGGCTTTTAAAGCATTGCCTATGAATAGTAAAATTTATGTTGTTTGTCGCCGTTGTGCGGGCGTGTGCAATTTTAAAACGTGACATGTTTGGTATCTATCCAATCAGCGTGACATCATCTTTTATATTTAAAAAAAAAATTGGGTTATGTATTGTGTTTTTTCACAATAAAATGTAAAAAGGTGTAGTCTCTAACCCCCCCCCCCCCCCAAAAAGCTGCGTTTGAAAAAACGCTGCACAAAAACCATGTGACATAAACAATGGCAAAACCCACCAACCTCACTGTGCAGAGACGGACCCCTCAGAGTCCCACTCTCCTCTATGGGGAGATTGGATGAAAACGGACCACCTCTCCGCCAGATGGATGGTGGTCCTGGATTTGGTGGACAGGATCAGATTGGATATCGGAGGATGTCAGCAGACGTGTGTCCACTAACATCCACCATTCCATAGAGGTGAATGGATGGTCTGATCAGATCCACCTGAATAACAGACAGGCCGACCTGATCGCACAGCCTGTGTGAAAGGGGGCTTAAAGTCACAACAATATCCTCCTTATTCAACAAATTGAATCCATACATATCCCCCATTTAATCACTTCAGTCCCGGAAGGATTTACCCCCTTAATGACCAGCCCACTTTTTGCGATACGGCACTGCGTTATTTTAACTAACAATTGTGCGGTTGTGCGACATTGTACCTAAAAAAAATGTATGCCCCTTTTTTCCCCCCACACATAGAGCTTTCTTCTGGTGGTATTTGATCACCTCTGCGGTTTTTATTTTTTTCTCTAGAAACAAAAAAAGACCAACAATTTTGAAAAAAAAAATATTTTTTACTTTCTGCTATAAACATATCTAATCAAAAAAACAACATTCATCAATTTAGGCCAATATGTATCCTGTTACATATTTTTGGTAAAACAATCCCAATTAGTATATATTGATGGTTTGCGCAAAAGTTATCACGTCTACAAACTAGGGGATAGATTTAGGGACTTTTTTCTTTTTTACTAGTAATGGCGGCGATCAGCGATTTTTAGCAGGATTACGACATTGCGCTGGACAAATCTGACACTAAGGCTGCTTTCACACTGGGGCGGTATTCAGTGCTAAAAATAGCGCCTGTGTAATGCCTGAAAAAAACCGGCCCCTTTAACTCCAGTGTGAAAGCCGGAGGGCTTTCACACTGGAGCGATGCGCTGGCAGGACGGTGAAAAAAGTCCCGCTAGCCGCATCTTTGCAGCGGTGAAGGAGCGGTGTATTCACTGCTCCTACCAATTGAAATCAATGGGACACCGCGGCAATACCGCCGGCAAAGCGCTGCTGCAGCGGCGCTTTGCGGGCGGGTTTAACCCCTTTTCGGCCGCTAGCGGGGGTTAAAACCACCCCGCTAGCGCCCGCACACCGCCGCTAAAACAACGGTAAAGCGCCGCTAAAAATAGCGGCACTTTACCGCCGACGCCGCTCCCGCTGCACTGTGAAAGCAGCCTAAGTGACACTTTTTGGGAACCAGCGACACCAATACAGTGATCAGTGCTAAAAAAATGCATTGTCACTGTATAAATGACACTGGCACGGAAGGGGTTAACATAAGGGGCAATCAAAGGGTTAAATGTGTTCCCTAGTTGTGCTTTCTTACTGTGTGGGCTGACACTAGATATAGAGAGAGATCGGTGTTCCTGATTAGTAGGAATCACACATCTCTCTCTTCTTCTGTGACAAAACGACGGACTGCCTGGTTTACAAACCACCGTTCTGTTGTTCCTCTGAACGATCGCGGACCCGCTGATTAGGTCCTGCTGTGTCCAATCACAGTGGGAGCGGGTTGCACGCACGTGCCCCAGACCAGGAAGTGCAAACAAAGTACAGGTATGTTGTTTTTGTGCAGCCGGGCCGCCCTGCGGCAGTAAATGTGTGGTGGGCCATTAAGTAGTTAATGGTCCTGGGAAATTTTTCATGAAATTATCTCTCATTGTGTGTTTCTCTGCCTCCTTACCATCCTCATCCTCCTTGAGCTCCTCAACCTCTCCTTTCCCTCTCACACCCATTTCTTTTAAACAAGCAGTGCATATTATATTAGTTGCAATCATGTGTGAGCAAAAAATAAAAGAAAAGAATTTGGAGGGGGCTGAGAGCCACAGAGGATATTTTTTGAGTTAAGAATACATATTTGAAAAGATGGTGTTAAAATCAGAGTTTAGTGTCACTTCTAAGTAGGACTGGGGAAAAAATCTATTTAAATCTTGAATCGAGTTGAGAGGTCAAATCGATTCAAAATTTAAAACAAATTGATTGTTTTAGATTTTTTTTTCACCAACCCGCCAGTCCTGAGGTGCTCCGGACAGGAGTTTTTAGGCGAGGCCATGGCTTCGGCCTAGTCCACAAGGCCGGAAGCCAAGGACTAGGCCGGAGCCTCGGCCTCGCCTAAAAACTCCTGCCCACAGCTCCTCAGGACTGTCCATCAAAAAAAACCAAAAAAAACAAACTTGATTTGAATCGTGAATCGAGTTTTTTTTTTTTAAATCGCCCAGCTCTACTTCTAAGCCTCTTACACAATAATCGTTTTTTTTGTTCTACGCGGCGGGCTAAACAAAGAAAAAAAGAAAACTGACAATTTAGGGGGAGCCGCTGTACTATCAATGCAATGTTAGTACGGCGATCTCTCCTGCTGTGTGATTCTGTTGTGCCAGGGGAACAGCCCACCCACCAGAACACTCCGGTCAGCACTGAATGGGAGTCGCTCAGCAGACCTCTTTCAGTCATAACCCTTCCAGAGAAGCTGGCTAAAAGAACAGCTTGTCGGATTGGCTGCAGTACACACGGGCCGAACGAGCCCGACATTCACCCGTGTGTACGAGGCCTCAGAGTCCCCTTCACATCCAAGTATGAAATCATTTGGCTACAACACAAGCAGTAATACAATCATTGCATTTTTTTATTCAAAATTATTATTAATATTAAACATTTGAGAGTCTATTGTTATTCTCTCTATTGTTAATAAGAGAATCCATTTATAGTAGAATAAAATCCACCAGAAAAACTGAATCTGAGCTTTTATACAATCGACCCGTGATAATGCGATTCTATTACACTACTGTGCAAATGAAGACAATTAGAGAGAATAGAGCATTGTGCAGCACATGTCAGAAGAAACATGCAATAATAATTCTGCCCATACGGCTTCAGTTCACAGATAGGACAATTAGGGCCGTTCACACCACAAAAACACATTCCAGATCTGTTCCGGATGTGTTTCTGCATGTGTGTCTTTAGTGCATTTTTGGATACATTCCTGATGCTTTTTTTTTCTTTTTTTCAGTGTAATGGGATCCGGTGCGTTTTTGATGCACTACAGTGCATTTTTCATGCATTTTACCGCGTTCCAGTACAGGAAAAATGCAATACTTACATTTTTTTTTTCTGGAACTGGAAAGCCCCGGAACTGACCGCACTGGTGTGAAATATGCCATAGAAAACCATATAAACTACTTTCCATGCGTTTTTGATGTAGAAAAAAATGCACTGGACTGCATGTGGTGTGAACAACCAGCTATGAGTGACTCCTGTATTGTACAGCCGCTCAGTACCTGGGAAGGGAGACAAGCACTATTGCCCGTTGTCAGCTGACATGGCAGAGCAGCTATAGGATCTGGAAGGATCCCGACCATATTGTTGGGATCCACCCAGCTGCCTGAATCTCAATCCACGAGTAAGGCCTGGTTCACACCTGTGCATTTTTTAGTGCGTTTTTAGTTTTGCAGAAACACACTACAGTATGGCTATAGTTCACATCCTTGCGTTTTATGTTACATTTCCTTATTTAGGGCCACATGCAGTCCAGTGCATTTTTTTTCTGGAATCAAAAACGCATGTAAAGTAGGTTATATAGTTTTTAACCCTTTCATGACTAAGTCTATTTTTGGCATCTTGTGTTTACAAGTTAAAATCCATACTTTTTGTTAGAAAATAACTTGGAACCCCCAAACATTATATATATTTTTTTTGCAGAGACTCTAGAGAATAAAACGGCGATTGTTGCAATATTTTATGTCACACGGTTTTTGCGCAGCAGTGTTTTAAACGCAACTTTTTGGCAAAAGGGACACTTTCATGAATTTAAAAAAAAAAAAAAAACAGTAAAATTAGCCCAGTTTTTTGCACAATGTGAAAGATAATGTTACGCCGAGTAATGAGAGACCAAACATGTCACACTTTATAATCGCACGCACTCGTGGAATGACGACAAACTACGGTACCTAAAAAATCTCAATAGGCAACAATTTAAACATTTTTTTACGGTTACCAGGTTAGAGTTACAGAGGAGATCTAGTGCTAGAATTATTGCTCTCGCTCTGACGATCACGGCGATACCTCACATGTGTGATTTGAACACCGTTTACATATGTGGGCACGACTTACGTATGCGTATCGCGGGGACGGAGGGCGCTTTAAAAAAATGTTTATTTTTTTATTTATTTTAAAATTAATAAATTGTTTTTTAAAAAAAATAAAAATTTTGATCACTTTTATTGCTGTCACAAGGAATGTAAACATCCCTTGTGACAGTAATAGGTGGTGACAGGTACTCTTTATTGAGGGATGGAGGGTCTAAAAGACCCCCCATCCCTCCTTTACACGTCAATGTATTCAGATCGCCGAAAACGAAGATTCTGAATACTGTATATTTTTTTTTAAAACCGGCGCCATTGGCAGCCGAGTAAACGGGAAGTGACGTCATGATGTCGCTTCCGTGTTTACAATTAGGAGACTGGAATGAAGCCGCTTACTGCTTCATTCCAGTCCCTCCCCAGCTGCTGGAAGCGGCGGATGTGAGATCGGTGCTCCTGATTGAACGGGAGCACCGGTAAGAGCGGCGGGAGGGGGGGGGACGTCCCCTCCCAATCCTCCGGCATAACAGCCGAGCGGCTTTTAGCCGCATCGTTTGTTATGGTTGGATAGCCGATCGCCCGCTCTGCAAAACGGTACCGGAATGATGCCTGCAGGTGCGGGCATCATCCCGGTATAACCCCCGGAAGCCGAGTACGCACATCTGTGTACGCTCGGCGGGAAGGGGTTAAGAAGAACACGCTGCATTTTTCCTGCACTGGAACACTGTAAAAAGAAACAAAAAAACACTGGAATGCACCTAAATGCACTAAAACACACATATCCGTATTTAGGGCCAGTTCATATCATAGAAACGCAGTTCGGATGCGTTACAGATCCTTTTCGGCATGCGTGTTTTTGATGCAATCCAGGTCATTTTTTCTACCTCTTTTTTCTTAACCTTAAATGTGTGTTTCAGTGCGTTTTTGGTGCATTTAGTTGCATTCCAGTGCGTTTTTGGCATGTTTTACAGTGTTCCAATATAGTCAAGTGCAGGAAAAGTTTTTTCTGGAACTGGAACACTGTAAAATGCACCAAAAACGCACTGAAACACATATGTTCTTATTTAGGGCCAGTTCACACCACATGCAGTCCTGTGCGATTTTTCCTACATCAAAAACGCATGGAAAGTAGGTTATATGGTTTCCTATGGCATAGTTCACACCAGTGCGGTCAGTTTCAGGGCTTTCCAGTTCCAGAAAAAAAAAAGTAGAACACGCTGCATTTTTCCTGCACTGATCTGTATTGGAATGCTGTAAAAAGCATCAAAAACGCACTGGAACACACATGTCCTTATTTAGGGTTAAGAAAAAATGGGAGGGAAATGCACTGGACTGCATTAAAAATGCACCAAAAACGTGCATGCAGAAAAGCATCTGGAACGCATCCGGACTGCGTTTCTATGGTGTGAACTGGCCGTAAGGACCTGTGTGTTCCAGTGCATTTTTGATGCGTTTTACAGTATTGCAGCACAGTCCAATGAAGGAAAAATGCAGCATGTTCTATTTTTTTTCTGGAACGCACTGGAAATGCAAGCACTGGTGTGAACGATGTCATTGAAAAGCATATAACCTACTATCCATGCGTTTTTTAGGCAGAAAAAAATGCACCGGACTGCATGTGGTGTGAACTGGCCCTTTACCATTGGTCATTGGATCCGACTACAACTGAGAGCAGTGAAGAATTGGGGTGAAGGGTGCGATGCCCCCGAGCATCCATTGGGTGAGGAGGGGGCATCCAGGGACAGAACAGACACAGACTGCCGAAGCAGCTCCGTCTGTCTGGAAACTCCCCAGGGGGTGGTAGGTCTGCCCACAGCTCCCCGGGCACCTCGGGCACACACTACTTGTTTGGTATATTGCACTCCGCTTCTCTGCTAAGGCAGGAATACAGAGGGGGCGGTAATATCACTCCGCCTGACACTGCCGCACTATAGAAGCCGCATCGGCTGATGCGCCGGCTGTTCTCTGTGTGGCCGGCGTTTCCGCTGCCAATAAACAGTCCCACATCTGATAGTCGGCTCGGCAAGCCGAGGTGTCGATCAACCAGTCACTGTGTGGCGATCGACGGGTTGCCAACCCCAGCTATAGAGGGATATGCATTCTTCATATTTCATGTCTGAGGTTTACAAACACTTTTACCCCCCCCCCCCCCCATCATTAGTGGTCATGGAAGTGTCATGTGACCATCCCTGTATTAGGGGTCTGGGGCAGTGAAAGTCCCCTCCCCCTCCTATTTCTAGTCATAGCAGCCCCCTCTATGTATATGGGATGGAGGACAGGAAGTGTTACTGAATGATCACCATGGTGACCAGGAAATATAATGCAGATCTGAGGGCTGCTACTCTGCAATATATTACATTTGTTTTATATCATCAGAGGGGGGAGGGGGGTCAGCTTACACATTATAGGGGCCTCAAGTCCGCCCTCCCCTCCCCCACACCCCCTCTTATCCAGCAATGATGAGGGGGATTAGGAGGCACAGACTGGGGGGGGGGCAGATGAGGGGTGATGGGGGGCTCCAGCTATGTCTGCCCCCCCTCCCCCGGATATTATCACCTCTACAGCCGGCTATATACTCCCCATTACACCTCAGAGCTCACCTCACACCACAGAGCGCACATAGTACATTCTGTCAGACCTACCCCCCACCTACTTACCTCCCCCCCACCGCCTTCTCCTACCTACCCCCGGCTCTCCTCCCCTCTGTACTCCTCACCTGTAAAGCTCTGCTCTCCTCACTCACCAAAATTCCCGGATTGGGTGATTTCTTCAGCTTTCCCAGCAAATATAAACTCATATCAATTTCTCATACACAACCATTAGCCAAGATGGCGCCCAACTCCCACTCTCCTCACTGCACAGCCTTCAGCTGATTGGACAGGGACATAGTGGTATGCAAATTAGCTATGGGAAAACGGAGACTGCCACCTAGTGACAATTTTAAAGAATTAAACCCTTAAAAAACCCATTAGAATGTAATGAAATGTGAAATGAATGTAATGATATAAGATGTAGATGTGTACAGTGTTGTATGATGACATATGGGCAACAAATACGATGCTGTGAGGTCACCATAAGATGAATGATAGGCGCTTACTAGAGGGGGATGAGGCTGAGCCTGTCTCAGGTCACTTCTCATTACGAGTTGCTGAGTGCGGTTGCTCTGAGCTGTTGCTCTGCGATCTCACAGCGTTTGACTGCTTTTCCTTGTGACTGACTGCGATTTTATCGATTTTAATTGATAGTTATCGCTATTTCTACCATCTTATTGCTAATTATAATATTATTATTAATATTATAATTTTTTAGCCTTTTTCAGGTATAAAAGGCACCCTTATACCATCGGGATGCGTCGTCCTTCTCGTCCCGGATCCCGGCAGAGGCGTTCTCGTCAGGATGGCGGAGAGTCACCCATCGCCCATCGGACGAGGTCTAGAGCCCGTCGGAGGAGACAGGAGGACCATAGGAGCCGTTCTCCTAGAGACCGCGGCAGAGCTCCTCAACAACCCCCATCACCACCGCCACCCATCCAGCCGGGTGGTGAGGACCAGCTGACATGTTCCATTTGTTTAATAGATTTTCAAAATGGAGAAGACATTACGACTCTGCCCTGCAGTCACCAATTCCACCTGGAATGCATCCAGCGATGGGCGCAGCAGAGCAGGACCTGTCCTCTGTGCCGGGCTGCTGTTCCCCGACTGCCCCGCAGACTGCCCGCTGATGCCCCAATCACCTTGGAAGAAATGCTCAACTACTGGTTTGACATTCGTGTTGATCCCAATGGTGCTCCATATCTGTTTCTAATCCCCATTGTGTGACACATTTTCTTTTTATATACATTACATGAAGTGGTGTAGTACTAGTTCAGGGGTCTCCAAACCTTCTAAGGAAAGGATCAGTTTACTGCGGGAGGAATAGTGCCCCGTTATTGGAGTCTGTGGGAGGAATAGTGCCTAATTATTGGAGTCAGTGGGGGGAATAGTGCCCCATTATTGGAGTCAGTGGGGAAATAGTGTCCAATTATTGGAGTCAGTGGGGAGGAATAGTGCCCCATCATTGGAGTCAGTGGGGGAAATACTGCCCCATTATTGGAGTCAGTGGGAGGAATAGTGCCCCATTATTGGAGTCAGTGGGGGGAGTGGTACCCCATTATTGGAGGCAGTGGCAGGAATAGTGCCCCATCATTGGAGTCAGGAGGGGAATAGTGCCCCATTATTGGAGTCAGTGGGGGAAATAATGTCCAATTATTGAAGTCAGTGGGGGAATAGGGCCCCATCATTGGAGTCAGTGGGGGGAATAGTGCCCCATTATTTGAGTCAGTGGGGGGAATAGTGCCCCATTATTGGAGTCAGTGGGGGGAATAGGGCCCCATTATTGGAGTCAGTGGGAGGAATAGTGCCCCATTATTGGAGTCAGTGGGAGGAATAGTGCCCCATTATTGGAGTCAGTGGGAGGAATAGTGCCCTGTCATTGGAGTCAGTGGGAGAATACTGCCCCGTCATTGGAGTCAGTGGGGGAATAGTGCCCTATCATTGGAGTCAGTGGGGGAATAGTGCCCCATTATTGGAGTCAGTGGGGGGAATAGTGCCCCATTATTGGAGTCAGTGGGAGGAATAGTGCCCCATTATTGGAGTCAGTGGGGGAATAGTGCCCCATTATTGGAGTCAGTGGGGGGAATAGTGCCCCATTATTGGAGTCAGTGGGGGAATAGTGCCCCATTATTGGAGTCAGTGGGGGGAATAGTGCCCCATTATTGGAGTCAGTGGGAGGAATAGTGCCCCATTATTGGAGTCAGTGGGGGGAATAGTGCCCCATCATTGGAGTCAGTGGGGGAATAGTGCTCCATTATTGGAGTCAGTGGGGGGAATAGTGCCACATCATTGGAGTCAGTGGGGGGAATAGTGCCCCATCATTGGAGTCAGTGGCAGGAATAGTGCCCCATCATTGGAGTCAGTGGGGGAATAGTGCCCCATTATTGGAGTCAGTGGGAGTAATAGTGCCCCATTATTGGAGTCAGTGGGGGAAATAGTGCCCCATTATTGGAGTCAGTGAGGGGAATAGTGCCCCATTATTGGAGTCAGTGGGGGGAGTGGTACCCCATTATTGGAGGCAGTGGCAGGAATAGTGCCCCATCATTGGAGTCAGTGGGGGAAATAGTGCCCAATTATTGGAGTCAGGAGGGGAATAGTGCCCCATTATTGGAGTCAGTGGGAGGAATAGTGCCCCATTATTGGATTCAGTGGGGGAAATAATGTCCAATTATTGGAGTCAGTGGGGGAATAGGGCCCCGTCATTGGAGTCAGTGGGGGGAATAGTGCCCAATTATTTGAGTCAGTGGGGGGAATAGTGCCCCATTATTGGAGTCAGTGGGAGGAATAGTGCCCTGTCATTGGAGTCAGTGGGAGAATACTGCCCCATCATTGGAGTCAGTGGGGGAATAGTGCCCTATCATTGGAGTCAGTGGGGGAATAGTGCCCCATTATTGGAGTCAGTGGGGGGAATAGTGCCCCATTATTGGAGTCAGTGGGAGGAATAGTGCCCCATTATTGGAGTCAGTGGGAGGAATAGGGCCCCATTATTGGAGTCAGTGGGGGGAATAGTGCCCCATCATTGGAGTCAGTGGGGGAATAGTGCTCCATTATTGGAGTCAGTGGGGGGAATAGTGCCCCATTATTGGAGTCAGTGGCAGGAATAGTGCCCCATCATTGGAGTCAGTGGGGGAAATAGTGCCCAATTATTGGAGTCAGTGGGGGAAATAGTGCCCCATTATTGGAGTCAGTGGGAGTAATAGTGCCCCATTATTGGAGTCAGTGGGGGAAATAGTGCCCCATTATTGGAGTCAGTGAGGGGAATAGTGCCCCATTATTGGAGTCAGTGGGGAATAGTGCCCCATCATTGGAGTCAGTGGGGGAATAGTGCCCCATCATTGGAGTCAGTGGGAGGAATAGTGTCCCATCATTGGTGTCAGTGGGAGGAATAGTGCCCCATGATTGGAGTCAGTGGGGGGAATAGTGCCCCATTATTGGAGTCAGTGGGGGGAATAGGGCCCCATTATTGGAGTCAGTGGGAGGAATAGTGCCCTGTCATTGGAGTCAGTGGGAGAATACTGCCCTATCATTGGAGTCAGTGGGGGAATAGTGCCCCATTATTGGAGTCAGTGGGGGGAATAGTGCCCCATTATTGGAGTCAGTGGGAGGAATAGTGCCCCATTATTGGAGTCAGTGGGGGGAATAGTGCCCCATCATTGGAGTCAGTGGGGGAATAGTGCTCCATTATTGGAGTCAGTGGGGGGAATAGTGCCCCATCATTGGAGTCAGTGGGGGGAATAGTGCCCCATTATTGGAGTCAGTGGCAGGAATAGTGCCCCATCATTGGAGTCAGTGGGGGAAATAGTGCCCAATTATTGGAGTCAGTGGGGGAATAGTGCCCCATTATTGGAGTCAGTGGGAGTAATAGTGCCCCATTATTGGAGTCAGTGGGGGAAATAGTGCCCCATTATTGGAGTCAGTGAGGGGAATAGTGCCCCATTATTGGAGTCAGTGGGGAATAGTGCCCCATAATTGGAGTCAGTGGGGGAATAGTGCCCCATCATTGGAGTCAGTGGGAGGAATAGTGTCCCATCATTGGTGTCAGTGGGAGGAATAGTGCCCCATGATTGGAGTCAGTGGGGGGAATAGTGCCCCATCACTGGAGTCAGTGGGAGGAATAGTGCCCCATCACTGGAGTCAGTGGGAGGAATAGTGCCCAATCATTGGAGTCAGTGGGAGGAAGTGATCCATCATTGGAGTCAGTGGGGAATAGTGCCCCATCATTGGTGTCAGTGGGGGGGAATAGTGGCCCATTATTGGAGTCAGTGGTGGGAATATTGCCCCATCATTGGTGTCAGTGGGAGGAATATTGCCCCATCATTGGAGTTGGTGGGAGGAATAATGCTTCAAGGGCAGGATAAAAGCAAGCAAAGGGCCACATCTGGCCCCAGGGCTGCAGTTTGGTGACAACTGTAAGGCCCCTTTTACACGACTGACCCGCTTGGATCCATTTTCAGTCAGATCTGAGCCGGCCACTCATTGACTCATATGGGCAGGCGGATGTCAGTGAAGATGTGTCCGCTGACACCCACCTGCCATCCGACCTGACAAGATCTGCTCAAAACAGACAGATGGCGATATGTTTGCCATCCGTCCAGCGGATCAGATGGGATTGGATGAGAACGGTTACGCAGTCCATTTTCATCCGATGTGCCCATAGAGAACAGCGGGGCTCTGATAGGTCCATCCCTGCACAGGGAGCGGAGACAGACCTGTCATCTGCCGGCTCAGCGAGGATCAACGGAGCGATCCCCCACTGAGCTAGCGGAGCCCATCCATCCGATTCGTCCCGTGTGAAGGGGGCCTAATAGTTAAGGGTTTGAAAAAAATGTATAGAAAATGTATACATGTAAATGTATAAATATTTAACATCTTTCCTCTATACAGCATACTTCTAGCAGTTTTATAGTAATTGATGTTTTGAGAAAAAAAACAAAAAAAACAAAAAAAAAATTGTATGAATGTATAAGTATAGTAATAACAGATATTTTCTTTTTAGACTGGGTATTTTTATAAAAAAAAAAAAAAAAATACTAAACATGCCTATACTTACCTGCTCTATGCAATGGTTTTGCACAGAGCAGCCCCTCTGGGTACCCCCCACTGGCACTCCAGGACCCTCCTCTTCATCAGGTGCCCCCACGGAAAGCCGCTTTCCCTGGGGGCACCTGTGCGTGCTCACTCCCGAGACTCGCTGCTGCATCTATTGACACAGAAAGCGGGACTCTGGCCACCGCGCACCCCCATGTCATCGGATTTGATTGACAGCAGCTGTAGCCAATCGCTCCCACTGCTATCAGTCTGTCCAATGAGGAGAGAGACAGCGGTGGAAGCTGGATCGGATGGGCTCAGGTAAGGAAAAGGGGGGTTGGGTGGGCGGCTTCAGCAGAGAAGGTCCTTCTCCTTAGTACATAGAGTGCATTAAGGTGATAAAACTTAGGGCTTTAGAAGCACATTTAGATAGCCATACACTGTAAGATTTGGAGAGGTTGAAGGAAAGAAAACGACTGATTAGGAGAGAGCAGATCGCACACACAGATTATAGGACGAGGCCTACTACAAACATACATCCAACATTAGAAAATCGATGACTAGCATCCAGTAGGGTAGCTTAGTGTAGTTTAGTGTAGGTCCTGCCCTAGAAGAGTCTACCTTGTCGTGGTGGGCAGGCTTGGAATCTATTGGTCAAAAGTATGTTAGCGAATGGGAGAGAGGATCACTAGATCGTCACTTCTGACCAATCGATTTCACCAAAGGACTCTTGGTTTAATCAGAGCACATGAAAAAAGTTCATGAATCAGGTTTACATCCACTTTACGATGAAAGGAGGCTCCAGGCCTCAAGACAACCTTGTCCATACAAGTTTTATACAAGACAATATTGCTAGCACTCACCTCGCAGACATGATGGCAATAAGGAAGGCCACCTTGTGAAAGTTGGCTGGGGATACACTTTAAAGTGGAGCCTACAATCCTAAAATGACCCCCCCTACATGCACTCACAGCCCCCACCCCCCTCTGTATAGTAAAATGCTATTCTTCAGTTAACTTTTTTCATACCACTCTCCTGGGATACCACATCATGTATCCTAGGAGGCTACAGGAGAAGGGATCCGCAGCATCTGATAGGCAGATGTGGCGTGCATCATCTGGAGGGGTGGGGGCGGGGCTTGTGCCTGAACCCAGAAGAGGCAGCCAACTCTCAATGACCAGGATGGCAGCATGGGACCCAGGATGTGACAACTGAGTAGCGGATCGCAGCAAGACAACACTGGATTGTCTGGGCAGAGACAACCCAGCATAAGAGGGACTTAAAACAATGTTATATATATAACCATATTATCTATAGCAGCTTTTATCAGCCAGGATGTCCAGGCACCCTGGGGCACCGTGAGGTTTCTTCAGAGGTGCCTTGGCAAAATGCCTGAAAATTGCCCCAAAATTGTATACAAGCCAGCATGTGGATAAAGCTGCCTTTCAGCCACAGGTTTCCATTGTGCACCATTACAACCTTCTTGAGGGCACTTTAGCTGAGTGATGGAGAAAATTTGAGGGAAAAGAGAAACCTTGGAATCCTAGTCAATACCAGTTTATAAAAGATGATTTGCTTTGGAAGAATAAATCCCCCCCTAATGTTGGGGGTCCTACATGTGTGGATGCTGCTGTGTTATGCAAAACTATTAGAATAGTTTTTACCTTTTGAAATGGGGAGCCCCCAGACTGTCCATATTTTTTAAAGGGTGCCTTGACTGATAAAAGTTTGAAAAATAATGATCTATACAATGAAAAGACTGAAAAGATTGTTCAATGTGCCATATATTTAATTGCCATTAACAATCAGGCCGCCTTCACACCTGGCCGACACATTGTTTTGTTTTGGTGCATTTGTTGTGTGACAGCATAGGGCAGCCAGCGCCAAAGTAGCTCCTGTACTTTTTTTTCAGCGGAGAGCCAAGCATATTTTGTCACAAGACTGCTACCCGGGTTTGGGGTGACATTGAGGGTCTGTTCACACAGGAAAGGGGCGTTCTGTGCACATTTCCTGCATGGGAGGGGAACACGTTTCACCTGCGGTCTCTTTTTATTTGTTTGATTTTTAGTTGATGATATTGATTAGGAGGTGATCATGGATTTTGTAAAGGGTGCTGCCTTTCAAGACGAATACGAATTGTATAGATTGATGTGTCATTATAAAACTTGACCACTAGATGGAGATGGATTATCCACTCTGAATTAAAGTGATAGTAAAGTCTTTTATGACATTTTTACCTATAGGTAAGTTTATAATAAAGCTTACATGTAGGTAATAGGAATATATAATAAATGTGCACTGTTTAGGAGATATTCCAGTGAGCAGCAGCCAGTGATGTCACCAGCGCATGTACTTTGAAGAAACTGAACATTGGTGCCATTCCTTCAGAGCTCTGTGCTGAGGCTCCCGCACGAATGCGCTGGACTGACATTTTTGCAGCTACCGCATCCAAATTGCAATAGTGTGAACCCAGCCGTAGCCTCCCTGGCGGTATGATTATGTCAGATCTTTGCGTCTCAAAGCAGTACAATTATTTTGCATAGAAATTTGGCGATTTGTGTTAGGAATAACACACTTAAATCTGTCCAAACAAGAGTCTAGTAGACATCCCAGGTATGATGAAGTTTGAAACACAAACTTATAATATAATAAATATAAATAATTCTAAAAAATAATAATATGATAGTAATAAAATTAATTTCCACATAATTAACTATCACTCAATTTTGCAAGTGTTCTAATTTACTATTGCCGTTTTCTAGCTGGTCTAAAACCACTTTTGACATAAAGGCACACTTTTTGGTTGCTATGGACAATTTCCAGTTTCCAGGCAGTATTTATAATACAAAAAGAATCACTAAAAAAGAGTGTATATCCTCTGATGGGGAATTAAATAGGGTTACTGGCAATAGGTAATAGTACAAGAGTAGAAGAGATTAGAGTCTTTCTACTATTACCTATTGCCAGTAAACTATTTAAAATCCCATCAGAGGATATACACTCTTTTTCAGGGATTCTTTTTCTATTGTACTAGAGATGTGGGTTCACTGACAATCAAGTCTCATACAGGGGCGACACCACTCCTCTGTAGTGATGGCCAAACGGTTCGCCCGGAGGTTGTTTCGTGGCGAATTTCGGCTGTTCGTGGTCCGCCCGATCGCCGGACTATTGCCGCCGTTCGCCGGGCGGGCTTCTGTGTTTACTGTGTAAAAGAACTTTGACCTATGATGACACATCCATCATGGGGTACAGGCAGGCATGTACTGGCCATCGGGACTACCGGGAGTTTCCCTGTGGGCCGATGGCTCAGTGGGCCACTCTGATGTAAGGGGGTTGGTGATGGGACACTCTGATGTAAGGGGGTGCTGATGGGACACTCTGATGTAAGGGGGTGCTGATGGGACACTCTGATGTAAGGGGGCTGGTGATGGGACACTCTGATGTAAGGGGGCTGGTGATGGGACACTCTGATGTAAGGGGGCTGGTGATGGGACACTCTGATGTAAGGGGACTGGTGATGGGACACTCTGATGTAAGGGGACTGGTGATGGGACACTCTGATTGTAAGGGGACTGGTGATGGGACACTCTGATGTAAGGGGGCTAATGATGGGACACTCTGATGTAAGGGGGCTAATGATGGGACACTGATGTAAGGGGGCTAATGATGGGACACTCTGATGTAAGGAGGTGCTGATGGGACACTGATGTAAGGGGACTTGTGATTGGACACTCTGATGTAAGGGGGCTGGTTATGGGACACTCTGATGTAAGGAGGGGCTGGTTATGGGACACTCTGATGTAAGGAGGTGCTGATGGGACACTCTGATGTAAGGAGGTGGTGACGGGACACTCTGATGTAAGGGGGTGCTGATGGGACACTCTGATGTAAGGGGGCTGGTGATGGGACACTCTGATGTAAGGAGGTGCTGATGGGACACTCTGATGTAAGGGGGCTGGTGATGGGACACTCTGATGTAAGGGGGCTGGTGATGGGACACTCTGATGTAAGGGAGTGCTGATGGGACACTCAAACTGTAAGTGGGCCGGTCTGGATGAAGTCCAGGGCCACATTTCTGTCCCAGTCCAGCCCTGGGTACAGGACAGCCAATTGAGACATTACAGCACATGGACACTTGGACATTCCCCCTAACTTATAAATAGACCTGATCCGGTGGCCATTTTACGTTCTTTCTTCTGTCACTATAGGGAGAGGTTGCTGTGTGGAGCAGGGAGAGATTGCAGTGACCCAAATCGCTAGCTATTTGGTACACAAAAGTTCTTTTCAGGACTGGTATAGGTGTTAGGTGTAGTTCAGGATATAGGTTTGAGGCACTGCTGTGCTACTGATTGTTGCAGCAGCCTGAGTGTCTTTTGTCAGTTTAGAGAAAGGGACAGGACGGTGTGTGCTGCAGGGACAGTCAGTTTAATCATTAGCTGTTACTATCAGGTCCACAAAAGTACTATTCAAGTTATTGTTCCAGCAGCCTCTGTTTTGTCAGTTTATATAGGGACAGGCAGGAAGCTGTGTGTGAGGCAGTGAGGGTCAGTTTAATCAGTAGCTGTTACTATATTAGGTCCACAAAGGTTCTTTTCAGGACTGGTATGGTAATAGGCTTGTGCACGTATAATATTCTTTCCTCCAAATATAGAAAGAATATTATACTTGACTGCTGCCCTTCTGCTGCAGTCTGCTAATCAGTCACAACCTACTTGTTCCACAAAGGTCCTTATAAGGACTGGTAACTTGGTCTAGGGTGCTAGAGTACATAGGGTTGAGTGAGGTACAGTCTGCTATTCTATAAGGACTGGTATAGGTCCACAATACATAGGGTTGAGGTGCACTACTGCTGACCGCTGCCCTATACTGCAGCAGTCCTTCATCAGTATAGGGACTGACGTACAGCCTGCTAATCAGTCACACACAACCTACTTGTTCCACAAAGGTCCTTATAAGGACTGGTAACTTGGTCTAGGGTGCTACAGTACCTAGAGTTGAGTGAGGTACAGTCTGCTATTCCGTAAGGACTGGTATAGGTCCACAATACATAGGGTTGAGGTGCACTACTGCTGACCGCTGCCCTATACTGCAGCAGTCCTTCATCAGTATAGGGACTGAGAGTTTTGTCACAGGGTCATTTAAAAAATGACAGGCAGAGGAAGAGGCAGGCCCTTCCGCAGGGGTAGGGCAGGAGCAACAGGCTTGATCCAAAGTGGGAAGTTGCAGAAGGTGTGTTCAATTCATTTAAAGGACGCACCAGACTTGGTTGAGTGGCTCACTCAGCCTTACTCTTCTGCACCCTCCTCATCCTCTCGATCTGCACCCTCTTCTTCACTCTCTGCTATGTGCACCCCCAAAGACACTACCACCAACAACACCACCACCTCCACATACCTTCCGCTTGAGTCACAGGAATTATTTTCCGATCCATATCAAGACATTTCTGATGCGCAGCCACTCTTGGTATTGGATCAGGAAGAGGAAGTAGCAACAACTGCTACTCAGCAGTCTGACGCCAGTACCCAGATCAGCCCAAGGAGGAGGTTGGTCCCCGGTGTTGCTGCCTACTTCGAGATCTCTACTTATAGCGGTGGGGAAGGTGACGTCGATGATGACATGTCTAGTGATGTCACGTGGGTGCTCACAAGAGAGGAAGAGGAGGGGAGTTCGGAGGGAGATATGGACCAGCAGATAGGGAGGAGAAGCAGGAATAACTTGCATTGCGCAGGAGGGACAAAGCAGACTGCAAATGTATCAGGAGCGAGTCATCGACCATGTACGGTCACATCTGGCGCTCCCAGGACACCGGCACATGGCTCCGCAGTGTGGGCTTTTTTTAACGTGTCCGCTGCTGACAATAGCGTTGCCATCTGCAATCTTTGCAGTCAACGCATTAGTCACGGTATGCCCAACACTCACCTAGGGACGACCGCCTTAAGAAGGCACATGAGCAGCCATCACCGAGCCCAGTGGGAGCAACGGAACACACAAAGCCACACTCCAGGCTCTCACCGTCCAGCCTCGTCTTCTACTTCTCCTTCTCCTCTCTCCTCACAATTGTCCTCCACTCCACCTTCCATCACGCCAAGCTCACGTTTTTCTGCAAAAAGGCAGGCTTCCGTGGGCCTAACGTTCAAGCGTAAAAAAATGATGACGCCCAATGGTTGACGGCTGGCTTGTCAGAACTTATAGCTCGCCAACTACTGCCATATAAACTGGTGGACTCGGAGGCCTTTCGCAAATTTGTGGCCATTGGAACACCACAATGGAAGGTCCCAGGAAGGAAGTATTTCTCACAGAAGGGCATCCCAGAGCTATATGGCCATGTTCAGCGGCAAGTGAATGTATCTATGGCACACAGTGTCGGTGCCAAGATACATCTGACCACAGACACGTGGTCTAGCAAACACGGGCAGGGAAGGTATATCACTTTTACTGCCCACTGGGTGATCCTTCTGACGGCCGTCAAGTATGTAACCCGTGGCACCTGTGTAGATTTGGTTTTACCGCCACGGATTGCATGCAGGCCTGGCTCTTCTTCTCCTCCTCCTCCTACTCCATCCTCCTCCCTCTCCTCCTCGGCTGACTCCTCCTTTTCTGCTGCTAGCGTCTCTTCCGCTGCGCCGCCCAAGCTCCCCAGAACCTATTCGACATGCCAGGTGAGACGTTGCCATGCCGTGCTGCGTCTGTTGTGCCTGGAAGCCAAGAGCCACATCAGGCCCGGCACTCCTTTCAGCTTTGCGTTCACAGGCAGATCAGTGGCTAACACGTCTCAATTTGACAGTTGGTAAAGTGGTGTGTGACAACGGTGCCAATCTGCTTAGCGCATTGAAACAGGGCAAAATCTTAAACTTGGTCGTGCAGCGATTCATTGTCAATTACCCTGGGGTCCAGGACATCTTGCGGCAGGCAAGGAAAATCTCGGCCCATTTCAGAAGATCTTACACGGCCATGGCTCGCCTTGCTGACATTCAGCGGCGACACAATCTGCCTGTCAGACGTCTTATTTGCGATTGCCCGACGCGATGGAACTCAACCTTCTATATGCTTGATAGGCTGCTCCAGCAGAAACGTGCAGTTAACGTCTACATGTATGAACAGGTTCTGGGGAGCTGGGTTTTTTTTCACCTCGCCAGTGGCTGCTATAGCACGACGCATGCAGACTTCTGCGCCCATTTGAGGAGATCACCAAACTGGTCAGTCGCAGCCATGGCGCCATCAGTGACATGGTACCTTATGCCTTCTTTATGGATTGTGCATTGTGTCGTGTCATTGATCAAGCTGTGGAGGAGCAGGAGCGGGAAGATGAGGAAGTCGCAATGCTGGATGAATTCCCAGAGGGGGCTACTCTATCTGAGACAAGTGAACAACAGGAGTCTGAAGAGGAGTCAGAGGAGGATGGTGCCGGGGCGGATGAGGAGGAGCAAGAAGAGCATGCTTTAAACCTTTCTGGGATCCCTGTTGTGCGTGGATGGGGAGAGGAGAATGAAGAGGACGACATTATCCTGGATGATGAGCAGGAGCCACGCCACCACACCGCTTCCAGTTTAGTGCAAATGGGGGCCTTCATGCTCCAGTGTTAGCGCCTAGACCGTCAGGTGTCCGACTACATCGGGTTAACGGCCGATGTGGACGCTCTGAGGAGTGATGAACCCCTGGACTACTGGGTGGGCAGGCTTGACCTCTGGCCAGAGCTTGCCCAATTTGCAGTCAAACTGTTGGCTTGCCCCTCGTCCAGTGTCCTGTCCGAAAGGACGTTCAGCGCAGCAGGGGGGATCGTGACCGATAAGCGTACTCGCCTAGGTCACGACAGCGTTAACTACCTCACATTTCTAAAAATGAATGAGGCATGGATCTCGGAGGAATTCAACACATGTGACCAGTAGACCATGTATATGTCTATAAACAATTTTTTTAATCGAGCACACAGACCTTCTTTCTTCATTTGGCTCAATTCCTTGTCCAAAAAAAGCACACCGTACTATATGCCCGTACCCTCCTCTTTGAAGAGGTTGAGCGGCGTCATATTTCTACTGGGGCTGCTTATTATGAGGGGCTCCCACCATCCCTGTGCTGTGCTGACTTCCTCCTGGGGCTGCTTATTATGAGGGGCTCCCACCATCCCTGTGCTGTGCTGACTTCCTCCTGGGCTGTACCTCTGCTGTGCATATTATGAGGGGCTCCCACCATCCCTTTGCTATGCTTATTATGAGGGGCTCCCACCATCCCTGTGCTGTGTTGACTTCCTCCTGGGGCTGCTTATTATGAGGGGCTCCCACCATCCCTGTGCTATGCTGACATCCTCCTGGGGCTGCTTATTATGAGGGGCTCCCACCATCCCTGTGCTATGCTTATTATGAGGGGCTCCCACCATCCCTGTGCTGTGCTGACTTCCTCCTGGGGCTGCTTATTATGAGGGGCTCCCACCATCCCTGTGCTATGCTGACATCCTCCTGGGGCTGCTTATTATGAGGGGCTCCCACCATCCCTGTGCTGTGCTGATTTCCTCCTGGGGCTGTACCTCTGCTGTGCATATTATGAGGGGCTCCCACCATCCCTGTGCTATGCTCATTATGAGGAGCTCCCACCATCCCTGTGCTATGCTCATTATGAGGGTCTCCCACCATCCCTGTGCTATGCTCATTATGAGGGGCTCCCACCATCCCTGTGCTATGCTGACTTCCTCCTGGGGCTGCTTACGGCGCAGGTGTCAGTGCTGTATATCACGGTGCTGATGTCAGTACTCTCTATCAGGGTGCTGGTGTTAGAGCTTTATGTCACACTGCTGATGTCAGTGCTCTCTATCACGGTGCTGCTGTCAGTGCTGTATATCAAGGTGCTGGTGTTAGTGCTTTATGTTACGCTGCTGATGTCAGTGCTCTCTATCACGGTGCTGCTGTCAGTGCTCTCTATCACGGTGCTGGTGTTAGTGCTTTATGTCACGCTGCTGATGTCAGTGCTCTCTATCACGGTGCTGTTGTCAGATCACTCTATTACGGTGCAGGTGTCAGTGCTGTATGTCACGCTGCTGGTGATCATCTCCTGCACCCTCTTCTTGCCTACCCTGACCTTCCCTCTCCTCCATTGCCTTCATGCGCTCCACAGTCCTGAATTGTCACAAGAATTTCCCATATAAAAAAAGAATGCTTGTAGTTGTCGATCCCAGATTCACCTCATACATGTGTTATGTCATTGGCCATGTGGTGGGACTATGTTTGCACAGCTATTAATTATTTTGTGGCTGCAAATTTGACCTGTATGTTTGCAAAGTTCGCCTCCCATTGAAGTCGATGGGGCCCGCCGTGAATGTTCTGATTCGCGAACTATCGGCCACGTTCGCGGTCCGCATTCACGAAAACGTCCCGTTGGAAGTTTGTCCATCACTACTCCTCTGTATTTATAATATAAAACTGCATGGAGGGCACTGGACAAAGCACTAGGGACAAAAGGGATGTGAAATCATTTCATACAGTGATGTAATCATTAAGATTACAGTGTACTGTATGTATTATGATTTTTCACATTTTTGAATTTGCCGCTTGGCTCTACCCCCATGCGCCGCTCGCAGGGAATGGAGCCCGGCACACAGAGGCATTGGGTGGAAGACACAGACACAGCGGGGGGGATATTGCAGGATCCTGGGGACAAGGTAAGTACACTGCACCAGGATCCTGCAATGCAATCCCGATTGTGGCTCGGGGTTACCGCTAATGGTGCGGAAATTTAACCCCGAGCCACACTCAGGGAAACCGCCAGGGAGGTTAATGAGAAGTTCACTTCAAATAAATAAATGCAATTTTTTTTGCCTTTTGGAGCCTGGAAAACATGGCACCAGCGATCAGCAGATTGCTGATACCATGCAGGTCTCCTGCAGACTGTCAGTGTAAGCTGTTTGCCTTGTACATCGTACAGCCAGGCAGTTTCACACTGACAAGAAGACTCAATGAACTACCATAGCACTGAACAGCGCAGTGGTAGATCATTGAGAACTGCAAACCAACAGCCGCAAAGGATGGCGATGCTTGTAGATCATTCACACACACAGAGTCCTGTGCTGTGAATGAATAATGCAGCCGTGTGAGCAGAGCCCTGTGCGGCCGCACTGTTTTCAAAAAGTGACAGCTAGTATAGGGAACTTCTCCCCATGCTGCTGCCAGAGGGAGAGGAGGGAACGGTGAATGGCTGCAGCAGTAGGAACATGTTACATGTTTCACCTTAAAAACGGATGGAACATGTAACACGTTCCCAAAGGTGGATTTATCCTTTAAAGAATCTTAAAGACACAGCGCAACATACAGTGCCTTGCGAAAGTATTCGGCCCCCTTGAACTTTTCAACCTTTTGCCACATTTCAGGCTTCAAACAAAGATATCAAATTTAATTTTTTTGTGAAGAATCACCAACCAGTGGGACACAATTGTGAAGTGGAACAAAATCTATTGGATTTTTGAAACTTTTTTAACTAATAAAAAAATGAAAAGTGGGGCGTGCAAAATTATTCGGCCCCCTTGCGTTAATACTTTGTAGAGCCACCTTTTGCTGCGATTACAGCTGCAAGTCGCTTGGGGTATGTCTCTATCAGATTTGCACATCGAGAGACTGAAATTCTTGCCCATTCTTCCTTGCAAAACAGCTCGAGCTCAGTGAGGTTGGATGGAGAGCGTTTGTGAACAGCAGTTTTCAGCTCTTTCCACAGATTCTCGATTGGATTCAGGTCTGGACTTTGACTTGGCCATTCTAACACCTGGATACGTTTATTTGTGAACCATTCCTTTGTAGATTTTGCTGTATGTTTGGGATTATTGTCTTGTTGGAAGATAAATCTCCATCCCAGTTTCAGGTCTTTTGCAGACTCCAACAGGTTTTCATCCAGAATGGTCCTGTATTTGGCTGCATCCATCTTCCCCTCAATTTTAACCATCTTCCCTGTCCCTGCTGAAGAAAAGAAGGCCCAAACCATGATGCTGCCACCACCATGTTTGACAGTGGGGATGGTGTGTTGAGGGTGATGAGCTGTGTTGCTTTTACGCCAAACATATCGTTTTGCATTGTGGACAAAAAGTTCGATTTTGGTTTCATCTGACCACAGCACCTTCTTCCACATGTTTGGTGTGTCTCCCAGGTGGCTTGTGGCAAACTTTAGACAAGACTTTTTATGGATATCTTTGAGAAATGACTTTCTTCTTGCCACTCTTCCATAAAGGCCAGATTTGTGCAGTGTACGACTGATTGTTGTCCTATGGACAGACTCTCCCACCTCAGCTGTAGTTCTCTACAGTTCATCCAGAGTGATCATGGGCCTCTTGGCTGCATCTCTGATCAGTCTTCTCCTTGTCTGAGCTGAAAGTTTAGAGGGACAGCCAGGTCTTGGTAGATTTGCAGTGGTCTGATACCCCTTCCATTTCAAAATGATCGCTTGCACAGTGCTCCTTGGGATGTTTAAAGCTTGGGAAATCTTTTTGTATCCAAATCCGGCTTTAAACTTCTCCACAACAGTATTACGGACCTGCCTGGTGTGTTCCTTGGTCTTCATGATGCTCTCTGCGCATTCAACAGAACCCTGAAACTATCACAGAGCAGGTGCATTTATACAGAGACTTGATTACACACAGGTGGATTATATTTATCACCATCAGTCATTTAGGACAACATTGGATCATTCAGAGATCCTCGCTGAACTTCTGGAGTGAGTTTGCTGCACTGAAAGTAAGGGGGCCGAATAATTTTGCACGCACCACTTTTCAGTTTTTTATTTGCTAAAAAAGTTTAAAATATCCAATAGATTTCGTTCCACTTCACAATTGTGTCCCACTTGTTGGTGATTCTTCACAAAAAATTAAAATTTAATATCTTTATGTTTGAAGCCTGAAATGTGGCAAAAGGTTGAAAAG
Organism: Lithobates pipiens; assembly: GCF_037356315.1. NCBI lineage: Eukaryota > Metazoa > Chordata > Amphibia > Anura > Ranidae > Lithobates > Lithobates pipiens. Next base: position 1,263,165 of record NW_027507898.1, on the reverse strand, counting down.
TTCAAGGAGGGCGAATACTTTCGCAAGCCACTGTGTATATATATATATATATATATATATATATATATATATATATATATATATATATATATATTAGACATGTGCGATTAGTTTCGTACGAATCTCAAATTCTTACGAATTTCCAAAAATTCGTACGTTCGGGAGGATCCGAAATACGAATTGCCGTGCGTCCGAATTCTGTACGGAATACGAACTTTTGTTTACGAATTCCGGATTTCGGACGACGACTCGGTCATTATGCTTATTATGACTTGTAAAAGACTTTTGTGATAGAAGTCAATGTAAGTTGCCTGAAGACATCAGTGAAGCACTTTCCTCCTCTCTGGGCAGGCTGCCAAGAAAAGATCAACGTGATACAATGTTTCTTCTTCAATGGGCTGAACTCTGTGTGTAGAAGTTCTCAGTTTACCCATTTAAAGACTAAATCTTTTCTGACACTTGTTGCTTACTAGTAAAAATCCAGTATTTTCTGCTAGAAAATCACTCAGAAGTCCCAAAAATTATATATATATTTTTAGCAGAGACCCTAGGGAATAAAATAGCGGTTGTTGCAATATTTAATGTGACGCGGTATTTGCGCAGAGGTCTTTCAAACGCAAGTTAGCCCTTTTTTTTTCGGTCGACCTCTAGAGAGCACTGACATTAGCAGCGTGACATACAGCAATGACACCTGCACCGTGATAGAGTGATCTGACACCAGCACCGTGATAGAGAGCACTGACATCAGCAGCGTGACATAAAGCACTGACACCAGCACCGTGATATAAAGCACTGACACCAGCACCGTGATATACAGCACTGACACCTGCACCGTAAGCAGCCCCAGGAGGAAGTCAGCATAGCACAGGGATGGTGGGAGCCCCTCATAATAAGCAGCCCCAGGAGGAAGTCAGCATATCACAGGGATGGTGAACTTTGCAAACCTACAGGTCATATTTGCAGCCACAAAATAATTACTAGCTGTGCACACATAGTCCCACCACATGGCCAATGACATAACACATGTATGAGGTGAATCTGGGATCGACAACTACAAGCATTCTTTTTTTATATGTGAAGTTCTGAAAATTCAGGAATCTTGAGACAATGGAGGCGAGGGAAGGTCAGGGTAGGCAAAGAAGAGGGTGCAGGAGATGATCACCAGCACCAGCACCGTGATATAGAGCACTGACACCTGCACCGTGATAGAGTGATCTGACACCAGCACCGTGACATAACACATGTATGAGGTGAATCTGGGATCGACAACTACAAGTATTCTTTTTTTTATATGTGAAATTATGAAAATTCAAGAATCTTGAGATAATGGATGCGAGGGAAGGTCAGGGTAGGCAAAGAAGAGGGTGCAGGAGATGATCACCAGCACTGTGATATAGAGCACTGACATCTGCACCATGATAGAGTGATCTGACACCAGCACCATGACATAACACATTTATGAGGTGAATCTGGGATCGACAACTACAAGCATTCTTTTTTATATGTGAAATTCAGAAAATTCAGGAATCTTGAGACAATGGAGGCGAGGGAAGGTCAGGGTAGGCAAACAAGAGGGTGCAGAAGATGATCACCAGCACCGTGATATAGAGCACTGACACCTGCACCGTGATAGAGTGATCTGACACCAGCACCGTGACATAACACATGTATGAGGTGAATTTGGGATCGACAACTACAAGCATTCTTTTTTTATATGTGAAATTTTGAAAATTCAGGAATCTTGAGATAATGGAGGCGATGGAAGGTCAGGGTAGGCAAAGAAGAGGGTGCAGGAGATGATCACCAGCACCAGCACTGTGATATAGAGCACTGACACCTGCACTGTGATAGAGTGATCTGACACCAGCACCGTGACATAACACATGTATGAGGTGAATCTGGGATCGACAACTACAAGCATTCTTTTTTTATATGTGAAATTCTGAAAATTCAGGAATCTTGAGATAATGGAGGCGAGGGAAGGTCAGGGTAGGCAAAGGTATCAGGAGCGAGTCATCGACCATGTACGGTCACATCTGGTGCTCCCAGGAAACCGGCACATGGCTCCGCAGTGTGGGCTTTTTTTAACGTGTCCGCTGCTGACAATAGCGTTGCCATCTGCAATCTTTGCAGTCAACGCATTAGTCGCGGTAAGCCCAACACTCACCTAGGGATGACCGCCTTAAGAAGGCACATGAGCAGCCATCACCGAGCCCAGTGGGAGCAACAGAACACACAAAGCCACACTCCAGGCTCTCACCGTCCAGCCTCGTCTTCTAGTTCTCCTTCTCCTCTCTCTTCACAATTGTCCTCCACTCCACCTTCCATCACGCCAAGCTCACGTTTTTCTGCAAAAAGGCAGGCTTCCGTGGGCCTAATGTTCGAGCGTAAAAAAATAATGAAGCCGGATAACCCTCTTGCCCAACGGTTGACGGCTGGCTTGTCAGAACTCATAGCCCGCCAACTACTGCCATATAAACTGGTGGACTCGGAGGCCTTTTGCAAATTTGTGGCCATTGGAACACCACAATGGAAGGTCCCAGGAAAGAAGTATTTCTCACAGAAGGGCATCCCAGAGCTATATGGCCATGTTCAGCGGCAAGTGAATGTATCTCTGGCACACAGTGTCGGTGCCAAGATACATCTGACCACAGACACATGGTCTAGCAAACACGGGCAGGGAAGGTATATCACTTTTACTGCCCACTGGGTAAACCTGACGGCCGTCAAGCATGTAACCAGTGGCACCTGTGTAGATTTGGTTTTACCGCCACGGATTGCACGCAGGCCTGGCCCTTCTTCTCCTCCTCCTCCTCCTACTCCATCTTCCTCCCTCTCCTCCTCGGCTGACTCCTCCTTTTCCGCTGCTAGCGGCTCTTCCGCTGTGCCGCCCAAGCTCCCCAGAACCTATTCGACATGCCAGGTGAGACGTTGCCATGCCTGTTGTGCCTGGAAGCCAAGAGCCACACTGGTCCGGCACTCCTTTCAGCTTTGCGTTCACAGGCAGATCAGTGGCTAACACCGCTCAATTTGACAGTTGGTAAAGTGGTGTGCGACAACGGTGCCAATCTGCTTAGCACATTGAAACAGGGCAAAATCACATACGTGTCATGCATGGCACACGTCTTAAACTTGGTTGTTCAGTGATTCCTCGTCAAATACCCTGGGGTCCAGGACATCTTGCGGCAGGCAAGGAAAATCTCGGCCCATTTCAGAAGATCTTACACGGAACTGAGATGGAACTCAACCTTCTATATGCTTGTTAGGCTGCTCCAGCAGAAACGTGCAGTTAACGTCTACCTGTATGAACTTTGTGGCATAACAGGTTCTGGGGAGCTGGGGGGTTTTTCACCGCGCCAGTGGCTGCTATAGCGCAACGCATGCAGACTTCTGCGCCCATTTGAGGAGATCACCAAACTGGTCAGTCGCAGCCATGGCGCCATCAGTGACATGGTACCTTATGCCTTCTTTATGGAGCGTGCATTGCGTCGTGTCATTGATCAAGCTGTGGAGGAGCAGGAGCGGAAAGATGAGGAAGTCGCAATGCTGGATTAATTCCCAGGGGGGGCTACTCTATCAGAGACAAGTGAACAACAGGAGTCTGAAGAGGAGTCAGAGGAGGATGGTTCCCGGGGCGGATGAGGAGGAGCAAGAAGAGCATGCTTTAAACCTTTCTGGGATTCCTGTTGTTGTGCGTGGATGGGGGGGAGGAGAATGAAGAGGGCGACATTATCCTGGATGATGAGCAGGAGCCACGCCACCACACCGCTTCCAGTTTAGTGCAAATGGGGGCCTTCATGCTCCAGTGTTTTAATAGGGACCCCCGTATAAAAAGCATAAGGGTCAAGGACCAGTACTGGGTGGCAACGTACTTAGACCCCCGGTACAAACACATAATGGCGGAAATGTTACCGCCGTCACAGAGGGCTGGCAGAGTGGAGCATTTCCAGGCCTTGCTTCGAGAAATGCTGCATTCTGCTTTTGCGTGCGCTGGCAGAGGAGCAATTCCCACTCCCAGAGAAGGAGTTGCAGGTACCAATCCAACAGCGCCTGCAAGAAGAGGCCGGTTTGAAGAAGTGTTGGTGACTTCGGATATGAGGTCATTCTTTCAGCCGACCCAATCGACAGGTGTCATCCGGATCCAGCATCAGGGAACGCCTAGACCGTCAGGTGTCCGACTACATTGGGTTAACGGCCGATGTGGACACTGAGGAGTGATGAACCCCTGGACTACTGGGTGGGCAGGCTTGACCTCTGGCCAGAGCTTGCCCAATTTGCAGTCAAACTGTTGGCTTGCCCCTCGTCCAGTGTCCTGTCCGAAAGGACGTTCAGCGCAGCAGGGGGGATCGTGACCGATAAGCGTACTCGCCTAGCTCACGACAGTGTTAACTACCTCACATTTCTAAAAATGAATGAGGCATGGATCTCGGAGGAATTCAACACATGTGACCAGTAGACCATGTATATGTCGATAAACAATTTTTTTAATCTAGCACACAGACCTTTTTTCTTCATTTGGCTCACTTCCTTGTCCAAAAAAAGCACACCGTACTATATGCCTGTACCCTCCTCTTTGAAGAGGTTGAGCGGTGTCATATTTCTACTGGGGCTGCTTATTATGAGAGGCTCCCACTATCCCTGTGCTGTGCTGACTTCCTCCTGGGGCTGTACCTCTGCTGTGCATATTATGAGGGGCTCCCACCATTCCTGTGCTATGCTTATTATGAGGGGCTCCCACCATCCCTGTGCTATGCTGACATCCTCCTGGGGCTGCTTATTATGAGGGGCTCCCACCATCCCTGTGCTATGCTGACATCCTCCTGGGGCTGCTTATTATGAGGGGCTCCCACCATCCCTGTGCTTTGCTGACTTCCTCCTAGGGCTGTACCTCTGCTGTGCATATTATGAGGGCTCCCACCATCCCTGTGCTATGCTCATTATGAGGGGCTCCCACCATCCCTGTGCTATGCTCATTATGAGGGGCTCCCACCATCCCTGTGCTATGCTGACTTCCTCCTGGGGCTGCTTACGGTGCAGGTGTCAGTGCTGTATATCACGGTGCTGATGTCAGTACGCTCTATCACGGTGCTGGTGTTAGAGCTTTATGTCACGCTGCTGATGTCAGTGCTCTCTATCACGGTGCTGCTGTCAGTGCTGTATATCACGGTGCTGGTGTTAGTGCTTTATGTCACGCTGCTGATGTCAGTGCTCTCTATCACGGTGCTGTTGTCAGATGACTCTATCACGGTGCAGGTGTCATTGCTGTATGTCACGCTGCTGATGTCAGTGCTCTCTATCACGGTGCTGCTGTCAGATGACTCTATCACGGTGCAGGTTTCATTGCTGTATGTCACGCTGCTGGTGATCATCTCCTGCACCCTCTTCTTTGCCTAACCTGACCTTCCCTCTCCTCCATTGCCTTCATGCGCTCCACAGTCCTATATTGTCACAACAATTTCCCATATAAAAAAAAGAATGCTTGTAGTTGTCGATCCCAGATTCACCTCATACATGTGTTATGTCATTGGTCATGTGGTGGGACTATGTTTGCACAGCTATCAATTATTTTGTGGCTGCAAATTTGACATGTAGGTTTGCAAAGTTCGCCTCCCATTGAAGTCAATGGGGCCCGCCGTGAACGTTCCGGTTCGCGAACTATCGGCCGCGTTCGTGGTCCGCGTTCGCGAAACGTCCCGTCGGAAGTTCGTCCATCACTATTCACCAATAGGTGGGGACTCTCATTCTGCCAGTTCATTTTTAGGATTCATACTTATTGACTACCATGAGGCTCCATAGATTTATTGTCATAGTGCATACACTAGCATTGCCCTACAGGGGACATGAATTTATGTAAGGGCCTACCCTTAAACATTGACTGGAATATGCATGGCACCTAGACATTTACACTTTTAGTCTTTCCTTTGGTGCACATATTCTACAACCTTTCCTCCGTTGAATAGTCCTTTCCTCGCAGAATGTAGACACTGCATGCAAAACATAAAATATTTCCGTTCTGTTCTGTACTTACACATATTCAGCTGCCTCACAAAACTTGCCATGTTATTGTGCTTGAAGTACTTGGGTAGAACTTCCTTTGCAAACCTGCCTTGGTCAAAAACATGAAAACTGGTGCCATTCTGCAAGAGAGAATTTGGAATATATTTAATGGTGCCGGGAACAAAATAATCTGAAACTGAAAAGAATAAAAGAGTAGTATTCCCTACTAGAAAGGAGGTAGGCCGGCAATACAATAGAACATTTGAACCCAGGGGCAAGGGCATTGCACAGCAAACTGTGAACATATTTATTGATGAATAAGTATTAATTCCACGCTAAGGGTCTATAATCTGAAATCTGGCTGCTGCCTTACCTCAACTTCCCCACCTGTAGGTGGAGTCTATAAAGGTAAGTCTAAAAGAGAGGTATGTGTGGTGCTGCCCAATACTAGTGTCTATTTTATTAAATAAATAAATTCATGTGCATGGTGCCTTTAACTTAGTGCTAATAAAACTATGTGTTCTAACTGATTTGTGTCACTTATTTATACCATGTTACCCTTTTAGTAGCTAAATAAATAAATAGCTAAATTGAGTGAACAAATTTATGCCTGCTGTCCCTTTAAATGCTGCACTGAATGAAAAGTGTGTGTTGTTGTTCAAACTACATTTTCCCAGTTGTAACACATTTAATAAATACAATTAATACTGGTAAATGTTCAATATGAAAGTACTCTCATGCCCATTAAACAAAAACTTATGTACAACAAAACAATTTAAAGGTCCATAAAGAAATGTAAAAATCATTAGTCCATATAAACTCTTCCAATCCAAAATGGATGGTGCTTAAGCATTCATGCATGTACAAGCGGCTGGTGAATAGGTGAAATCACTCGTGCTCCCCCCTCCAGGTCTGTGCTCACCACCAGATGGTTAAGCCCCAACAGGGGTCAAAGGAACCAAACATACTGTAGATGCTCCAAATCCCTTTGGATGGTATCTGATATCTCATCCTCCTCTTCACAGTATATAGTCAGTGGATGTGCTCATATGGATGGGTGAACAGAAAACGCATCTCGTAGCGTAATTCAGTTTTTACATTTATTCTTATAAAAGACAAAAACTCACTTATATGAAAGAGGGAAGATAAAATGCATGCAATATACAATGTGGCCAGGATGCCCTGAGGATACTGAAAGTGCCGCGATGACGCTCCAAGCCCTGCCCTACACGTTTAATCAGAGTGACGCTATAAGGAGCTTGTGAGATAGATTAAAGTAATAAATGGGTTTACACTAGAGTTCTCTATTTTATATTTATATATATATATATATTAAGATGCTGTGCTCTCAAGCGGCACTTGATCTCCTGGAAGCGGGATCTCCTCCTCTGTACGTCGCTGGAAAAATCCTGGAACACTGCCACCTGGTTGTTTTCCACTTGAATATTTCTCCTTTCTCTGGTTAATCGCAGGATTTTGTCCCGGTCTCGGAAGTTCAAAAACGTAGCTATAAACGTGCGGGGAGGAGCTCCGGGCGGTAGGGGTCTCATCGGAATGCGATGGACACGTTCCACCGCAAACATAATGGAGAATACCTTCCTGCCATAGGTCTTAATCAGGAGGGATTCCAGGTATTCTGCTGGGTCTGTACCCTCCACTCTCTCCGGGAGACCAATGAATCTGAGGTTGCACCTCCTCAAGCGGTTCTCCATATCATCTTGGTGGGAGTGCAGTTGTTGAATTTGCCGCTGCATATCCTCCGTGGCGTGTCTCAACGGGTGGATGAGGTCCTCCGCCGTCCCTATTCTCGTTTCTGTTTCTGTGACTCTGTCCTTTAGTTTGGAGAGGTCTTGTCGGAGCAGGAAGATGTCAGTCTTTATATCATTAATTTTGGCCGTCAGCGTACCCTGCAACGCCGCTATGGCGTCTAACACCTTGGCTGTATCAGGTGCATGTTGTCTCTCACCCGCGCAAGTGCCCGCGCCATCTTCGGCCTGTTGCTCCGGTTCCAGCCGGCGGAACTGAGCCAGTTTGTCCGTGGTCCGAGTGTTTCGTTTCGGCGGAGACATGTTCCCCGTTTGGTCCACTCGGGTATGAGGCAGTATGTGGTGTCTTACAAAGACCAATTAACGTGCAGGATAGCGATCAGGAGAATCGGCGCTGGGAGCTCACTCTACCCATGTCTTACTCCATTGCTGGTCAGGCCACGCCCCCCGCCAAGCATAGGTTTATATGAGCATCATCCGTAAATGTGTGTGATGCATAATGATGAAGACTGTGAAATGATGGTGTGGAACCGGAGAAAAAAAAGCAAGAAAACGAACTGAATCATGAGAAAAGATCATGTTATGAAAAAGTGAAAATAAAAATGGAGCGAAGAAAGTAAAATGGGCAATAAAAATAAATGTCAAAAGGGAAAACGTGATGTGAAATAAAGTGTTTTATATATGAAAATATTTGTAAAAAATATAAGTAATAAGTATGTGTTGTGTAAAAACAAAAACAACAACTCTGTTGTCCTCATCAGAAACATCATGTAGGACATGTCCTACATGTAGGATATGGACAGCATATAGGGGAAAAAGTCCCTAATATTTCTATATACTCCATGACGTAAAAAAAAGGGAGGTAAAAGAATGGGGAAAGAAATGGAGGGGAAAGGGAGAGGATGGGGAAAGTGTGTGTGTATGTGGGGGGAGAAAGAAGGGGGGGGGGGAGGGAGGGGAAGGAGAGAAAATGGAATATATACGGGGGAGGGGATATCATTCATAATAATGACTGACTTTGTACTCATAATTTAATGCCTTTGGAATACATGTGTCCAATTTGAATATCCAATACACTTCTCTTTTGCAGAGCAGAGGAAACCGGCCCCCCTCAAGCAATGGTGTCCACACATTCTATGATTTGAACTTTGAGGGATCTGGTGTCCAAATCATGTCAGAATCTGAAATGTCTAGCAAGATTGATATTTTTGTTTATAATGAATAATTGTTTGCACAAGAGATAACTGTATGAGGAGTTCCAGTAAAACGTCAACTTGAGCAACGGGTAGCATTAAACTTGAAAAAGCCTGTGGTATGCAGTCAGGTATGCATGGGTTGTTTAGACATGCTAGGAGAGATTAGATTGCCTAATGTTAGAGTCTTCCTAACTACGAACTTGATTTCTTTCGATAGAAAGGTCTTAAATCCAGGATCTTCATGAAGGATGGGTAGGTATTTGGAAATGATATGCTTTGTTATGGTACTGGTTACTGTAACATGTTGAAAAAAAACAAAGTTGCAATACTGTCTGTCATGATTTTGTTCTTCCTCTCTTCTAGCAGGTTCTGTCGAAATAGATTAGTAACAGATTTGTGAGCTTTTTTGATTACGTTTGTTCTAGCCACGTTCGTGGAACATTGCTTCCCTCTCAAAATCCCCAGCTGAAGAACAATTCAGTTTTAAACAGTTTTAAACAAATAAATTGACATTTCGATATAGTATGAATAACATGCCCAGGGTGGCAGCTTTATGCATAAAGTATTAAATTCTTCGATGTTGGCCTTCTATATGCAGTTCCAGTTACTTGATGTTGTTGAGCATTTTTTTTTTAATTCTTTATTTATAATTTCCATTTTCTACACATAAAAACAAGAGCGTATCTGACATTATACATAATAAATTACATCAGTTATATATCAGCAGTCCCCTCCAAACCCCGCCCCTGTCCCACCATCCCCCCCCCCAACCCCCGCACGTCTCCTCAGTTCTATAAACTCACCTAGTTGACCCCTCCTCTCACGCTACATACTCTTTCCGGTTCTAATTTTCTCAGGTTATCTCCCACACATAACTCCAAGAATTTTTTAAACAATCCCAGTCTTTCCATTTATCTTTTCTTTCCTCTACCTTTCCCTCCTCCCTCTCTTTGTCTTGTTCCCTCTCTATTTTTTGAATATAATTAACTCCCTTTATCCACTTGCTTATCTTTGGGCTTTCTGGTTTCTGCCAATTTTTTGGGATCAATCCCTTCGCTATATTTAACAAGATTGGCAACAATGAAACTTTATATGGCCCTATCGATCTGTCCGTCCCATGGAACAGACAGACCCATGGGTCATAAAGGATAGATTCCCCTCTCTTTTATCAATGCTAAAATCTTAATCCAATAATCTTTTATGGTGGGACATTCCCACCATATATGTAACATTGTACCTGCCATTTTGCACCCTCTCCAACATTCAGATGATGTTTCAGATTGATATCTACTCAATCTATCCGGAGTAAGGAACCATCTCGCCAGGCATTTATAGTTAATTTCTACCGTCCTCGTATCCGGTGCCATTTCATGTACTAATCTCCATATTTTAACCAATCTATCTCTATCATACCTCGTGCCTATTTCCCTTTCCCATTTCTTGATACTTGGAGGGGCATCCCCCTTCTCCTCCTCCACCACAATTTTATATATTTGAGCAATACTATTTTTTATATTCCCCTTTATTATCATCTTTTCCATTTTTGTATATTCCTTTTCCGATCTAATTGGATCAGGTAATTTTTCCACAAATTTTTCCAGCTGAATGTACCTCCATGTATCAAGTCTCCACCGCTCAGTATCGCCTTGTAATCTTTTAAAAGTATGTATTTTGCCTTTATCTATTATGTCCTTCACTTGGACATCTTTTTTAATCTAATTTCCCCCCAGCTCCCTCGTCCCTGGTGTAAAAAAAACATTGTCTTTCAAATAAATTAGTGGGGAGTTGTATTTCCAGTTTTTTTGTGCATGTATCCTATCCCATATTTTCAGTGTATTATGAGTGATTTCATGAGTGTTCTGTCCTAATTCCCTAGAATGTGGTGGATTCCATACTATGTGACCCAAATGTGTACTACTCATGTTGAATTCTATATCCCTCCATCTTTTGTTGCTATTCTCCATTGTCTATTCAACCAACCGTGATATTACCACCGCGTAGTAATATTTTTTAAAGTCTGGAACAGCCAGACCTCCCTTTTTCTTACTTTGACACAAAACGGCACCCGTGATACGGGTTTTTCTTTTTTTTTGTTATACCATATATAACGCGAGATGATACCTTTTTAATGTTGTAAAAAAACGATTGCGAGCTCCTTATTGGGAGCATTTGATATTTATAAAGGATTTTGGGGTTATCATCATTTTTATCGCATTTATGCGACCGAACCACGAGAGGGGGGCGGACGACATTTTATTTACTTCTCTCCTTGTCTTGTCCAACAGCGGGATATAATTTATTAGATATATTTTCCTCAGAGTATCAGTTAATATAATCCCCAAATACTTTATGTCCTGTTTCCAAATAAAATGGAACTCTTTTGCTAATCTCTTTTCTTCTATATGGTTTATATTAATATTTAGTATTTCTGACTTCGTGGGATCGATTTTGAGATTGGAAAGTTCTCCGTAATTTTCTAAGACTCCCAGCAAATTAGGCAGCGATGTCCTAGGATGTGAGATAAAGAGAAGTACATCATCAGCGAAAGCTGCTAGTTTATGCTCCTCTCGGCCCATCTTATCCCCCTTATATCCACACTATTCCTTATATAAGACAATAAAGGTTCCAATGTCAGTATGAACAACAAGGGGGACAAGGGGCAACCCTGCCTTGTTCCATTACTCATCCTAAAGGGGGAGGACGAGTACCCGTTTACCTTCACCCTTGTCTGAGGGCCCCTGTACAACGCTTTAATCCAACTAATCATCCCGGGTCCCAGCCCCATCATCTCCAAGACTTTCCACATAAAACCCCAGTCTACCCTGTCAAAAGCTTTTTCAGCATCAATAGACAGGAATAGACTGGGGTTTCCTTCGCTCTTAGCTGCCTGTATTAACAACAGGGCCCGAACTCCATTGTCCCGGCCCTCCCTACCTGATATAAATCCAGTCTGGTCCGGATGGACCAACTCACTCTTCCTCTCCTTCAATCTGTTCGCTAGAATGCTTGGTTGGAGTTTAGTATCTGCGTTTAATATCGCGATCGGCCTATAACTAGAACATAATTTATCATCTTTCCCTTCCTTTAAGATTAGCGTTATTGAGGCGAGCAGCGCATCTGACCCCATATCGCATTCTTTACCCACAGTATCTGCATAACTTCGGGACCAGAATGTCTTTAAACTTCTTTAGGTATAAAGTCCTAAAGCCATCCGAGCCCGGGCTTTTGCCCGGGGGAGATTTTTTTAGGACTTCTTTCTCTGTTATTGGATTATCCATGTACTCCCTATCATACTCCGATATTGTATTTAACACACAACTCTCGTAGAAATCCCGTATCTTTGCTTCCATTATCTGTTCTTCCACTTTCTGTCCCTCCTGATTTTCCTTCCTTACAGTATACAGGGCCTCATAATAATTTCTAAACTCTTGTGCTATCTCTTTTGTAGTATAAATGGGATCTCCACCCTTATTCAGAATTTTCTCAATATAATTGACCTCTCTTTTCTTCTTCACGGTCCTGGTTAATTTTTTGCTGGGCTTGTTTCCCCGTAAGTATTGGTTCCGTGCTAACCTATTAATCTCTTTCCTGGCCGCCTCTTCCATGATGTCCTTTAATTCTTCTCTTTTACTGACCAACTCGTGGAAGACTGCCTGTGAAAACCCCCCCTATTTTTATGTTGTAATTCTAAACCATGAATTTCTTCCGTAAGTTTTTCAATATACGTTTCTCTTACCCTTTTTTTTTTCTGGCCCCTATGGAGATAAGGATCCCTCTTATATACGCCTTAAGCGTTTCCCAGAGAATATTGGGCGCTACTTTACCCATATCATTAGTTGAAAAATAAAACTCAATTTCGGTCTCTTTATCCAATAATAGACTTTCATTAAGCCGCCATGTATATGGTATCCTTTGGATCCCCGGGGTCCCCATCTCCATAGTGACCGGGGCATGGTCAGATATTGATATTATTTCAATCTTAACCTCCTCCAATACTTTGTGTTCAACAAACAAGTAATCCAACCTTGAATAGGTCCCGTGCACAGGGGAGAAAAAAGTATAGTCCCTAACACCATCATGTTTTTTCCTCCAGACGTCCATTAGTTGGACTTGATGTAATTTTGCTTTTATCTTTTTAATTTGTGCCTTACTCCTCCCCTGTGCATGCAACGTACTATCCAGCAAAAGGTCCAAACCAGAGTTTAGGTCTCCCGCCAGGACCACCGTTCCCGTCCGGAATCCCTCCAATATGGTCAATATTCTATTAAAAAATGTACAGGGTTCTTGTTTGGGCAGTATACATTGACCAGGGTATATATCCCTTCTCCCATTTTACCTTTAATGAACATATAGTGCCCCTTCGGGTCTATCCTTCTATCTAGTATCTTAAATTTAACCCTTTCCGAAAATCCAATTCCCACCCCATTTGCCCCCCTTATTGGTGAGTCCCCATAGAACCAGGTAGGATAGTCCCTTGAATGCATTTTAATATTTGTCTGCTGGGTTAGGTGAGTCTCTGGAATAAAAATTACATCTACAGCTCGCTGTTTAATTTGGGGATTTTAAATCTCTTCCCATACAAACTCAATCCCTGCACATTATATGTCATGTATTTTAGCTCCATCATCTACCGGGTTCTATGTTGGGTCCGGTTACTCTAGGGATTCCCATTCATTCTTGTCCTTCTACATATTTATCTGAGATACGTGCATGCCCCCCCCCCCCCGACCTTCCCACGACCATTCCGGTCATATATCTCACGTTGGGTATCTAAACTCATACCCACGGAGACACCTATTCCTGAGGGTGAGACTCAGGCCCTGCCAACTTAACTTTCACCCCCCCCCCCCCAGAACCTCCCCCTATTTACCAGGAGAGATCCGTAGGAGCCCCACTGTCTTTTCGGAGCTCTTCAACCATTTCCCCCTGCTCTCTCGACAAGCTTGTACACAAATAACCCGTGTCTCCCCCTCCCCCCGTCCCCTTAAAAAGGGACAACAAAGACACACCTCTCTTACCCGACTCGTGGGGCACACCTAAAAGGCTTGTGTCGCTCGCCACGCTTCGGGCACGGCCTCGCTTTGCTCGGCTCTTTTTTATTCTAACTATGTCCACTTGGATGGTGGGGCTAGAACCTGGACTCACGACGCAGGCGCCGTTCATCTTCGGATCTTTTCAGAATCTGCTTGTCATGTGTACTGCGAATGCGGACACTATCTGACAGGACACCGCCGCAGCCTCTAGTGGGAAAAAAGATTTAGACCGGGACATTTCCCAGGAAACTGTAAGACCGGGACAAAGGTCTAAATCCTGAGAATTTCCCAGGACAGTTGGCGAGTATGCTCTTCTGGCTTGTAGCATGGATGGGACATTTGGCTGAGACTTTCTCTCTCTCTCTCAATTTCCTGGGTTTCGAAGCCAACAACTCCAGGGCAGGAAGTGCATACATAATATATTACACATGCATAAAGAGAGCATTCCCTAAGACACAAAGTTCAATAGGACTTTAATGGTACCACACCAAGAAAAAATCTCCAAGTAAAAAACAACTTTTATTGTCTATGTTCAGTAAAAATATCCTAAATAAGGCACCAAGTTAAACACATAATACAAAACTGTACACTTTAAATCAAGGTGAGGACAATTATACAACATGTTATATAAATGCCGTCATACATTTTTAAAGATTCCACTCATAGCGTCTTGAATATGTTCTCGACACGTTTCGCAGGGCAGAGTCTGTTTCTTCAGGAAGACAAACTGATGAAGTAGAACTGTCTAAAGACATAAAATATGGGCATTAACTTCTTGCAAAACAATTATGAAGAAAGTATACAGTGCATGTATAAATACAAAATAATATGATTGTCACAGTGGTAACAAAAATGTGAAGGACGACCTGCTGTATAAGGACTGCAAGATGCTGATATAAATATCTAATGCTCAACAAACACTCCTATAGAGTTTGTATGGCATTAGTGTGGGCGTCAGACCGGCATCAATGAGCTTTAGTCTGGGCATTTGACAGGCATTTTACAAGCATTAATGAGGAGTTAAAAATGCTCCCCAAACACCCTATGGGCAGTTTTGAAGCATTTGATGAACGTTAAAACTGCTCCACAAATGCCTATTCCATTACAGTAAATGAACAAATCTTAATGCCCTGCAACCGCCTACCAGAGCATTTACCATAGACTTGAATGGGGGGCGTTGAAAAGGCTTCAAACACCTCCTGACTCGACATGAGGCTTCAATTTTGAAGCAACAGGATGCTAACGCTTAGTGTGAACAGCACTATATATCTATTGTATCTTGTGCATAGGCATTTGGGGGGCTTTTTAAAACTCCTCTCAAACACCTGCTCTTAATGCCAGTGTGAACTCAGCCTAAGGCAAATTCAGGTAAGTACACAGCTTAAAAAAAAAGAAAACATATATGGGCTGGCCCAAGACATTGTGCTGCCTGGGTCCAGGAATGAAATGCTGCCCAGCCCACCTACCCCCCCCCCCCCAAAAAAAATCCCACCCACCAAAAGCCCCCACAACCATTATTTTATATCATGGCAATGAAAATTAAAATGTAATTTATCAGGAAGTAAGATTTAAATGCAACAGTGGTGGGGGAGTTCAATCAAATGCAATGGTGGTTGGGGGGTTTAGACACAGGCAGGGGAGGCGGGGGGGTTTAGGCACAGACAGGGGCAGCGGGGGGGTTTAGACACAGGCAGGGGCAGCGGGGGGGGGGGGGTTTAGACACAGGCAGGGGCAGCGGGGGGGATTTAGACACAGGCAGGGGTAGCGGGGGGGGTTTAGACACAGGCGGGGGGGGGGTTTAGACACAGGCAGGGGGGAGGTTAGACACAGGCAGGTGTGGGGGGGGTGGTTTAGACACAGGCAAGGGTGGCAGAGGGGATAGACACAGGCAGGGGTGGCAGAGGAGATAGACACAGGCAGAGGTGGCAGAGGGGATAGACACAGGCAGAGGTGGCAGAGGGGATAGACACAGGCAGAGGTGGCAGAGGGGATAGACACAGGCAGAGGTGGCAGAGGGGATAGACACAGGCAGAGGTGGCAGAGGGGTTAAGACACAGGCAGGGGTGGCAGAGGGGTTAAGACACAGGCAGGGGTGGCAGTGGGTAAGAATCAGGCAAGCACCCTGACTGCCATTTGGTATCAGGATGAAATCAGAAATCATTATCAGACCCTACGCTGGTGCAGTGGGTTCTGGGTTCCTCCTGGTGTATGACAATGCCCGGCCTCATGTGACAAGAGTATGCAGCCAGTTCCTGGAGGATGAAGGCATTGATACCATTGAATGGCCCCCACAATCGCCTGACCTAAATCCAATAGAACACCTCTGGGACATTATGTTTCGATCCATCCAACACCGCCAGGTTGCACCTCAGTCTGTTCAGGAGCTCAGTGATGCCCTGCTCCAGATCTGGGAGGAAATACCCCAGGACACCCCAAGACACCATCTGTCGTCTCATTAGGAGCATCCCCAATGTTATCAGGCATGCATACAAGCATGTGGGGGCCATACAAAGCAATGTAAGGGGTGTGATGGGAGATCAATTCACTTTGGTGAGATTTCCTGTTGCCTCTCCCAGACAAAATATGAAGGGAACATTTTCTTAGTAGCAAACTTTTAGAAAAAATACCAGATATGGGTTAAGTACCCATTCACATCGTTGTCACTTGTCATACGAATTTGACAGATCCAAAAATCGCATGACAAGTCGCACCTTGTTGACAATGGAACTGATCGAATGGGTGCGTCTTCGACTTTGAGGTGCCTCGCCGATTTGAAATAGAAGTTCCTGCACTATTTTTTGCGATTTCAGTTTTGCACTTGAAGTTGCGATGACCTGCAGCTTTGAAATCTATTTCAAAGTTGGATTCGGTGTGTGAACGGGGCCTTAACCCTTTCCTACTCCATAAAAAAAACCAAAAAACGACCTTTTACTTTTGCAAACACTATGGGTCGATTTACTAAAGGTAAATAGTCTGATCACTGTGTCACTCCTTAGCTTACTGAATGTGGTGAAGCTCTGTTGACCTCCATAATCCAATCATGTGAAAGTATAAATACTGATTTTTCGATCTTCTTTGCACAGATTTTCACCACATTCACTAAGCTAAGGACAATTTCCCCTGTAAAGTCACACACAGTAAATTCAATTTCTGGGGATGTTTTGTACTCGAATGGTGTACTGAACTCCTCCAACATTCCATCCTGCAGGGGAAGAGGTCTGACTGGCAATTTTAGGGGAAAAAAGAGAGAAGACAGGCGCTAATCACTAGAAAGGGTTTCGGCGCTGATTGTGTGTTGAATCGCGGGAGCCACCACTAAAGGCACAATTGCCGCTAGAAATGGCACACTCAGTATACCTGCGTGCCGTTGTCTACAGTGCGTGCGCCATAGACAGCGTGACTGTCTTTTCCACACGGTTTAGGAGATATTTCTTGCACCTACAGGTGAGCCTTAATCTAGGCTTATCTGTAGGTAAAAGTGGTTTGTAAGGGTTTACAACCACTTTCCACCAAATCCCGTACCTGTACATCATTTGGCTTCAAGTGGTTATATTGGGGTGATATGCAACTGCAGACATCACCCCGGTACCGTTTTTTAGAGCCAACCGTCACTTCCTTGTAATAACAACCGATGCGGCTAAGCAGCGGAGAGAACGTTCCCCCCTCCCCCGCCTTCCGCAGCTCGCCCGTCCCACCAGGAGGCCCAAGCGACCAGCCGCCACGTCTGCCGGCAACCCGGACAAAGCTGGAATCGTCTTTGATCGGGTCTCGTATCTAGTAACCTGGAAGTGATGGCATGACATTACTTCCACTTTACTGGAGTCTTAACCACTTGCCGACTGACTCACGCACATATATGTCGGAAAAGTGGCTCGTTACCGCAAAATCCCCTTTAAGAGGCCGCATGCTGCACCACTGGGGACCCGATGCACGTGGCCGGTGGGCACAATCGCTGCCACCCACGCACGATCACAGGCACGAGTGCCAGAACAAGGATTTGTGTGTGTAAACACACAAATCCCCATTTTGTCAGAAGAGAGACAGATCGTCTGTTCCTACTAAGGCGGAACAGCCATATGTCTCCTCCTCTAGTAATTCCCATCCCCCATACAGTTAGAAACCCACACAAAGAACACAATAATCAGTGTTTTTTTATAACATTGATCGCTGTATAAATGCCAATGGTCCCATAAATGTGTCAAAAGTGTCCAATCTGCCCACCGCAATGTCGCAGTCCCATAAAAAATAAAAATAAATAAAAATCGCAGAGCACAGCTATTACTAATAAAAATAAAACATAAAAATAATACAAGCATTTAAAACCACTGTTGTTGACATTTGGAATGCTTTTAAGTGCAAAGGAGGACCCCAGATCCCCCCATAATAATACCTGACACATGCCTATTGGTGTCATAAAGGATGTTTACATTCATTGTGACGGCAACATAAGTGATTTAAAAAAATAATTTAATTAAAGCGACGGTGTCAAAATAAAATAGTATAAATAATTAGAAAAAAAGCGTACGTTGGTCCTGAACACACACAAAACAATCATTCCACACGTGGGGAATCGCTGCGAACGTCAGATCATGGGCAGGAATTCTAGCACTAGACCTCCTCTGTACATCTAAAGTGGTAACCTGTAAAGGCTTTTAAAGCATTGCCTATGAATAGTAAAATTTATGTTGTTTGTCGCCGTTGTGCGGGCGTGTGCAATTTTAAAACGTGACATGTTTGGTATCTATCCAATCAGCGTGACATCATCTTTTATATTTAAAAAAAAATTGGGTTATGTATTGTGTTTTTTCACAATAAAATGTAAAAAGGTGTAGTCTCTAACCCCCCCCCCCCCCCAAAAAAAGCTGCGTTTGAAAAAACGCTGCACAAAAACCATGTGACATAAACAATGGCAAAACCCACCAACCTCACTGTGCAGAGACGGACCCCTCAGAGTCCCACTCTCCTCTATGGGGAGATTGGATGAAAACGGACCACCTCTCCGCCAGATGGATGGTGGTCCTGGATTTGGTGGACAGGATCAGATTGGATATCGGCGGATGTCAGCAGACGTGTGTCCACTAACATCCACCATTCCATAGAGGTGAATGGATGGTCTGATCAGATCCACCTGAATAACAGACAGGCCGACCTGATCGCACAGCCTGTGTGAAAGGGGGCTTAAAGTCACAACAATATCCTCCTTATTGAACAAATTGAATCCATACATATCCCCCATTTAATCACTTCAGTCCCGGAAGGATCTACCCCCTTAATGACCAGCCCACTTTTTGCGATACGGCACTGCGTTATTTTAACTAACAATTGTGCGGTTGTGCGACATTGTACCTAAACAAAATGTATGCCCCTTTTTTCCCCCACACATAGAGCTTTCTTTTGGTGGTATTTGATCACCTCTGCGGTTTTTATTTTTTTCTCTAGAAACAAAAAAAGACCAACAATTTTGAAAAAATATATATTTTTTACTTTCTGCTATAAACATATCTAATCAAAAAAACAACATTCATCAATTTAGGCCAATATGTATCCTGTTACATATTTTTGGTAAAACAATCCCAATTAGTATATATTGATGGTTTGCGCAAAAGTTATCACGTCTACAAACTAGGGGATAGATTTAGGGACTTTTTTCTTTTTTACTAGTAATGGCGGCGATCAGCGATTTTTAGCAGGATTACGACATTGCGCTGGACAAATCTGACACTAAGGCTGCTTTCACACTGGGGCGGTATTCAGTGCTAAAAATAGCGCCTGTGTAATGCCTGAAAAAAACCGGCCCCTTTAACTCCAGTGTGAAAGCCGGAGGGCTTTCACACTGGAGCGATGCGCTGGCAGGACGGTGAAAAAAGTCCTGCTAGCCGCATCTTTGCAGCGGTGAAGGAGCGGTGTATTCACCGCTCCTACCCATTGAAATCAATGGGACACCGCGGCAATACCGCCGGCAAAGCGCCGCTGCAGCGGCGCTTTGCGGGCGGGTTTAACCCCTTTTTGGCCGCTAGCGGGGGTTAAAACCACCCCGCTAGCGCCCGCACACCGCCGCTAAAACGACGGTAAAGCGCCGCTAAAAATAGCGGCACTTTACCGCCGACGCCGCTCCCGCTGCACTGTGAAAGCAGCCTAAGTGACACTTTTTGGGAACCAGCGACACCAATACAGTGATCAGTGCTAAAAAAATGCATTGTCACTGTATAAATGACACTGGCAGGGAAGGGGTTAACATAAGGGGCAATCAAAGGGTTAAATGTGTTCCCTAGTTGTGCTTTCTTACTGTGTGGGCTGACACTAGATATAGAGAGAGATCGGTGTTCCTGATTAGTAGGAATCACACATCTCTCTCTTCTTCTGTGACAAAACGACGGACTGCCTGGTTTACAAACCACCGTTCTGTTGTTCCTCTGAACGATCGCGGACCCGCTGATTAGGTCCTGCTGTGTCCAATCACAGTGGGAGCGGGTTGCACGCACGTGCCCCAGACCAGGAAGTGCAAACAAAGTACAGGTATGTTGTTTTTGTGCAGCCGGGCCGCCCTGCGGCAGTAAATGTGTGGTGGGCCATTAAGTAGTTAATGGTCCTGGGACATTTTTCATGAAATTATTTCTCATTGTGTGTTTCTCTGCCTCCTTACCATCCTCATCCTCCTTGAGCTCCTCAACCTCTCCTTTCCCCCTCACACCCATTTCTTTTAAACAAGCAGTGCATATTATATTAGTTGCAATCATGTGTGAGCAAAAAATAAAAGAAAAGAATTTGGAGGGGGCTGAGAGCCATAGAGGATATTTTTTGAGTTAAGAATACATATTTGAAAAGATGGTTTTAAAATCAGAGTTTAGTGTCGCTTCTAAGTAGGACTGGGGAAAAAATCTATTTAAATCTTGAATCGAGTTGAGAGGTCAAATCGATTCAAAATTTAAAACAAATTGATTGTTTTAGATTTTTTTTTCACCAACCCGCCAGTCCTGAGGTGCTCCGGACAGGAGTTTTTAGGCGAGGCCATGGCTTCAGGCCTAGTCCACAAGGCAGGAAGCCAAGGACTAGGCCGGAGCCTCGGCCTCGCCTAAAAACTCCTGCCCACAGCTCCTCAGGACTGTCCATCAAAAAAAAACAAAAAAACAAACTTGATTTGAATCGTGAATCGAGTTTTTTTTTTTTAAATCGCCCAGCTCTACTTCTAAGCCTCGTACACAATAATCGTTTTTTTTTTGTTCTACGCGGCGGGCTAAACAAAGAAAAAAAGAAAACTGACAATTCAGGGGGAGCCGCTGTACTATCAATGCAATGTTAGTACGGCGATCTCTCCTGCTGTGTGATTCTGTTGTGCCAGGGGAACAGCCCACCCACCAGAACACTCCGGTCAGCACTGAATGGGAGTCGCTCAGCAGACCTCTTTCAGTCATAACCCTTCCAGAGAAGCTGGCTAAAAGAACGGCTTGTCGGATTGGCTGCAGTACACACGGGCCGAACGAGCCCGACATTCACCCGTGTGTACGAGGCCTCAGAGTCCCCTTCCCATCCAAGTATGAAATCATTTGGCTACAACACAAGCAGTAATACAATCATTGCATTTTTTTATTCAAAATTATTATTAATATTAAACATTTGAGAGTCTATTGTTATTCTCTCTATTGTTAATAAGAGAATCCATTTATAGTAGAATAAAATCCACCAGAAAAACTGAATCTGAGCTTTTATACAATCGACCCGTGATAATGCGATTCTATTACCCTACTGTGCAAATGAAGACAATTAGAGAGAATAGAGCATTGTGCAGCACATGTCAGAAGAAACATGCAATAATAATTCTGCCCATACGGCTTCAGTTCACAGATAGGACAATTAGGGCCGTTCACACCACAAAAACACATTCCAGATCTGTTCCGGATGTGTTTCTGCATGTGTGTCTTTAGTGCATTTTTGGATACATTCCTGATGCTTTTTTTTTCTTTTTTTCAGTGTAATGGGATCCGGTGCGTTTTTGATGCACTACAGTGCATTTTTCATGCATTTTACCGCGTTCCAGTACAGGAAAAATGCAATACTTACATTTTTTTTTCTGGAACTGGAGAGCCCCGGAACTGACCGCACTGGTGTGAAATATGCCATAGAAAACCATATAAACTACTTTCCATGCGTTTTTGATGCAGAAAAAAATGCACTGGACTGCATGTGGTGTGAACAACCAGCTATGAGTGACTCCTGTATTGTACAGCCGCTCAATACCTGGGAAGGGAGACAAGCACTATTGCCTGTTGTCAGCTGACATGGCAGAGCAGCTATAGGATCTGGAAGGATCCCGACCATATTGTTGGGATCCACCCAGCTGCCTGAATCTCAATCCACGAGTAAGGCCTGGTTCACACCTGTGCATTTTTTAGTGCGTTTTTAGTTTTGCAGAAACACACTACAGTATGGCTATAGTTCACATCCGTGCGTTTTATGTTACATTTCCTTATTTAGGGCCACATGCAGTCCAGTGCATTTTTTTTCTGGAATCAAAAACGCATGTAAAGTAGGTTATATAGTTTTTAACCCTTTCATGACTAAGTCTATTTTTGGCATCTTGTGTTTACAAGTTAAAATCCATACTTTTTGTTAGAAAATAACTTGGAACCCCCAAACATTATATATATTTTTTTAGCAGAGACTCTAGAGAATAAAACGGCGATTGTTGCAATATTTTATGTCACACGGTTTTTGCGCAGCAGTGTTTTAAACGCAACTTTTTGGCAAAAGGGACACTTTCATGAATTAAAAAAAAAAAACGAAACAGTAAAATTAGCCCAGTTTTTTGCACAATGTGAAAGATAATGTTACGCCGAGTAAATAGACACCAAACATGTCACACTTTATAATCGCATGCACTCGTGGAATGACGATAAACTACGGTACCTAAAAAATCTCAATAGGCGACAATTTAAACATTTTTTTACGGTTACCAGGTTAGAGTTACAGAGGAGATCTAGTGCTAGAATTATTGCTCTCGCTCTGACGATCGCGGCGATACCTCACATGTGTGATTTGAACACCGTTTACATATGTGGGCACGACTTACGTATGCGTATCGCGGGGATGGAGGGCGCTTTAAAAAAATGTTTATTTTTTTATTTATTTTAAAATTAATAAATTGTTTTTTTTAAAAAATAAAAATTTTGATCACTTTTATTGCTGTCACAAGGAATGTAAACATCCCTTGTGACAGTAATAGGTGGTGACAGGTACTCTTTATGGAGGGATGGAGGGTCTAAAAGACCCCCCATCCCTCCTTTACACGTCAATGTATTCAGATCGCCGAAAACGAAGATTCTGAATACTGTATATTTTTTTTTAAAACCGGCGCCATTGGCAGCCGAGTAAACGGGAAGTGACGTCATGATGTCGCTTCCGTGTTTACAATTAGGAGACTGGAATGAAGCCGCTTACTGCTTCATTCCAGTCCCTCCCCAGCCGCTGGAAGCGGCGGATGTGAGATCGGTGCTCCTGATTGAACGGGAGCACCGGTAAGAGCGGCGGGAGGGGGGGGGACGTCCCAATCCTCCGGCATAACAGCCGAGCGGCTTTTAGCCGCATCGTTTGTTATGGTTGGATAGCCGATCGCCCGCTCTGCAAAACGGTACCGGGATGATGCCTGCAGGTGCGGGCATCATCCCGGTATAACCCCCGGAAGCCGAGTACGCACATCTGTGTACGCTCGGCGGGAAGGGGTTAAGAAGAACACGCTGCATTTTTCCTGCACTGGAACACTGTAAAAAGAAACAAAAAAACACTGGAATGCACCTAAATGCACTAAAACACACATATCCGTATTTAGGGCCAGTTCATATCATAGAAACGCAGTTCGGATGCGTTACAGATCCTTTTCGGCATGCGTGTTTTTGATGCAATCCAGGTCATTTTTTCTACCTCTTTTTTCTTAACCTTAAATGTGTGTTTCAGTGCGTTTTTGGTGCATTTAGTTGCATTCCAGTGCGTTTTTGGCATGTTTTACAGTGTTCCAATATAGTCAAGTGCAGGAAAAGTTTTTTCTGGAACTGGAACACTGTAAAATGCACCAAAAACGCACTGAAACACATATGTTCTTATTTAGGGCCAGTTCACACCACATGCAGTCCTGTGCGATTTTTCCTACATCAAAAACGCATGGAAAGTAGGTTATATGGTTTCCTATGGCATAGTTCACACCAGTGCGGTCAGTTTCAGGGCTTTCCAGTTCCAGAAAAAAAAAAGTAGAACACGCTGCATTTTTCCTGCACTGATCTGTATTGGAATGCTGTAAAAAGCATCAAAAACGCACTGGAACACACATGTCCTTATTTAGGGTTAAGAAAAAATGGGAGGGAAATGCACTGGACTGCATTAAAAATGCACCAAAAACGTGCATGCAGAAAAGCATCTGGAACGCATCCGGACTGCGTTTCTATGGTGTGAACTGGCCGTAAGGACCTGTGTGTTCCAGTGCATTTTTGATGCGTTTTACAGTATTGCAGCACAGTCCAATGAAGGAAAAATGCAGCATGTTCTATTTTTTTTCTGGAACGCACTGGAAATGCAAGCACTGGTGTGAACGATGTCATTGAAAAGCATATAACCTACTATCCATGCGTTTTTTAGGCAGAAAAAAATGCACCGGACTGCATGTGGTGTGAACTGGCCCTTTACCATTGGTCATTGGATCCGACTACAACTGAGAGCAGTGAAGAATTGGGGTGAAGGGTGCGATGCCCCCGAGCATCCATTGGGTGAGGAGGGGGCATCCAGGGACAGAACAGACACAGACTGCCGAAGCAGCTCCGTCTGTCTGGAAACTCCCCAGGGGGTGGTAGGTCTGCCCACAGCTCCCCGGGCACCTCGGGCACACACTACTTGTTTGGTATATTGCACTCCGCTTCTCTGCTAAGGCAGGAATACAGAGGGGGGCGGTAATATCACTCCGCCTGACACTGCCGCACTATAGAAGCCGCATCGGCTGATGCGCCGGCTGTTCTCTGTGTGGCCGGCGTTTCCGCTGCCAATAAACAGTCCCACATCTGATAGTCGGCTCGGCAAGCCGAGGTGTCGATCAACCAGTCACTGTGTGGCGATCGACGGGTTGCCAACCCCAGCTATAGAGGGATATGCATTCTTCATATTTCATGTCTGAGGTTTACAAACACTTTTACCCCCCCCCCCATCATTAGTGGTCATGGAAGTGTCATGTGACCATCCCTGTATTAGGGGTCTGGGGCAGTGAAAGTCCCCTCCCCCTCCTATTTCTAGTCATAGCAGCCCCCTCTATGTATATGGGATGGAGGACAGGAAGTGTTACTGAATGATCACCATGGTGACCAGGAAATATAATGCAGATCTGAGGGCTGCTACTCTGCAATATATTACATTTGTTTTATATCATCAGAGGGGGGAGGGGGGTCAGCTTACACATTATAGGGGCCTCAAGTCCGCCCTCCCCTCCCCCACACCCCCTCTCTTCCAGCAATGATGAGGGGGATTAGGAGGCACAGACTGGGGGGGGGCAGATGAGGGGTGATGGGGGGCTCCAGCTATGTCTGCCCCCCCTCCCCCGGATATTATCACCTCTACAGCCGGCTATATACTCCCCATTACACCTCAGAGCTCACCTCACACCACAGAGCGCACACAGTACATTCTGTCAGACCTACCCCCCACCTACTTACCTCCCCCCCACCGCCTTCTCCTACCTACCCCCGGCTCTCCTCCCCTCTGTACTCCTCACCTGTAAAGCTCTGCTCTCCTCACTCACCAAAATTCCCGGATTGGGTGATTTCTTCAGCTTTCCCAGCAAATATAAACTCATAACAATTTCTCATACACAACCATTAGCCAAGATGGCGCCCAACTCCCACTCTCCTCACTGCACAGCCTTCAGCTGATTGGACAGGGACATAGTGGTATGCAAATTAGCTATGGGAAAACGGAGACTGCCACCTAGTGACAATTTTAAAGAATTAAACCCTTAAAAAACCCATTAGAATGTAATGAAATGTGAAATGAATGTAATGATATAAGATGTAGATGTGTACAGTGTTGTATGATGACATATGGGCAACAAATACGATGCTGTGAGGTCACCATAAGATGAATGATAGGCGCTTACTAGAGGGGGATGAGGCTGAGCCTGTCTCAGGTCACTTCTCATTACGAGTTGCTGAGTGCGGTTGCTCTGAGCTGTTGCTCTGCGATCTCACAGCGTTTGACTGCTTTTCCTTGTGACTGACTGCGATTTTATCGATTTTAATTGATAGTTATCGCTATTTCTACCATCTTATTGCTAATTATAATATTATTATTAATATTATAATTTTTTAGCCTTTTTCAGGTATAAAAGGCACCCTTATACCATCGGGATGCGTCGTCCTTCTCGTCCCGGATCCCGGCAGAGGCGTTCTCGTCAGGACGGCGGAGAGTCACCCATCGCCCATCGGACGAGGTCTAGAGCCCGTCGGAGGAGACAGGAGGACCATAGGAGCCGTTCTCCTAGAGACCGCGGCAGAGCTCCTCAACAACCCCCATCACCACCGCCACCCATCCAGCCGGGTGGTGAGGACCAGCTGACATGTTCCATTTGTTTAATAGATTTTCAAAATGGAGAAGACATTACGACTCTGCCCTGCAGTCACCAATTCCACCTGGAATGCATCCAGCGATGGGCGCAGCAGAGCAGGACCTGTCCTCTGTGCCGGGCTGCTGTTCCCCGACTGCCCCGCAGACTGCCCGCTGATGCCCCAATCACCTTGGAAGAAATGCTCAACTACTGGTTTGACATTCGTGTTGATCCCAATGGTGCTCCATATCTGTTTCTAATCCCCATTGTGTGACACATTTTCTTTTTATATACATTACATGAAGTGGTGTAGTACTAGTTCAGGGGTCTCCAAACCTTCTAAGGAAAGGACCAGTTTACTGCGGGAGGAATAGTGCCCCGTTATTGGAGTCTGTGGGAGGAATAGTGCCTAATTATTGGAGTCAGTGGGGGGAATAGTGCCCCATTATTGCAGTCAGTGGGGAAATAGTGTCCAATTATTGGAGTCAGTGGGGAGGAATAGTGCCCCATCATTGGAGTCAGTGGGGGAAATACTGCCCCATTATTGGAGTCAGTGGGAGGAATAGTGCCCCATTATTGGAGTCAGTGGGGGGAGTGGTACCCCATTATTGGAGGCAGTGGCAGGAATAGTGCCCCATCATTGGAGTCAGTGGGGGAAATAGTGCCCAATTATTGGAGTCAGGAGGGGAATAGTGCCCCATTATTGGAGTCAGTGGGAGGAATAGTGCCCCATTATTGGATTCAGTGGGGGAAATATTGTCCAATTATTGGAGTCAGTGGGGGAATAGGGCCCCGTCATTGGAGTCAGTGGGGGGAATAGTGCCCCATTATTTGAGTCAGTGGGGGGAATAGTGCCCCATTATTGGAGTCAGTGGGGGGAATAGGGCCCCATTATTGCAGTCAGTGGGAGGAATAGTGCCCTGTCATTGGAGTCAGTGGGAGAATACTGACCCGTCATTGGAGTCAGTGGGGGAATAGTGCCCTATCATTGGAGTCAGTGGGAGAATAGTGCCCCATTATTGGAGTCAGTGGGGGGAATAGTGCCCCATTATTGGAGTCAGTGGGAGGAATAGTGCCCCATTATTGGAGTCAGTGGGGGGAATAGTGCCCCATCATTGGAGTCAGTGGGGGAATAGTGCTCCATTATTGGAGTCAGTGGGGGAATAGTGCCCCATCATTGGAGTCAGTGGGGGAATAGTGCCCCATTATTGGAGTCAGTGGCAGGAATAGTGCCCCATCATTGGAGTCAGTGGGGGAAATAGTGCCCAATTATTGGAGTCAGTGGGGGAATAGTGCCCCATTATTGGAGTCAGTGGGAGTAATAGTGCCCCATTATTGGAGTCAGTGGGGGAAATAGTGCCCCATTATTGGAGTCAGTGAGGGGAATAGTGCCCCATTATTGGAGTCAGTGGGGGGAGTGGTACCCCATTATTGGAGGCAGTGGCAGGAATAGTGCCCCATCATTGGAGTCAGTGGGGGAAATAGTGCCCAATTATTGGAGTCAGGAGGGGAATAGTGCCCCATTATTGGAGTCAGTGGGAGGAATAGTGCCCCATTATTGGATTCAGTGGGGGAAATAATGTCCAATTATTGGAGTCAGTGGGGGAATAGGGCCCCGTCATTGGAGTCAGTGGGGGGAATAGTGCCCAATTATTTGAGTCAGTGGGGGGAATAGTGCCCCATTATTGGAGTCAGTGGGAGGAATAGTGCCCTGTCATTGGAGTCAGTGGGAGAATACTGCCCCGTCATTGGAGTCAGTGGGGGAATAGTGCCCTATCATTGGAGTCAGTGGGGGAATAGTGCCCCATTATTGGAGTCAGTGGGGGGAATAGTGCCCCATTATTGGAGTCAGTGGGAGGAATAGTGCCCCATTATTGGAGTCAGTGGGGGGAATAGTGCCCCATCATTGGAGTCAGTGGGGGAATAGTGCTCCATTATTGGAGTCAGTGGGGGGAATAGTGCCCCATCATTGGAGTCAGTGGGGAATAGTGCCCCATCATTGGAGTCAGTGGCAGGAATAGTGCCCCATCATTGGAGTCAGTGGGGGAAATAGTGCCCAATTATTGGAGTCAGTGGGGGAATAGTGCCCCATTATTGGAGTCAGTGGGAGTAATAGTGCCCCATTATTGGAGTCAGTGGGGGAAATAGTGCCCCATTATTGGAGTCAGTGAGGGGAATAGTGCCCCATTATTGGAGTCAGTGGGGAATAGTGCCCCATCATTGGAGTCAGTGGGGGAATAGTGCCCCATCATTGGAGTCAGTGGGAGGAATAGTGTCCCATCATTGGTGTCAGTGGGAGGAATAGTGCCCCATGATTGGAGTCAGTGGGGGAATAGTGCCCCATTATTGGAGTCAGTGGGGGGAATAGGGCCCCATTATTGGAGTCAGTGGGAGGAATAGTGCCCTGTCATTGGAGTCAGTGGGAGAATACTGCGCCGTCATTGGAGTCAGTGGGGGAATAGTGCCCCATTATTGGAGTCAGTGGGGGGAATAGTGCCCCATTATTGGAGTCAGTGGGAGGAATAGTGCCCCATTATTGGAGTCAGTGGGGGGAATAGTGCCCCATCATTGGAGTCAGTGGGGGAATAGTGCTCCATTATTGGAGTCAGTGGGGGGAATAGTGCCCCATCATTGGAGTCAGTGGGGGGAATAGTGCCCCATTATTGGAGTCAGTGGCAGGAATAGTGCCCCATCATTGGAGTCAGTGGGGGAAATAGTGCCCAATTATTGGAGTCAGTGGGGGAATAGTGCCCCATTATTGGAGTCAGTGGGAGTAATAGTGCCCCATTATTGGAGTCAGTGGGGGAAATAGTGCCCCATTATTGGAGTCAGTGAGGGGAATAGTGCCCCATTATTGGAGTCAGTGAGGGGAATAGTGCCCCATTATTGGAGTCAGTGGGGAATAGTGCCCCATCATTGGAGTCAGTGGGGGAATAGTGCCCCATCATTGGAGTCAATGGGAGGAATAGTGTCCCATCATTGGTGTCAGTGGGAGGAATAGTGCCCCATGATTGGAGTCAGTGGGGGGAATAGTGCCCCATCACTGGAGTCAGTGGGAGGAATAGTGCCCCATCACTGGAGTCAGTGGGAGGAAGTGATCCATCATTGGAGTCAGTGGGGAATAGTGCCCCATCATTGGTGTCAGTGGGGGGGAATAGTGGCCCATTATTGGAGTCAGTGGTGGGAATATTGCCCCATCATTGGTGTCAGTGGGAGGAATATTGCCCCATCATTGGAGTTGGTGGGAGGAATAATGCTTCAAGGGCAGGATAAAAGCAAGCAAAGGGCCACATCTGGCCCCAGGGCTGCAGTTTGGTGACAACTGTAAGGCCCCTTTTACACGACTGACCCGCTTGGATCCATTTTCAGTCAGATCTGAGCCGGCCACTCATTGACTCATATGGGCAGGCGGATGTCAGTGAAGATGTGTCCGCTGACACCCACCTGCCATCCGACCTGACAAGATCTGCTCAAAACAGACAGATGGCGATATGTTTGCCATCCGTCCAGCGGATCAGATGGGATCGGATGAGAACGGTCACGCAGTCCATTTTCATCCGATGTGCCCATAGAGAACAGCGGGGCTCTGATAGGTCCATCCCTGCACAGGGAGCGGAGACAGACCTGTCATCTGCCGGCTCAGCGAGGATCAACGGAGCGATCCCCCACTGAGCTAGCGGAGCCCATCCATCCGATTCGTCCCGTGTGAAGGGGGCCTAATAGTTAAGGGTTTGAAAAAAATGTATAGAAAATGTATACATGTAAATGTATAAATATTTAACATCTTTCCTCTATACAGCATACTTCTAGCAGTTTTATAGTAATTGATGTTTTGAGAAAAAAAACAAAAAAAACAAAAAAAAATTGTATGAATGTATAAGTATAGTAATAACAGATATTTTCTTTTTAGACTGGGTATTTTTATAAAAAAAAAAAAAAAAATACTAAACATGCCTATACTTACCTGCTCTATGCAATGGTTTTGCACAGAGCAGCCCCTCTGGGTACCCCCCACTGGCACTCCAGGACCCTCCTCTTCATCAGGTGCCCCCACGGAAAGCCGCTTTCCCTGGGGGCACCTGTGCGTGCTCACTCCCGAGACTCGCTGCTGCATCTATTGACACAGAAAGCGGGACTCTGGCCACCGCGCACCCCCATGTCATCGGATTTGATTGACAGCAGCTGTAGCCAATCGCTCCCACTGCTATCAGTCTGTCCAATGAGGAGAGAGACAGCGGTGGAAGCTGGATCGGATGGGCTCAGGTAAGGAAAAGGGGGGTTGGGTGGGCGGCTTCAGCAGAGAAGGTCCTTCTCCTTAGTACATAGAGTGCATTAAGGTGATAAAACTTAGGGCTTTAGAAGCACATTTAGATAGCCATACACTGTAAGATTTGGAGAGGTTGAAGGAAAGAAAACGACTGATTAGGAGAGAGCAGATCGCACACACAGATTATAGGACGAGGCCTACTACAAACATACATCCAACATTAGAAAATCGATGACTAGCATCCAGTAGGGTAGCTTAGTGTAGTTTAGTGTAGGTCCTGCCCTAGAAGAGTCTACCTTGTCGTGGTGGGCAGGCTTGGAATCTATTGGTCAAAAGTATGTTAGCGAATGGGAGAGAGGATCACTAGATCGTCACTTCTGACCAATCGATTTCACCAAAGGACTCTTGGTTTAATCAGAGCACATGAAAAAAGTTCATGAATCAGGTTTACATCCACTTTACGATGAAAGGAGGCTCCAGGCCTCAAGACAACCTTGTCCATACAAGTTTTATACAAGACAATATTGCTAGCACTCACCTCGCAGACATGATGGCAATAAGGAAGGCCACCTTGTGAAAGTTGGCTGGGGATACACTTTAAAGTGGAGCCTACAATCCTAAAATGACCCCCCCTACATGCACTCACAGCCCCCACCCCCCTCTGTATAGTAAAATGCTATTCTTCAGTTAACTTTTTTCATACCACTCTCCTGGGATACCACATCATGTATCCTAGGAGGCTACAGGAGAAGGGATCTGCAGCATCTGATAGGCAGACGTGGCGTGCATCATCTGGAGGGGTGGGGGCGGGGCTTGTGCCTGAACCCAGAAGAGGCAGCCAACTCTCAATGACCAGGATGGCAGCATGGGACCCAGGATGTGACAACTGAGTAGCGGATCGCAGCAAGACAACACTGGATTGTCTGGGCAGAGACAACCCAGCATAAGAGGGACTTAAAACAATGTTATATATATAACCATATTATCTATACCAGCTTTTATCAGCCAGGATGTCCAGGCACCCTGGGGCACCGTGAGGTTTCTTCAGAGGTGCCTTGGCAAAATGCCTGAAAATTGCCCCAAAATTGTATACAAGCCAGCATGTGGATAAAGCTGCCTTTCAGCCACAGGTTTCCATTGTGCACCATTACAACCTTCTTGAGGGCACTTTAGCTGAGTGATGGAGAAAATTTGAGGGAAAAGAGAAACCTTGGAATCCTAGTCAATACCAGTTTATAAAAGATGATTTGCTTTGGAAGAATAAATCCCCCCCTAATGTTGGGGGTCCTACATGTGTGGATGCTGCTGTGTTATGCAAAACTATTAGAATAGTTTTTACCTTTTGAAATGGGGAGCCCCCAGACTGTCCATATTTTTTAAAGGGTGCCTTGACTGATAAAAGTTTGAAAAATAATGATCTATACAATGAAAAGACTGAAAAGATTGTTCAATGTGCCATATATTTAATTGCCATTAACAATCAGGCCGCCTTCACACCTGGCCGACACATTGTTTTGTTTTGGTGCATTTGTTGTGTGACAGCATAGGGCAGCCAGCGCCAAAGTAGCTCCTGTACTTTTTTTTCAGCGGAGAGCCAAGCATATTTTGTCACAAGACTGCTACCCGGGTTTGGGGTGACATTGAGGTTCTGTTCACACAGGAAAGGGGTGTTCTGTGCACATTTCCTGCATGGGAGGGGAACACGTTTCACATGCGGTCTCTTTTTATTTGTTTGATTTTTAGTTGATGATATTGATTAGGAGGTGATCATGGATTTTGTAAAGGGTGCTGCCTTTCAAGACGAATACGAATTGTATAGATTGATGTGTCATTATAAAACTTGACCACTAGATGGAGATGGATTATCCACTCTGAATTAAAGTGATAGTAAAGTCTTTTATGACATTTTTACCTATAGGTAAATTTATAATAAAGCTTACATGTAGGTAATAGGAATATATAATAAATGTGCACTGTTTAGGAGATATTCCAGTGAGCAGCAGCCAGTGACATCACCAGCGCATGTACTTTGAAGAAACTGAACATTGGTGCCATTCCTTCAGAGCTCTGTGTTGAGGCTCCCGCACGAATGCGCTGGACTGACATTTTTGCAGCTACCACATCCAAATTGCAATAGTGTGAACCCAGCCGTAGCCTCCCTGGCGGTATGATTATGTCAGATCTTTGCGTCTCAAAGCAGTACAATTATTTTGCATAGGAATTTGGCGTTTTGTGTTAGAAATAACACACTTAAATCTGTCCAAACAAGAGTCTAGTAGACATCCCGGGTATGATGAAGTTTGAAACACAAACTTATAATATAATAAATATAAATAATTCTAAAAAATAATAATATGATAGTAATAAAATTAATTTCCACATAATTAACTATCACTCAATTTTGCAAGTGTTCTAATTTACTATTGGCGTTTTCTAGCTGGTCTAAAAACACTTTTGACATAAAGGCACACTTTTTGGTTGCTATGGACAATTTCCAGTTTCCAGGCAGTATTTATAATACAAGAAGAATCACTAAAAAAGAGTGTATATCCTCTGATGGGAAATTAAATAGGGTTACTGGCAATAGGTAATAGTACAAGAGTAGAAGAGATTAGAGTCTTTCTACTATTACCTATTGCCAGTAAACTATTTAAAATCCCATCAGAGGATATACACTCTTTTTCAGGGATTCTTTTTCTATTGTACTAGAGATGTGGGTTCACTGACAATCAAGTCTCATACAGGGGCGACACCACTCCTCTGTAGTGATGGCGGAACGGTTCTCTCCCGGCGGTTGTTTCGTGGCGAATTTCGGCTGTTCGCGGTCCGCCCGATCAGCGGACTATTGCCGCCATTCACCGGGCGGGCTTCCGTGTTTACTGTGTAAAAGAACTTTGACCTATGATGACACATCCATCATGGGGTACAGGCAGGCATGTACTGGCCATCGGGACTACCGGGAGTTTCCCTGTGGGCCGATGGCTCAGTGGGCCACTCTGATGTAAGGGGGCTGGTGATGGGACACTCTGATGTAAGGGGGTGCTGATGGGACACTCTGATGTAAGGGGGTGCTGATGGGACACTCTGATGTAAGGGGGTGCTGATGGGACACTCTGATGTAAGGGGGCTGGTGATGGGACACTCTGATGTAAGGGGGCTGGTGATGGGACACTCTGATGTAAGGGGGCTGGTGATGGGACACTCTGATGTAAGGGGACTGGTGATGGGACACTCTGATGTAAGGGGACTGGTGATGGGACACTCTGATGTAAGGGGACTGGTGATGGGACACTCTGATGTAAGGGGGCTAATGATGGGACACTCTGATGTAAGGGGGCTAATGATGGGACACTCTGATGTAAGGGGGCTAATGATGGGACACTCTGATGTAAGGGGGCTAATGATGGGACACTCTGATGTAAGGAGGTGCTGATGGGACACTGATGTAAGGGGACTTGTGATTGGACACTCTGATGTAAGGGGGCTGGTTATGGGACACTCTGATGTAAGCAGGTGCTGATGGCACACTCTGATGTAAGGAGGTGGTGATGGGACACTCTGATGTAAGGGGGCTGGTAATGGGACACTCTGATATAAGGGGGTGCTGATGGGACACTCTGATGTAAGGGGGCTGGTGATGGGACACTCTGATGTAAGGAGGTGCTGATGGGACACTCTGATGTAAGGGGGCTGGTGATGGGACACTCTGATGTAAGGGGGCTGGTGATGGGACACTCTGATGTAAGGGAGTGCTGATGGGACACTCAAACTGTAAGTGGGCCGGTCTGGATGAAGTCCAGGGCCACATTTCTGTCCCAGTCCAGCCCTGGGTACAGGACAGCCAATTGAGACATTACAGCACATGGACACTTGGACATTCCCCCTAACTTATAAATAGACCTGATCCGGCGGCCATTTTACATTCTTTCTTCTGTCACTATAGGGAGAGATTGCTGTGTGGAGCAGGGAGAGATTGCAGTGACCCAAATCGCTAGCTATTTGGTACACAAAAGTTCTTTTCAGGACTGGTATAGGTGTTAGGTGTAGTTCAGGATATAGGTTTGAGGCACTGCTGTGCTACTGATTGTTGCAGCAGCCTGAGTGTCTTTTGTCAGTTTAGAGAAAGGGACAGGACGGTGTGTGCTGCAGGGACAGTCAGTTTAATCATTAGCTGTTACTATCAGGTCCACAAAAGTACTATTCAAGTTATTGTTCCAGCAGCCTCTCTTTTGTCAGTTTATATAGGGACAGGCAGGAAGCTGTGTGTGAGGCAGTGAGGGTCAGTTTAATCAGTAACTGTTACTATATTAGGTCCACAAAGGTTCTTTTCAGGACTGGTATGGTAATAGGCTTGTACACGTATAATATTCTTTCCTCCAAATATAGAAAGAATATTATACTTGACTGCTGCCCTTCTGCTGCAGTCTGCTAATCAGTCACAACCTACTTGTTCCACAAAGGTCCTTATAAGGACTGGTAACTTGGTCTAGGGTGCTAGAGTACATAGGGTTGAGTGAGGTACAGTCTGCTATTCTATAAGGACTGGTATAGGTCCACAATACATAGGGTTGAGGTGCACTACTGCTGACTGCTGCCCTATACTGCAGCAGTCCTTCATCAGTATAGGGACTGACGTACAGTCTGCTAATCAGTCACACACAACCTACTTGTTCCACAAAGGTCCTTATAAGGACTGGTAACTTGGTCTAGGGTGCTACAGTACATAGAGTTGAGTGAGGTACAGTCTGCTATTCCGTAAGGACTGGTATAGGTCCACAATACATAGGGTTGAGGTGCACTACTGCTGACCGCTGCCCTATACTGCAGCAGTCCTTCATCAGTATAGGGACTGAGAGTTTTGTCACAGGGTTATTTAAAAAATGACAGGCAGAGGAAGAGGCAGGCCCTTCCGCAGGGGTAGGGCAGGAGCAACAGGCTTGATCCAAAGTGGGAAGTTGCAGAAGGTGCGTTCAATTCATTTAAAGGACGCACCAGACTTGGTTGAGTGGCTCACTCAGCCTTACTCTTCTGCACCCTCCTCATCCTCTCGATCTGCACCCTCTTCTTCACTCTCTGCTATGTGCACCCCCAAAGACACTACCACCAACAACACCATCACCTCCACATACCTTCCGCTTGAGTCACAGGAATTATTTTCCGATCCATATCAAGACATTTCTGATGCGCAGCCACTCTTGGTATTGGATCAGGAAGAGGAAGTAGCAACAAATGCTACTCAGCAGTCTGACGCCAGTACCCAGATCAGCCCAAGGAGGAGGTTGGTCCCCGGTGTTGCTGCCTACTTCGAGATCTCTACTTATAGCGGTGGGGAAGGTGACGTCGATGATGACATGTCTAGTGATGTCACGTGGGTGCTCACAAGAGAGGAAGAGGAGGGGAGTTCGGAGGGAGATATGGACCAGCAGATAGGGAGGAGAAGCAGGAATAACTTACATTGCACAGGAGGGACAAAGCAGACTGCAAATGTATCAGGAGCGAGTCATCGACCATGTACGGTGTTAGGTGCAATTGTCAACTTAATTGCTTTCTAGTTTATATTGCTGTGCCAAATTTTAGCTCTTTAAAGAATGAGACACAGAAAGACCATGCTCCGTATGCCAGCTTTGAGCTTCAAATGTCCCGTGCTCAGCTTCTTCCTCTTTTTTATTATCTTATATAGGGTGGTTACAAAAGTATAGGTTTTAGCAAAGTTTCCATATAAGGTAACAAGCAGTTAATTTCAACATACATCACGCGATGGTCAGTCGTTTAACAGAAAACCACAAACTACAACCTTGCAACATATTTTGACACGTACACATAGAATGCAGAGAGAGAAATGAAAGAAAATTAAACAAAACTTAAGTAGAACTATAATCCATTAATTTCCAATCTTATCATTTTTCCCCCTTTGACATCATACCCTTCACCATTCTGGGTCCTTGCAAACAAGTGAACAGCCGATACTTCAAAGAGTACTATCCCTGACCGCGGGTTGTCAGAGGAGGATAAGTCTTCTCTATTTACCCTCATCCCTCAAATCCATACCAGCATCTTATAAGCAAAGAGAATAGAAAAGGGGTGATGTCAAAATACCCTTTTTATCATTAGAGTTCCTTAATATCTTTCTCTTTCCATTCTATCTGTTCGTGCCTTAATCTTCCTATATAAGCAACAGTTTATTATGGTAGGCAATACAAAAGCTAAAATTAGAATAAGCATCGGATTGAGCATCCAATTGAAAATACCCGTAGCTGTGGGTGACCATCCACTGAAAACATCGTACCAATGGTGGGTAGTTTCAGCTCTTATCTGTGAGGATAAATGTATTAATTTTCCTTTATCTATAACTGCAGATATTAGATTATTTTGAAGGGTATGTTCCTGTGTCTCTATGTGTTTTCTAAGTATTTCGGACTCTCTTAAAATTTGTTGTAAGGGCTCTAATGATATTATGAAAGGTGTAGTATCAGTAAGATTATCTACCGTCCATTCTTGATTGAATATTCTATGTGCATCTGGTTCAAAAAGGAAAGTTTCATTCTGCCATTTAAGCATTTTAACATTCTTTACACATCCTGAATAAGGAGCTGTTTTATTTAAACTTTCCATAGTTTCCTGATCATTTGTAATTAAACAAATATGTTGTGGTCCTATCTCCATAAATCTGTTTCCTACACTTACTGGTAGTCTCTGAAACTTACATATATTAGATTGATGTTTCAATAAGCAAGGTTCATAGACTGGAGAACTTCTTCCACAAACTATTCCCTTATTAGTTTTAGTACATAGACTTAGATCATGAGTCATGTTTTGTGTATCTACATAATGTCCATAGATCTCAGGATACCAAAATTCAGGTAGATCCTTCCCTATCAGGAGTGGCATTACTATTAACTTACACATTACCTCAATCCCTTCTACTTTATATACATCAAATCTTCCAGCACACCATCTTTCTTCACATTCAACTTCTTTTCCTGGTACTTCAAACCATGTATTTTCTAAATTTAAACCCTTGAAATAGGTCATCCAAGTGTGATAATTCCCCAATCGTAGCTCATCTCGAGCTCTATTAATTTGAATGTGATAAGATAGTGTAGAGAAAGCACATTGAGTAATATTTATGAACGTCTGATTTGCTTTCCACAACTCCAAACTAGCTAGTACTGTGTGATTAACCATAATATTGAGATATTTAGTTAACTGTACCTGGCTAATTTGTGTTTCAAATGTTGTAGGTAACCATTTGCTTGTGATTATTAAACTATCAGCTATGTGACTTCCTGCACGTTTCCACTTATTTTGTATCATTTCCATCTGTATCCCATTCATTACTCCCATTCCAGTTCCTGCAGCTCCCAAAACTGTATCATACCATTCTCGTCGATACCTACACTCTGGTAGCTGGGGAAAAGTTACATTAAATTTGATTTTTGTTTTCTGTTGTGATACCGAAACATTTATGCAAGTTTTAGGAATAGGAGTTAATACAGAGGATTCAAAGATGGTAGGTAGAGTGTCCTCTATCTTTATATCGAAACCATAATGTTGCCATTGTATATATCCTCCTATTTTTTTACCTGATTTCCTTATTGGTACAAAATACCATGCTGCACAAATATAAGTTGCAGATTGATTTGTACTAATAGGACCTGTTAGATTGAATTGTTCACTTCCACTTACTGGTCTGGGACCCTTTCCCCTCGGTTGGTTCCTGTAGATTTGGGAATCTGGGGTAAAAAGTAACATTCGTGTTTTGTCAAATACTTCCCAAAAAGTATTTCATATGGGGATAACCCTGTTTTTCCCGTTGGAGTATACCTTATGGAGAACAAAGCTAAGGGTAGGCATTCAGGCCATGGTTTATTTAACTCCTGCATAGCTTTTTGTATTTTTAACTTTATTGTCCCATTTACTCTTTCTACTGATCCTGAACTCTGTGGGTGGTAAGGGGTGTGGAAACTTTGTTGAACCCCTAACATAGCCATTACATTCTGCATGATTTCTCCTGTAAAGTGTGTTCCCCTATCTGATTCTATGGTTTCAGGAAGACCAAACCTAGGTATTAACTCAGTGATCAGTTTCTTGGCTGTGGCTTTTGCTGTAGCTGATTTCACTGAATAACTTTCGGCCAGCCTGAAAATAAGTCGATGCACACGAGACAAAATTCAAATGGGCCGCTCTTAGGCATTTGGATATAGTCAATTTGCAGTCTCTGAAAGGGATACTGGGCCCGAACCTGGTGTTTCTGTGGAGTTTTTACTCTCTGTCCTGGATTATTCAGGAGACAGATTTGGCAGGCTGCACAGTAGTTTCTCGCAATACTACTGAATCCAGGGGCGAGCCATCCTTGGTTCACAATCCTATACATGGAATTGGAACTGACATGGGTGGGTAGGTGAACTGCCGCTGCCATTGCTAGATACAGAGAGGCAGGTAGGCATATTCTGCCTCCTTCCCTCCATATATTGTCAAGGCCTAGCGCTGCTCCCATTTTTACCCATCTGTCTTTCTCACTCTCCCCTGCTTGCTCCTGTAGTTTACTCAGCTGCTGCCATGTCGGTTCTGGGATACTCACCTTTACCGTTGCTAAGGTTTCAGGGCTTACTTCCCCTAGAGCTGCCTGTTTTGCAGTTAAATCTGCAAATGCATTTCCTTTTGCCTCAATTGTTTTTGCGCTCGTGTGTGCCGCTATCTTCATAATGGCCACTCGTTTACCCTTTTGAAGATTGTTCAGAACTCTCTTAATCCCTTCTCCATGTTTTACAGGTGTACCTGCTGCTGTCAGATAACCTCTAGCTTTCCATATGTGACCATAATCATGTGCAACACCATAAGCATAGGCAGAGTCAGTGTAAATATTCCCTTCTCGCCCTTCTAAGTATTCTAGGGCTTTTTCCAAAGCTGTTAATTCTGCTTCTTGTGCGGACATGTGGACTGGTAAGGACCGTGCTTCAATTACCAGTGTATCAGTCACTACAGCATATCCTGTGTGATATTTACCCTTGTCATCAGCAAACCTACTGCCATCTATATACAAGGTGTGCTCAGCATTTAAAATTGGTGTATCTGTAACATGTGGAAACCCCATTGTCTCTTGTTCCATGAGCTGAAAACAATCGTGTTCATCTATCTCTTTAAACAAAAGAGTGTCAGTGTCAGTTTCCTCATTTCCTTCCTTATTAGCACTATTAGCACTATCATTCCCCCTTGCCAAATCTGGTGACTGAAGAGGCAAAAAGGTGGCCAAATTTAAAGTTGTACAGCGCTGAAAAGTGACATTTGGAGGTAAGAGTAAAGTACACTGTAGCCTTAGTTGTCGGGCCATGGATATGTGTTTAGGCTGTATCTGAGACAAGATTGCATGTATGTCGTGTGTGGTATGCACTACAACCGGATTGTCTAGAACAATTTCTGATGACTTATCTATGATAATTGACACTGCAGCTACCGCCCGTACACAGGACGGCGAACCTCTGGACACAGGATCTAGTGCTGCTGAGAAGTAGGCAACGGGTCTTTGTTTTATATGTGACTGTGTCAAAACACCTGTGGCGTGTCCAGTGATCTCAGCAATGTATAGATGGAATGTCTTGGTGTAATCTGGTATACCGATAGCCGGTGCAGAAATCAATAACTTTTTTAGAGTGACAAACGACTCATAAGCTACTTCCGTAAGCATATATGGCACGATTTTCAAACAATCGTATAATGGCTGCATCAAAGAGCTAGCGTGTGGTATCCATTGTCTACAATATGACACAATACCTAAAAACATACACAATTGTTTGAAATTCCGTGGGGGTAACATTCCCTTTATCACTTGAACCCTCTCCTCAGTGAGATGTCTTGTACCCTGTGATATACAATGTCCTAAAAAGATAACCTTTTCCTGACACACTTGCAACTTTTTCTTATTAACCTTACAACCTTTTTCTGCCAAAAATCGCAACAATTTAAGGGTAGTATCTAAACAAGTTTCCTTGTCAGGGCAGCATAACAATAAATCATCCACATATTGTAACAATACACAAGAATCAGGTGGTACCCATTCCTCCAATACCGTTTGTAACATGAGATGTTTTTATTGTCTATTTGTATTGGGATGTGTAACATTTTTGTATGTGATTTTATATCATCATTATTGTTGCCCCTGGGCTGGTTCCTTCTCTGATTAACTGGAGAATCAACACCTTCCTCTCCTTCATCCCTTATTCTTTTCCTACAGTTGCGTCTGATGTGACCAATCTTGTTACAGTAGTAACAGGTGAGGGGTTTGCGAGAGGAACCTCTACCTTGCTCTTGGGGACCCACAATCGCATTGATTGCATGATGTTTCCTCCCTTTGGTTTCTGCTAAGTCCGCCTCTATGCCTTGTGCCTTCTGTAACAATGTCCCTCTATCTCTAGTTGCCCTCCACTCTGGTGTGCAGGCTTTCAGTCTTTCACTTATCTGTGGAATTAATCCTTCCATGAACTGTCTATTGAAGGCTCGGATCGTGACTGGCAGAGCCAAATCCAATCCCTCATCTGCCATCATACTTTCCATAGATAAGTAAAATTCTGAAACAGTTTGTCCTGGCATTTGTTTCATGGGTGATATGGACCCCCTCTCCTGTTGTTTTGCCTGACAGAAAGCTTCTAATCTAGCAATAAAAGGGGCCCTTGAGTCTATGTGTCTCACATGCCCTCCCAACAGGTTACCATCCGCATCAGTCTGTCCTGCCGGCCGATGTGGACCTATCTCATTCATAAATTGGTTGAATAATGTCAAAGTCATTTTATGTCTACATAAGTCCTCTCCGTCCTGCTAGGCCGCTTCATGCGTATTCATTAATTGGGTTACAAATCTGCAGAAAGCGGCTGGTTTTGCTACTGGGTCTGGGGCGCTCTGTATTAATGCCATAAGGGTGTCTGCTGACCAAGGCGCCCAAGTCCTTATCTGCATTCTACGGGTGACAGTTGGTGGGGCATTTGGGTTGGCTGGTCCAAAATCTTGGTTATTCACTTGCACTATACGCGTGTCAGTTCGTACGGGAGCTACCGTTTCTGGGTGAGGTTTTTGTGCCCCACAATGCACACATTCTATTGCCCATTCTGGGTTCTGTGCTCCACAGACCTGACAAACCCATCCTCTCCCCTCAAGTACAGGATATATCTTGTGTGTCTTACGCTCTATGTCAGCATATGGGGGTGGGGTGGATGGTTTGGGGTTAACTTTAGGCTCAACCAGTTTCATTCGTCGGTCTTTCATATCCCATCCGTCACACTCTGGATTATATTTCCACCCTTCATCCTGTGCTCGATTTGAGACCTTAATTAAGCATTCAATCTGATACG
Organism: Lithobates pipiens; assembly: GCF_037356315.1. NCBI lineage: Eukaryota > Metazoa > Chordata > Amphibia > Anura > Ranidae > Lithobates > Lithobates pipiens. The sequence continues at coordinate 1,220,993 of NW_027507898.1, read as the reverse complement.
TCCATTGTTTCTCTAACACCTCTCCCTGTCTGTCCTTCCTTATTTCATCCCATACTTCTGGGTCTAAACCCGCTGCTCCTTTCACTTTGAATTTACGGAGGACATTTTTCAAATCCCTCGCTCCATCTTTACCATAGATGTTTTTAACTATCTGTTGCACAGTATAGTGTGCCACAGTTCCCTGTCGGGGCTTTGTATTCAGCTGGCCCATTTTGGCAGTCTGTGCCTAGGTAGCGTGTGGGACACTTAATGTACCGATATATATATAATTCAAAAAGTTACAAAAAGCACCTCGTTACTTTCCTCCTAGGGTGCCAAAAAATACTAAAAACCTCTCCTGGATGAGATTTCTGAAATCGGATTACCTTATATGCTAGCCAACTGACAAATATTATAACCAGACTGACGGCTACAACATATACAAGCATTCCTTTTAAGTGGCCAGGTATCCCCTCTAGATCTCCGGGCTTGTGGAGACCTTATTCCCCTTTGTATCTGGGATCCCTCTCGTGCACTCTTATCCCTGCTTTATGGAGCAGACAGGGCTTATACTCTCAACCCGCCTATGGTTTATGAATTAGATGTGAGGTTAAGCATAAGCGTCAGACCCCCCCGAAAGGGCGCATTCCGTTGCTTAGTTCGGCAATCCCCTTCCAACTCATACCATCCTTGACAAGGCTCATTCACTTTCTCAACAAGACAGACAGACAACAAACAACAAATAATTCCAGCAATATAAACCAAATATACAGTAATTTAAGACCCGCCACTACAGAGGCTGATGCTCTGCACCAGGAGGACAGTAACTGACAGAACGGATAGGCACAAATCAGGGGAGCACAGAATATAAGAAAAATAAAGCTTTTTCTTACCTGCGCAGGTTTTGGTCTGTGGTTCCCAGAATGCCTGATCCGATTGTTCCGTCGGTCCCGTTCGTCCACCTCTTGTAGTTTCATTGGCCGGGTCCCTGTTCGGGCCCAAACTGTTAGGTGCAATTGTCAACTTAATTGCTTTCTAGTTTATATTGCTGTGCCAAATTTTAGCTCTTTAAAGAATGAGACACAGAAAGACCATGCTCCGTATGCCAGCTTTGAGCTTCAAATGTCCCGTGCTCAGCTTCTTCCTCTTTTTTATTATCTTATATAGGGTGGTTACAAAAGTATAGGTTTTAGCAAAGTTTCCATATAAGGTAACAAGCAGTTAATTTCAACATACATCACGCGATGGTCAGTCGTTTAACAGAAAACCACAAACTACAACCTTGCAACATATTTTGACACGTACACATAGAATGCAGAGAGAGAAATGAAAGAAAATTAAACAAAACTTAAGTAGAACTATAATCCATTAATTTCCAATCTTATCAACGGTCACATCTGGCGCTCCCAGGACACCGGAACATGGCTCCGCAGTGTGGGCTTTTTTTAACGTGTCCGCTGCTGACAATAGCGTTGCCATCTGCAATCTTTGCAGTCAACGCATTAGTAACGGTATGCCCAGCACTCACTTAGGGGCGACCGCCTTAAGAAGGCACATGAGCAGCCATCACCGAGCCCAGTGGGAGCAACGGAACACACAAAGCCACACTCCAGGCTCTCACCGTCCAGCCTCGTCTTCTACTTCTCCTTCTCCTCTCTCCTCACAATTGTCCTCCACTCCACCTTCCATCACGCCAAGCTCACGTTTTTCTGCAAAAAGGCAGGCTTCCGTGGGCCTAATGTTCAAGCGTAAAAAAATGATGACGCCGGATAACCCTCTTGCCCAATGGTTGACGGCTGGCTTGTCAGAACTTATAGCCCGCCAACTACTGCCATATAAACTGGTGGACTCGGAGGCCTTTCGCAAATTTGTGGCCATTGGAACACCACAATGGAAGGTCCCAGGAAGGAAGTATTTCTCACAGAAGGGCATCCCAGAGCTATATGGCCATGTTCAGCGGCAAGTGAATGTATCTCTGGCACACAGTGTCGGTGCTAAGATACATCTGACCACAGACACGTGGTCTAGCAAACACGGGCAGGGAAGGTATATCACTTTTACTGCCCACTGGGTGAACCTTCTGACGGCCGTCAAGCATGTAACCCGTGGCACCTGTGTAGATTTGGTTTTACCGCCACGGATTGCATGCAGGCCTGGCTCTTCTTCTCCTCCTCCTCCTACTCCATCCTCCTCCCTCTCCTCCTCAGCTGACTCCTTCTTTTCCGCTGCTAGCGTCTCTTCCGCTGCGCCGCCCAAGCTCCCCAGAACCTATTCGACATGCCAGGTGAGACGTTGCCATGCCGTGCTGCGTCTGTTGTGCCTGGAAGCCAAGAGCCACATCAGGCCCGGCACTCCTTTCAGCTTTGCGTTCACAGGCAGAACAGTGGCTAACACGGCTCAATTTGACAGTTGGTAAAGTGGTGTGTGACAACGGTGCCAATCTGCTTAGCGCATTGAAACAGGGCAAAATCACGCACGTGCCATGCATGGCACATGTCTTAAACTTGGTCGTGCAGCGATTCATTGTCAAATACCCTGGGGTCCAGGACATCTTGCAGCAGGCAAGGAAAATCTCGGCCCATTTCAGAAGATCTTACACGGCCATGGCTCGCCTTGCTGACATTCAGCGGCGACACAATCTGCCCGTCAGACGTCTTATTTGCGATTGCCCGGCGCGATGGAACTCAACCTTCTATATGCTTGATAGGCTGCTCCAGCAGAAACGTGCAGTTAACGTCTACAAGTATAAACTCTGCGGCAGAACAGGTTCTGGGGAGCTGGGGTTTTTTTCACCGCGCCAGTGGCTGCTATAGCGCGACACATGCAGACTTCTGCGCCCATTTGAGGAGATCACCAAACTGGTCAGTCGCAGCCATGGCGCCATCAGTGACATGGTACCTTATGCCTTCTTTATGGATCGTGCATTGCGTCGTGTCATTGATCAAGCTGTGGAGGAGCAGGAGCGGGAAGATGAGGAAGTCGCAATGCTGGATGAATTCCCAGAGGGGGCTACTCTATCTGAGACAAGTGAACAACAGGAGTCAGAGGAGGATGGTGCCCGGGCGGATGAGGAGGAGCAAGAAGAGCATGCTGTAAACCTTTCTGGGATCCCTGTTGTGCGTGGATGGGGAGAGGAGAATGAAGAGGACGACATTATCCTGGATGATGAGCAGGAGCCAGGCCACCACACCGCTTCCAGTTTAGTGCAAATGGGGGCCTTCATGCTCCAGTGTTTTAATAGGGACCCCTGTATAAAAAGCATGAGGGTCAAGGACCAGTACTGGGTGGCAACGTACTTAGACCCCCGGTACAAACACAAAATGGTGGAAATGTTACCGCTGTCACAGAGGGCTGGCAGAATGGAGCACTTCCAGGCCTTGCTTCGAGAAATGCTGCATTCTGCTTTTGCATGCGCTGGCAGAGGAGCAATTACCTCTCCCAGAGAAGGAGTTGCAGGTACCAATCCAACAGCGCCTGCAAGAAGAGGCCGGTTTGAAGATGTGTTGGTGACTTCGGATATGAGGTCATTCTTTCAGCCGACCCATCGACAGGTGTCATCTGGATCCAGCATCAGGGAACGCCTAGACCGTCAGGTGTCCGACTACATCGGGTTAACGGCCGATGTGGACGCTCTGAGGAGTGATGAACCCCTGGACTACTGGGTGGGCAGGCTTGACCTCTGGCCAGACCTTGCCCAATTTGCAATCGAACTGTTGGCTTGCCCCTCATGCAGTGTCCTGTCCGAAAGGACGTTCAGCGCAGCAGGGGGGATCGTGACCGATAAGCGTACTCGCCTAGGTCACGACAGCGTTAACTACCTCACATTTCTAAAAATGAATGAGGCATGGATCTCGGAGGAATTCAACACATGTGACCAGTAGACCATGTATATGTCTATAAACAATTTTTTTAATCGAGCACACAGACCTTCTTTCTTCATTTGGCTCAATTCCTTGTCCAAAAAAAGCACACCGTACTATATGCCCGTACCCTCCTCTTTGAAGAGGTTGAGCGGCATCATATTTCTACTGGGGCTGCTTATTATGAGGGGCTCCCACCATCCCGGTGCTGTGCTGACTTCCTTCTGGGCTGTACCTCTGCTGTGCATATTATGAGGGGCTCCCACCATCCCTGTGCTATGCTTATTATGAGGGGCTCCCACCATCCCTGTGCTGTGTTGACTTTCTCCTGGGGCTGTTTATTATGAGGGGCTCCCACCATCCCTGTGCTATGCTGACATCCTCCTGGGGCTGCTTATTATGAGGGGCTCCCATCATCCCTGTGCTATGCTTATTATGAGGGGCTCCCACCATCCCTGTGCTGTGCTGACTTCCTCCTGGGGCTGCTTATTATGAGGGGCTCCCACCATCCCTGTGCTGTGCTGACATCCTCCTGGGGCTGCTTATTATGAGGGGCTCCCACCATCCCTGTGCTGTGCTGACTTCCTCCTGAGGCTGTACCTCTGCTGTGCATATTATGAGGGGCTCCCACCATCCCTGTGCTATGCTCATTATGAGGGGCTCCCACCATCCCTGTGCTATGCTCATTATGAGGGGCTCCCACCATCCCTGTGCTATGCTCATTATGAGGGGCTCCCACCATCCCTGTGCTATGCTGACTTCCTCCTGGGGCTGCTTACGGCACAGGTGTCAGTGCTGTATATCACGGTGCTGATGTTAGTACTCTCTATCACGGTGCTGGTGTTAGAGCTTTATGTCACGCTGCTGATGTCAGTGTTCTCTATCACGGTGCTGCTGTCAGTGCTGTATATCAAGGTGCTGGTGTTAGTGCTTTATGTCACGCTGCTGATGTCAGTGCTCTCTATCACGGTGCTGCTGTCAGTGCTGTATATCACGGTGCTGGTGTTAGTGCCTTATGTCACGCTGCTGATGTCAGTGCTCTCTATCACGGTGCTGTTGTCAGATCTCTCTATCACGGTGCAGGTGTCAGTGCTGTATGTCACGCTGCTGGTGATCATCTCCTGCACCCTCTTCTTTGCCTACCCTGACCTTCCCTCTCTTCCATTGCCTTCATGCGCTCCACAGTCCTGAATTGTCACAACAATTTCCCATATAAAAAAAGAATGCTTGTAGTTGTCGATCCCAGATTCACCTCATACATGTGTTATGTCATTGGCCATGTGGTGGGACTATGTTTGCACAGCTACTAATTATTTTGTGGCTGCAAATTTGACCTGTATGTTTGCAAAGTTCGCCTCCCATTGAAGTCAATGGGGCCCGCCGCGAATGTTCCGGTTCGCAAACTATCGGCCACGTTCGCAGTCCGCGTTCGCGAAACGTCCCGTTGGAAGTTTGTCCATTACTACTCCTCTGTATTTATAATATAAAACTGCATGGAGGGAACTGGACAAAGCACTAGGGACAAAAGGGATGTGAAATCATTTCATACAGTGATGTAATCATTAAGATTACAGTGTACTGTATGTATTATGATTTTTCACATTTTTGAATTTGCCGCTTGGCTCTACCCCCATGCGCCGCTCGCAGGGAATGGACCCGGCACACAGAGGCATTGGGTGGAAGACACAGACACAGCGGGTGGGATATTGCAGGATCCTGGGGACAAGGTAAGTACACTGCACCAGGATCCTGCAATGCAATCCCGAGTGTGGCTCGGGGTTACCGCTAATGGTGCGGAAATTTAACCCCGAGCCACACTCAGGGAAACCGCCAGGGAGGTTAATGAGAAGTTCACTTCAAATAAATAAATGCACATTTTTTTTGCCTTTGGAGCCTGGAAAACATGGCACCAGCGATCAGCAGATTGCTGATACCATGCAGGTCTCCTGCAGACTGTCAGTGTAAGCTGTTTGCCCTGCACATCGTACAGCCAGGCAGTTTCACACTGACAAGAAGACTCAATTAACTACCATAGCACTGAACAGCGCAGTGGTAGATCATTGAGAACTGCAAACCAACAGCCGCAAAGGATGGCGATGCTTGTAGATCATTCACACACACAGAGTCCTGTGCTGTGAATGAATAATGCAGCCGTGTGAGCAGAGCCCCGTGCGGCCGCACTGTTTTCAAAAAGTGACAGCTAGTATAGGGAACTTCTCCCCATGCTGCTGCCAGAGGGAGAGGAGGGATCGGTGAATGGCTGCAGCAGTAGGAACATGTTACATGTTTCACCTTAAAAACAGATGGAACATGTAACACGTTCCCAAAGGTGGATTTATCCTTTAAAGAATCTTAAAGACACAGCGCAACATACAGTGCCTTGCGAAAGTATTCGGCCCCCTTGAACTTTTCAACCTTTTGCCACATTTTAGGCTTCAAACAAAGATATAAAATTTTTATTTTTTGTGAAGAATCACCAACAAGTGGGACGCAAGTGTGAATTGGAACAAAATCTATTGGATTTTTGAAACTTTTTTAACTAATAAAAAAATGAAAAGTGGGGCGTGCAAAATTATTCGGCCCCCTTGCGTTAATACTTTGTAGAGCCACCTTTTGTTGCGATTACAGCTGCAAGTCGCTTGGGGTATGTCTCTATCAGTTTTGCACATCGAGAGACTGAAATTCTTGCCCATTCTTCCTTGCAAAACAGCTCAAGCTCAGTGAGGTTGGATGGAGAGCGTTTGTGAACAGCAGTTTTCAGCTCTTTCCACAGATTCTCGATTGGATTCAGGTCTGGACTTTGACTTGGCCATTCTAACACCTGGATACGTTTATTTGTGAACCATTTCTTTGTAGATTTTGCTGTATGTTTGGGATCATTGTCTTGTTGGAAGATAAATCTCCGTCCCAGTTTCAGGTCTTTTGCAGACTCCAACAGGTTTTCATCCAGAATGGTCCTGTATTTGGCTGCATCCATCTTCCCCTCAATTTTAACCATCTTCCCTGTCCCTGCTGAAGAAAAGAAGGCCCAAACCATGATGCTGCCACCACCATGTTTGACAGTGGGGATGGTGTGTTGAGGTTGATGAGCTTTGTTGCTTTTACGCCAAACATATCGTTTTGCATTGTGGACAAAAAGTTCGATTTTGGTTTTATCTGACCAGAGCACCTTCTTCCACATGTTTGGTGTGTCTCCCAGGTGGCTTGTGGCAAACTTTAGACAAGACTTTTTATGGATATCTTTGAGAAATGACTTTCTTCTTGCCACTCTTCCATAAAGGCCAGATTTGTGCAGTGTACGACTGATTGTTGTCCTATGGACAGACTCTCCCACCTCAGCTGTAGTTCTCTACAGTTCATCCAGAGTGATCATGGGCCTCTTGGCTGCATCTCTGATCAATCTTCTCCTTGTCTGAGCTGAAAGTTTAGAGGGACGGCCAGGTCTTGGTAGATTTGCAGTGGTCTGATACCCCTTCCTTTTCAAAATGATCGCTTGCACAGTGCTCCTTGGGATGTTTAAAGCTTGGGAAATCTTTTTGTATCCAAATCCGGCTTTAAACTTCTCCACAACAGTATTACGGACCTGCCTGGTGTGTTCCTTGGTCTTCATGATGCTCTCTGCGCTTTCAACAGAACCCTGAGACTACCACAGTGCAGGTGCATTTATACAGAGACTTGATTACACACAGGTGGATTATATTTATCACCATCAGTCATTTAGGACAACATTGGATCATTCAGAGATCCTCGCTGAACTTCTGGAGTGAGTTTGCTGCACTGAAAGTAAGGGGGCCGAATAATTTTGCACGCACCACTTTTCAGTTTTTTATTTGCTAAAAAAGTTTAAAATATCCAATAGATTTCGTTCCACTTCACAATTGTGTCCCACTTGTTGGTGATTCTTCACAAAAAATTAAAATTTAATATCTTTATGTTTGAAGCCTGAAATGTGGCAAAAGGTTGAAAAGTTCAAGGAGGGCGAATACTTTCACAAGCCACTGTATATATATATATATATATATATATATATATATATATATATATATTAGACATGTGTGATTAGTTTCGTACGAATTTCCAAAAATTCGTACGTTCGGGAGGATCCGAAATACGAATTGCCATGCGTCCGAATTCTGTACGGAATACGAACTTTTGTTTACGAATTCCGGATTTCGGACGACGACTCGGTCATTATGCTTATTATGACTTGTAAAAGACTTTTGTGATAGAAGTCAATGTAAGTTACCTGAAGACATCAGTGAAGCACTTTCCTCCTCTCTGGGCAGGCTGCCAAGAAAAGATCAAAGTGATACAATGTTTCTTCTTCAATGGGCTGAACTCTGTGTGTAGAAGTTCTCAGTTTACCCATTTAAAGACTAAATCTTTTCTGACACTTGTTGCTTACTAGTAAAAATCCAGTATTTTCTGCTAGAAAATCACTCAGAAGCCCCAAAAATTATATATATATATTTTAGCAGACACCCTAGGGAATAAAATAGCGGTTGTTGCAATATTTTATGTGACGCGGTATTTGCGCAGAGGTCTTTCAAACGCAAGTTAGCCCTTTTTTTTCGGTCAACCTCTAGAGAGCACTGACATTAGCAGCGTGACATACAGCAATGACACCTGCACCGTGATAGAGTGATCTGACACCAGCACCGTGATAGAGAGCACTGACATCAGCAGCGTGACATAAAGCACTGACACCAGCACCGTGATATAAAGCACTGACACCAGCACCGTGATATACAGCACTGACACCTGCACCGTAAGCAGCCCCAGGAGGAAGTCAGCATAGTACAGGGATGGTGGGAGCCCCTCATAATAAGCAGCCCCAGGAGGAAGTCAGCATATCAAAAGGATGGTGAACTTTGCAAACCTACAGGTCATATTTGCAGCCACAAAATAATTACTAGCTGTGCACACATAGTCCCACCACATGGCCAATGACATAACACATGTATGAGGTGAATCTGGGATCGACAACTACAAGCATTCTTTTTTTATATGTGAAGTTCTGAAAATTCTGGAATCTTGAGACAATGGAGGCGAGGGAAGGTCAGGGTAGGCAAAGAAGAGGGTGCAGGAGATGATCACCAGCACCAGCACCGTGATATAGAGCACTGACACCTGCACCGTGATAGAGTGATCTGACACCAGCACCGTGACATAACACATGTATGAGGTGAATCTGGGATCGACAACTACAAGTATTCTTTTTTTAATATGTGAAATTATGAAAATTCAGGAATCTTGAGATAATGGATGCGAGGGAAGGTCAGGGTAGGCAAAGAAGAGGGTGCAGGAGATGATCACCAGCACTGTGATATAGAGCACTGACATCTGCACCGTGATAGAGTGATCTGACACCAGCACCATGACATAACACATGTATGAGGTGAATCTGGGATCGACAACTACAAGCATTCTTTTTTTATATGTGAAATTCTGAAAATTCAGGAATCTTGAGACAATGGAGGCGAGGGAAGGTCAGGGTAGGCAAACCACAGGGTGCAGGAAAAGATCACCAGCACCAGCACCGTGATATAGAGCACTGACACCTGCACCGTGATAGAGTGATCTGACACCAGCACCGTGACATAACACATGTATGAGGTGAATCTGGGATCGACAACTACAAGCATTCTTTTTTTATATGTGAAATTTTGAAAATTCAGGAATCTTGAGATAATGGAGGCGATGGAAGGTCAGGGTAGGCAAAGAAGAGGGTGCAGGAGATGATCACCAGCACTGTGATATAGAGCACTGACACCTGCACCATGATAGAGTGATCTGACACCAGCACCGTGACATAACACATGTATGAAGTGAATCTGGGATCGACAACTACAAGCATTCTTTTTTTATATGTGAAATTCTGAAAATTCAGGAATCTTGAGATAATGGAGGCGAGGGAAGGTCAGGGTAGGCAAAGGTATCATGAGCGAGTCATCGACCATGTACGGTCACATCTGGTGCTCCCAGGACACCGGCACATGGCTCCGCAGTGTGGGCTTTTTTTAACGTGTCCGCTGCTGACAATAGCGTTGCCATCTGCAATCTTTGCAGTCAACGCATTAGTCGCGGTAAGCCCAACACTCACCTAGGGACGACCGCCTTAAGAAGGCACATGAGCAGCCATCACCGAGCCCAGTGGAAGCAACAGAACACACAAAGCCACACTCCAGGCTCTCACAGTCCAGCCTCGTCTTCTACTTCTCCTTCTTCTCTCTCCTCACAATTGTCCTCCACTCCACCTTCCATCACGCCAAGCTCACGTTTTTCTGCAAAAAGGCAGACTTCCGTGGGCCTAATGTTCGAGCGTAAAAAAAATGATGACGCCGGATAACCCTCTTGCCCAACGGTTGACGGCTGGCTTGTCAGAACTCATAGCCCGCCAACTACTGGCATATAAACTGGTGGACTCGGAGGCCTTTCGCAAAATTGTGGCCATTGGAACACCACAATGGAAGGTCCCAGGAAGGAAGTATTTCTCACAGAAGGGCATCCCAGAGCTATATGGCCATGTTCAACGGCAAGTGAATGTATCTTTGGCACACAGTGTCGGTGCCAAGATACATCTGACCACAGACACGTGGTCTAGCAAACACGGGCAGGGAAGGTATATCACTTTTACTGCCCACTGGGTAAACCTTCTGACGGCTGTCAAGCATGTAACCCGTGGCACCCGTGTAGATTTGGTTTTACCGCCACGGATTGCATGCAGGCCTGGCCCTTCTTCTCCTCCTCCTCCTACTCCATCTTCCTCCCTCTCCTCCTCGGCTGACTCCTCCTTTTCCGCTGCTAGCGGCTCTTCTGCTACGCCGCCCAAGCTCCCCAGAACCTATTCGACATGCCAGGTGAGACGTTGCCATGCCGTGCTGCGTCTGTTGTGCCTGGAAGCCAAGAGCCACATCAGGCCCGGCACTCCTTTCAGCTTTGCGTTCACAGGCAGATCAGTGGCTAACACGGCTCAATTTGACAGTTGGTAAAGTGGTGTGTGACAACGGTGCCAATCTGCTTAGCGCATTGAAACAGGGCAAAATCACGCCCGTGCCATGCATGGCACACGTCTTAAACTTGGTCGTGCAGTGATTCATTGTCAAATACCCTGGGGTCCAGGACATCTTGCGGCAGGCAAGGAAAATCTCTGCCCATTTCAGAAGATCTTACACGGCCATGGCTCGCCTTGCTGACATTCAGCGGCGACACAATCTGCCTGTCAGACGTCTTATTTGCGATTGCCCGACGCGATGGAACTCAACCTATATGCTTGATAGGCTGCTCCAGCAGAAACGTGCAGTTAACGTCTACCTGTATGAACTCTGCGGCAGAACAGTTTCTGGGGAGCTAGGGTTTTTTCACCGCGCCAGTGGCTGCTATAGCGCGACACATGCAGACTTCTGCGCCCATTTGAGGAGATCACCAAACTGGTCAGTCGCAGCCATGGCGCCATCAGTGACATGGTACCTTATGCCTTCTTTATAGAGTGTGCATTGCGTCGTGTCATTGATCAAGCTGTGGAGGAGCAGGAGCGGGAAGATGAGGAAGTCGCAATGCTGGATGAATTCCCAGAGGGGGCTACTCTATCTGAGACAAGTGAACAACAGGAGTCTGAAGAGGAGTCAGAGGAGGATGGTGCCGGGGCGGATGAGGAGGAGCAAGAAGAGCATGCTTTAAACCTTTCTGGGATCCCTGTTGTGCGTGGATGGGGAGAGGAGAATGAAGAGGACGACATTATCCTGGATGATGAGCAGGAGCCACGCCACCACACCGCTTCCAGCTTAGTGCAAATGGGGCCTTCATGCTCCAGTGTTTTAATAGGGACCCCCGTATAAAAAGCATGAGGGTCAAGGACCAGTACTGGGTGGCAACGTACTTAGACCCCCGGTACAAACACAAAATGGTGGAAATGTTACCGCCGTCACAGAGGGCTGGCAGAATGGAGCACTTCCAGGCCTTGCTTCGAGAAATGCTGCATTCTGCTTTTGCGTGCGCTGGCAGAGGAGCAATTACCTCTCCCAGAGAAGGAGTTGCGGGTACCAATCCAACAGCGCCTGCAAGAAGAGGCCGGCTTGAAGATGTGTTGGTGACTTCGGATATGAGGTCATTCTTTCAGCTGACCCATCGACAGGTGTCATCCGGATCCAGCATCAGGTAATGCCTAGACCGTCAGGTGTCCGACTACATCGGGTTAACGGCCGATGTGGACGCTCTGAGGAGTGATGAACCCCTGAACTACTGGGTGGGCAGGCTTGACCTCTGGCCAGACCTTGCCCAATTTGCAATCGAACTGTTGGCTTTCCCCTCATGCAGTGTCCTGTCCGAAAGGAGGTTCAGCACAGCAGGGGGGATCGTGACCGATAAGCGTATTCGCCTAGCTCACGACAGCGTTAACTACCTCACATTTCTAAAAATGAATGAGGCATGGATCTCGGAGGAATTCAACACATGTGACCAGTAGACCATGTATATGTCTATAAACAATTTTTTTAATCGAGCACACAGACCTTTCTTCATTTGGCTCACTTCCTTGTCCAAAAAAAGCACACCATACTATATGCCCGTACCCTCCTCTTTGAAGAGGTTGAGCGGTGTCATATTTCTCCTGGGGCTGCTTATTATGAGGGGCTCCCACCATCCCTGTGCTGTGCTGACTTTCTCCTGGGGCTGCTTATTATGAGGGGCTCCCACCATCCCTGTGCTGTGCTGACTTCCTCCTGGGCTGTACCTCTGCTGTGCATATTATGAGGGGCTCCCACCATCCCTGTGCTATGCTTATTATGAGGGGCTCCCACCATCCCTGTGCTGTGTTGACTTCCTCCTGGGGCTGCTTATTATGAGGGGCTCCCACCATCCCTGTGCTATGCTGACATCCTCCTGGGGCTGATTATTATGAGGGGCTCCCACCATTCCTTGTGCTATGCTTATTATGAAGGGCTCCCACCATCCCTGTGCTGTGCTGACTTCCTCCTGGGGCTGCTTATTATGAGGGGCTCCCACCATCCCTGTGCTATGCTGACATCCTCCTGGGGCTGCTTATTATGAGGGGCTCCCACCATCCCTGTGCTATGCTGACTTCCTCCTGGGGCTGCTTACGGTGCAGGTGTCAGTGCTGTATATCACGGTGCTGATGTCTGTACTCTCTATCACGGTGCTGGTGTTAGAGCTTTATGTCACGCTGCTGATGTCAGTGCTCTCTATCACGGTGCTGCTGTCAGTGCTGTATATCAAGGTGCTGGTGTTAGTGCTTTATGTCACGCTGCTGATGTCAGTGCTGTATATCACGGTGCTGCTGTCAGTGCTGTATATCACGGTGCTGGTATTAGTGCTTTATGTCAAGCTGCTGATGTCAGTGCTCTCTATCACGGTGCTGTTGTCAGATCACTCTATCATGGTGCAGGTGTCATTGCTGTATGTCACGCTGCTGGTGATCATCTCCTGCACCCTCTTCTTTGCCTACCCTGACCTTCCCTCTCCTCCATTGCCTTCATGCGCTCCACAGTCCTGAATTGTCACAACAATTTCCTATATAAAAAAAGAATGCTTGTAGTTGTCGATCCCAGATTCACCTCATACATGTGTTATGTCATTGGCCATGTGGTGGGACTATGTTTGCGCAGCTATTAATTATTTTGTGGCTGCAAATTTGACCTGTAGGTTTGCAAAGTTCGCCTCCCATTGAAGTCAATGGGGCCCGCCGCGAATGTTCGCGGTCCGCGTTCGCGAAACGTCCCGTTGGAAGTTCGTCCATCACTACTCCTCTGTATTTATAATATAAAACTGCATGGAGGGCACTGGACAAAGCACTAGGGACAAAAGGGATGTGAAATCATTTCATACAGTGATATAATCATTAAGATTACAGTGTACTGTATGTATTATGATTTTTCACATATTTGAATTTGCCGCTTGGCTCTACCCCCATGCGCCGCTCGCAGGGAATGGAGCCCGGCACACAGAGGCATTGGGCGGAAGACACAGACACAGCGGGGGGGATATTGGAGGATCCTGGGGACAAGGTAAGTACACTGCACCAGGATCCTGCAATGCAATCCCGAGTGTGGCTCGGGGTTACCGCTAATGGTGCGGAAATTTAACCCCGAGCCACACTCAGGGAAACCGCCAAGGAGGTTAATGAGAAGTTCACTTCAAATAAATAAATGCAATTTTTTTTTGCCTTTTGGAGCCTGGAAAACATGGCACCAGCAATCAGCAGATTGCTGATACCATGCAGGTCTCCTGCAGACTGTCAGTGTAAAGGCGCGTACACACGGGCGGACTGTCTGGCCAACTTAGTCCGTCAGACAATCCAACGGACAGTCCGTCCTACTTTCGAATGAACGGACTTGACCACACACGGATGCAAAACAGTCCGTCGAAAGTTTGCGCGATGACGTGTACAGCACGTACGACGGGACTAGAAATAGGAAGTCCAATACACAGCAATGCAACCTTTCGCCGTGTAAATCCTTTCTGAGCATGCGCCATACTTAGTCCGTCGAACTAGCCTACTCACGAGCGGATTGTCCGCTGAAACCAAAGTCTGACGGACAATATTACGGAAATTCCGAAATACTTAGTCCGCCAGACTGCACGCTGAAAAAGTCCGCTGAAGCCCACACACGAGCGGACTGTCCGCTGAAATGTGTTTCGACGGACTAAGTTGGCCAGACAGTCCGCCCGTGTGTACCACAAAGGATGGCGATGCTTGTAGATCATTCACACACACAGAGTCCTGTGCTGTGAAGGAATAATGCAGCCGTGTGAGCAGAGCCCCGTGCGGCCGCACTGTTTTCAAAAAGTGACAGCTAGTATAGGGAACTTCTCCCCATGCTGCTGCCAGAGGGAGAGGAGGAAACGGTGAATTGCTGCAGCAGTAGGAACATGTTACATGTTTCACCTTAAAAATGGATGGAACATGTAACACGTTCCCAAAGGTGGATTTATCCTTTAAAGAATCTTAAAGACACAGCGCAACATACAGTGCCTTTGCGAAAGTATTCGGCCCCCTTGAACTTTTCAACCTTTTGCCACATTTCAGGCTTCAAACAAAGATATAAAATTTAAATTTTTTGTGAAGAATCACCAACAAGTGGGACACAATTGTGAAGTGGAACAAAATCTATTGGATTTTTGAAACTTTTTTAACTAATAAAAAAATGAAAAGTGGGGCGTGCAAAATTATTCGGCCCCCTTGCGTTAATACTTTGTAGAGCCACCTTTTGCTGCGATTACAGCTGCAAGTCGCTTGGGGTATGTCTCTATCAGTTTTGCAAATCGAGAGACTGAAATTCTTGCCCATTCTTCCTTGCAAAACAGCTCGAGCTCAGTGAGGTTGGATGGAGAGCGTTTGTGAACAGCAGTTTTCAGCTCTTTCCACAGATTCTCGATTGGATTCAGGTCTGGACTTTGACTTGGCCATTCTAACACCTGGATACGTTTATTTGTGAACCATTCCTTTGTAGATTTTTCTGTATGTTTGGGATCATTGTCTTGTTGGAAGATAAATCTCCGTCCCAGTTTCAGGTCTTTTGCAGACTCCAACAGGTTTTCATCCAGAATGGTCCTGTATTTGGCTGCATCCATCTTCCCCTCAATTTTAACCATCTTCCCTGTCACTGCTGAAGAAAAGAAGGCCCAAACCATGATGCTGCCACCACCATGTTTGACAGTGGGGATGGTGTGTTGAGGGTGATGAGCTGTGTTACTTTTATGCCAAACATATCGTTTTGCATTGTGGACAAAAAGTTCGATTTTGGTTTCATCTGACCAGAGCACCTTCTTCCACATGTTTGGTGTATCTCCCAGGTGGCTTGTGGCAAACTTTAGACAAGACTTTTCATGGATATCTTTGAGAAATGACTTTCTTCTTGCCACTCTTCCATAAAGGCCAGATTTGTACAGTGTACGACTGATTGTTGTCCTATGGACAGACTCTCCCATCTCAGCTGTAGTTCTCTACAGTTCATCCAGAGTGATCATGGGCCTCTTGGCTGCATCTCTGATCAGTCTTCTTGTCTGAGCTGAAAGTTTAGAGGGACAGCCAGGTCTTGGTAGATTTGCAGTGGTCTGATACCCCTTCCATTTCAAAATGATCGCTTGAACAGTGCTCCTTGGGATGTTTAAAGCTTGGGAAATCTTTTTGTATCCAAATCCGGCTTTAAACTTCTCCACAACAGTATTACGGACCTGCCTGGTGTGTTCCTTGGTCTTCATGATGCTCTCTGCGCTTTCAACAGAACCCTGAGACTATCACAGAGCAGGTGCATTTATACAGAGACTTGATTACACACAGGTGGATTATATTTATCACCATCAGTCATTTAGGACAACATTGGATCATTCAGAGATCCTTGCTGAACTTCTGGAGTGAGTTTGCTGCACTGAAAGTAAGGGGGCCGAATAATTTTGCACGCACCACTTTTCAGTTTTTTATTTGCTAAAAAAGTTTAAAATATCCAATAGATTTCGTTCCACTTCACAATTGTGTCCCACTTGTTGGTGATTCTTCACAAAAAATTAAAATTTAATATCTTTATGTTTGAAGCCTGAAATGTGGCAAAAGGTTGAAAAGTTCAAGGAGGGCGAATACTTTCGCAAGCCACTGTATATATATATATTAGACATGTGCGATTAGTTTTGTACGAATCTCAAATTCTTACGAATTTCCAAAAATTCGTACGTTCGGGAGGATCCGAAATACGAATTGCCGTGCGTCCGAATTCTGTACGGAATACGAACTTTTGTTTACGAATTCCGGATTTCGGACGACAACTCGGTCATTATGTTTATTATGACTTGTAAAAGACTTTTGTGATAGAAGTCAATGTAAGTTGCCTGAAGACATCAGTGAAGCACTTTCCTCCTCTCTGGGCAGGCTGCCAAGAAAAGATCAAAGTGATACAATGTTTCTTCTTCAATGGGCTGAACTCTGTGTGTAGAAGTTCTCAGTTTACCCATTTAAAGACTAAATCTTTTCTGACACTTGTTGCTTACTAGTAAAAATCCAGTATTTTCTGCTAGAAAATCACTCATAAGCCCCAAAAATTATATATATATTTTTAGCAGAGACCCTAGGGAATAAAATAGCGGTTGTTGCAATATTTTATGTGACGCGGTATTTGCGCAGAGGTCTTTCAAACGCAAGTAAGCCCTTTTTTTTCGGTCGACCTCTAGAGAGCACTGACATTAGCAGCGTGACATACAGCAATGACACCTGCACCGTGATAGAGTGATCTGCCACCAGCACCGTGATAGAGAGCACTGACATCAGCAGCGTGACATAAAGCACTGACACCAGCACCGTGATATAAAGCACTGACACCAGCACCGTGATATACAGCACTGACACCTGCACCGTAAGCAGCCCCAAGAGGAAGTCAGCATAGTACAGGGATGGTGGAAGCCCCTCATAATAAGCAGCCCCAGGAGGAAGTCAGCATATCACAGGGATGGTGAACTTTGCAAACCTACAGGTCATATTTGCAGCCACAAAATAATTACTAGCTGTGCACACATAGTCCCACCACATGGCCAATGACATAACACATGTATGAGGTGAATCTGGGATCGACAACTACAAGCATTCTTTTTTATATGTGAAGTTCTGAAAATTCAGGAATCTTGAGACAATGGAGGCGAGGGAAGGTCAGGGTAGGCAAAGAAGAGGGTGCAGGAGATGATCACCAGCACCAGCACCGTGATATAGAGCACTGACACCTGCACCGTGATAGAGTGATCTGACACCAGCACCGTGACATAACACATATATGAGGTGAATCTGGGATCGACAACTACAAGTATTCTTTTTTTTATATGTGAAATTATGAAAATTCAAGAATCTTGAGATAATGGATGCGAGGGAAGGTCAGGGTAGGCAAAGAAGAGGGTGCAGGAGATGATCACCAGCACCAGCACTGTGATATAGAGCACTGACACCTGCACCGTGATAGAGTGATCTGACACCAGCACCGTGACATAACACATGTATGAGGTGAATCTGGGATCGACAACTACAAGCATTCTTTTTTTATATGTGAAATTTAGAAAATTCAGGAATCTTGAGATAATGGAGGCGATGGAAGGTCAGGGTAGGCAAAGAAGAGGGTGCAGGAGATGATCACCAGCACCAGCACTGTGATATAGAGCACTGACACCTGCACCGTGATAGAGTGATCTGACACCAGCACCGTGACATAACACATGTATGAGGTGAATCTGGGATCGAAAACTACAAGCATTCTTTTTTTATATGTGAAATTCTGAAAATTCTGGAATCTTGAGATAATGGAGGCGAGGGAAGGTCAGGGTAGGCAAAGGTATCAGGAGCGAGTCATCGACCATGTACGGTCACATCTGGTGCTCCCAGGAAACCGGCACATGGCTCCGCAGTGTGGGCTTTTTTTAACGTGTCCACTGCTGACAATAGCGTTGCCATCT
This sequence comes from Lithobates pipiens, assembly GCF_037356315.1. Classification (NCBI taxonomy): domain Eukaryota; kingdom Metazoa; phylum Chordata; class Amphibia; order Anura; family Ranidae; genus Lithobates; species Lithobates pipiens. The sequence goes on along the minus strand of NW_027507898.1, from coordinate 1,202,712 downwards.
GCAATCTTTGCAGTCAACGCATTAGTCACGGTAAGCCCAACACTCACCTAGGGACGACCGCCTTAAGAAGGCACATGAACAGCCATCACCGAGCCCAGTGGGAGCAACAGAACACACAAAGCCACACTCCAGGCTCTCACCGTCCAGCCTCGTCTTCTACTTCTGATGTCAGTGCTGTATGTCACGCTTCTGATGTCAGTGCTTTCTATCACGGTGCTGCTGTCAGTGCTGTATATCACGGTGCTGATGTCAGTGCTGTATGTCGCGCTTCTGATGTCAGTGCTCTCTATCACGGTGCTGCTGTCAGTGCTGTATATCACGGTGCTGATGTCAGTGCTGTATGTCACGCTTCTGATGTCAGTGCTCTCTATCACGGTGCTGCTGTCAGTGCTGTATATCACGGTGCTGGTGTGAGTGATTTATGTCATGCTGCTGATGTCAGTGCTCTCTATCACGGTGTTGCTGTCAATGCTGTATGTCACGGTGCTGGTGTTAATGCTTTATGTCACGCTGCTGATGTCAGTGCTCTCTATCACGGTGCTGTTGTCAGATGACTCTATCACGGTGTAGGTGTCTTTGCTGTATGTCACGCTGCTGGTGATCATCTCCTGCACCCTCTTCTTTGCCTACCCTGACCTTCCCTCTCCTCCATTGCCTTCATGCGCTCCACAGTCCTGAATTGTCACAACAATTTCCCATATAAAAAAAAAGAATGCTTGTAGTTGTCGATCCCAGATTCACCTCATACATGTGTTATGTCATTGGCCATGTGGTGGGACTATGTTTGCACAGCTATTAATTATTTTGTGGCTGCAAATTTGACATGTAGGTTTGCAAAGTTCGCCTCCCATTGAAGTCCATGGGGCCCGCCGCGAATGTTCCGGTTCGCGAACTATCAGCCGCGTTCGTGGTCCGCGTTCGCGAAATGTCCCGTCGGAAGTTCGTCCATCACTATTCCCCAATAGATGGGGACTCTCATTCTGCCAGTTCATTTTTAGGATTCATACTTATTGACTACCATGAGGCTCCATAGATTTATTGTCATAGTGCATACACTAGCATTGCCCTACAGGGGACATGAATTTATGTAAGGGCCTACCCTTAAACATTGACTGGAATATGCATGGCACCTAGACAATTACACTTTTAGTCTTTCCTTTGGTGCACATACTCTACAACCTTTCCTCCGTTGAATAGTCCTTTCCTCGCAGAATGTAGACACTGCATGCAAAACATAAAATATTTCCGTTCTGTTCTGTACTTACACATATTCAGCTGCCTCACAAAACTTGCCATGTTATTGTGCTTGAAGTACTTGGGTAGAACTTCCTTTGCAAACCTGCCTTGGTCAAAAACATGGAAACTGGTGCCATTCTGCAAGAGAGAATTTGGAATATATTTAATGGTGCCGGGAACAAAATAATCTGAAACTGAAAAGAATTTAAGAGTAGTATTCCCTACTAGAAAGGAGGTAGGCCAGCAATACAATAGAACATTTGAACCCAGGGGCAAGGGCATTGCACAGCAAACTGTGAACATATTTATTGATGAATAAGTATTAATTCCACGCTAAGGGTCTATAATCTGAAATCTGGCTGCTGCCTTACCTCAACTTCCCCACCTGTAGGTGGAGTCTATAAAGGTAAGTCTAAAAGAGAGGTATGTGTGGTGCTGCCCAATACTAGTGTCTATTTTATTAAATAAATAAATTCATCTGCATGGTGCCTTTAACTTTAGTGCTAATAAAACTATGTGTTCTAACTGATTTGTGTCACTTATTTATACCTTGTTACCCTTTTAGTAGCTAAATAAATAAATAGCTAAATTGAGTGAACAAATTTATGCCTGCTGTCCCTTTAAATGCTGCACTGAATGAAAAGTGTGTGTTGTTGTTCAAACTACATTTTCCCAGTTGTAACACATTTAATAAATACAATTAATACTGGTAAATGTTCAATATGAAAGTACTCTCATGCCCATTAAACAAAAACTTATGTGCAACAAAACAATTTAAAGGTCTATAAAGAAATGTAAAAATCATTAGTCCATATAAACTCTTCCAATCCAAAATGGATGGTGCTTAAGCATTCATGCATGTACAAGCGGCTGGTGAATAGGTGAAATCACTCGTGCTCCCCCCTCCAGGTCTGTGCTCACCACCAGATGGTTAAGCCCCAACAGGGGTCAAAGGAACCAAACATACTGTAGATGCTCCAAATCCCTTTGGATGGTATCTTATATCTCATCCTCCTCTTCACAGTATATAGTCAGTGGATGTGCTCATATGGATGGGTGAACAGAAAACGCATCTCGTAGCGTAATTCAGTTTTTACATTTATTCTTATAAAAGACAAAAACTCACTTATATGAAAGAGGGAAGATAAAATGCATGCAATATACAATGTGGCCAGGATGCCCTGTGGAAACTGAAAGTGACGCGATGACGCTCCAAGCCCTGCCCTACACGTTTCATCAGAGTGACGCCATAAGGAGCTTGTGAGATAGATTAAAGTAATAAAGGGGTTTACACTAGAGTTCTCTATTTTATATATATTAAGAAAACAGTTATTTTGGAGTGGAAAAGCTGCTGCCCTGGATATATTAACCTGTTGGGGAAAAAAAATGCATTAAGATCATACTCTTCACAGAGGGGTCATGGTCATCTAGTGAGTTCTCGGCTGTGGTGGCGATGCACGGTGGAGGATTAGCAGCACGGAAGAGATAATTTATACTCAGAGCACCATATAAAGTGATATCACTTATTGTTTTATACACAGACAGTATTGGATAGTACTTGGATACTTTGCAGAAGAATTGTTATGTTAGAGCTCATAAACAAAAATACTGATTTGCACATGGAAGAACATTTGGACACTTTACATAAGACTCCCTAACTCCCTAAGGCACACAATAAAGAAGTTCCTCTAAAGCTGGCTATACCGTATGTAGTGCTACCCCCATAGGAGCCGGTTGAGTATTACCTAGATAGTCCTTACTTCTTCACTGGCAGCCAGGTAGACACACTTAGGCTTGATGTAGTCAAATACCAGTCTAGGGGTGTTGTTTTGTAGTTTTTTTTTTGAGGAACTTGGATGAGGTAGGGTGTTTGTAGTAGGACACTCCAGAACAAAACTATTTACAACTTAAGCACTCTAGCTGATCTGGAATTGAGTAGGTGAAGGCCCTTGCTGGGAGCAGATGGCAGACTTCTCCTGTGTAGCAGTGAAGGAATAAAGAATATGAGCAAAGTCTGTTGTAGTAAATGATAGGTTGGCAAAGCTCTTTAGGTCACTAGCCAGTGATCTCTTTAGTTGGACCCTTGGCTAAATGTACTAACGCAAAGGGGTATCCAAAAAGAAACACCCCCTAGATCTTTGGTCTGTACTCACAGGTGTACTAGGACCCCTCCATTTTAGCTTCAGGCCCTCCGGTTGCCCACCTGGGGCAGCATAGCAGCAGGTACAAGGGGAGGCAAGCCTGCCTCACCCCTGACTGGTGCACTCTACCCAGAGCTAAAGTGTTCTCTGAATATATAGGCCAATCCCAGCATTCTCAGGAGCACCTCTCCTGTAAATGGCCGAGACTGCTACGTACATACTCATGCTGCCTATTTGCCTAGCTCCCACCAATGTTCCAAAAAGCTCTACTAGTTTCTTGAAGACAGGAGGAGCCCCTAGGCAAACTTAGAGTGGTTGTTAACCCACTTCTATCAAATCTTCTTATTCCCTCTGTACCTTAATAACGTAAATGTCCCTGTGCCTGTGTTCTGCAAAAAATCAGTTGATCTGTACTGATATAAGCTCCGCTCCGGGCGCACAGCTGATTCCCCTCATCGCTTCTCTCTCTGGCTCACAAAGGGCAATTTGACCACACTAGTGACCAGAAAATCAAACAAACGTTCTTAACTATTTGCCTACCGCCAACAGTACATTTACTGCTGGTGGACAGCTTCCCAAGGCACTGCTGCATACCCGCATGTTGTGGTGGTGATGCGCACAGTTCGCATCCCCTGGGGTGTGCAGCATGATCCACTCTAGACACAGCAGATTGCGTTACTCATTATTGGGTCACTGTGAGCAGCCTAGAGACCAATAGTAATGGAATCCATTCATGGCATCATTGTTTACTACTGTGTGTGATCTGTGACTGGTCACCAGTGATCACATGGGCCATGGGTAATAACTGTGGGTCAATCACAGCATCATAATTGTAAGCTATAGGGTTGATTTACTAAAGCTGGAGAATGCAAAATCTGTTGCAGCTGTGCACTGTAGCCAATCAGATTGTAACTTCAGCTTATTCAATTAAAGTGATTGTAAAGGCAGAGTTTTTTTATCCTAATGCATTCTATGCATAAAAAACCTCTGTGTGCAGCAGCCTTCCTCAGCCCCCCTAATACTTGAGCCCCATCTAGATCCAGCGATGTTGCAGGAGGGTCTTGGCTGCCCGGGATTTATTTGTTATATATATATATATAGATTTGAGCGCCTGTAAAGCGCCTGAAAACTGCTTTACATGCCGTCCAAATATGAAAGTCCAAGTGCTTTCACACTTTCACAGGTGGTGCGCTTGCAGGACGTTAGAGAAAGTTCTGCAAGCAGCATCTTTGGGGCAGTTTGGGAGCACCTGAAAAGATCTTCAGAAGCACCACAAGATGGTGCTTTTAACTCCTTCTTTAGCGCTAATACTTCGGCGGCCCCAGTGTGAAAGTGGCCTTATTATTACCAAGGAAATGTAGCAGACTACATTTTGGCCTAAATTTATGAAAATAGGGTTTTTATTTGCAAATTTTTATAATAGACATTTTTTTTTAAGTTTTTCTAGCACACAACATAGGCATACTTAGAATTACTCCCCAAAACACCTTCTGCTATTCTTTTTATGAATAGTAATAGCACATGTGTGAGAATTTTGCACAGCCTATCTACATAGAGTCCCAAAATCCAAGAAGCACCTTCAGGGGGCTCTAAGGACACAAATTACTATTTCCTGACTACCTATCACATTTTTGGAGGCACTGGAGCACCAGGGCAGTGAGAACACTCACAAAATTACCATTGTTTTAAAATTATACACCCTAATGTATTTTTTAAAAGGCATGAGTTTTTGGAAAGGAAAAATGAAAGAAAATGAAAGTTTTTTGTTTTGTTTTTACAAAAAGTTGTCAGTTTAATAGCATATTATTCACCTACAGCTTAGGCATACTTACAATTACAACCCAAAACACATTCTGCTACTCCTCCCAAGTATGGGTATACCACACGTGTGACACTTTTTCACTGTTTGGAATGACTATGTACTAAACAACGTATCTTGCGTGCCACAAAAATCAACTAAATTAAAACCAATGTACTTTAATGGTAGTTTCTTTATGAGGTCAAGGAATGTAGCTTAGTGTAGCATCACCTAAAGTAGTCACAGTTCCTAAAAGCCAATCAAGCTTAGCCTACTGGTATGTGGCTTCCCTCAGGAATGCCATGTTCACTGGCCAGGAAGTACAGGAGGCTATAAAAAAAAGTAAGAACAAAAGTGTTTCTGTGATTCCAAGAGTGCAGTTGTCTGTTGAAGATGGCTGAGACTACTTTCTGGCAAGAATGTCATCCGTCTCACATACAGATGGGTCAGTTCAGTCGTTAGGCAGAGACATGGTCAGCAAACAGGCAAAGAATTAGTCCAGGCAGCATGCAAAAATGTGGTCAATAAACAGGTCAAAGTCAGTACAGGCAGCAGGCAGAGGCAATACTGCACCCATGTGGCAGTGATTAGGGACACTATTGCTTACTTACACTGGTTTGGTGACACTTGCCACTACTATGGCAGCAAATTTAGTGACACTGGTGACTGGTGACACTGGTGACACTGTGACTGGTGTGACAGTGGCGATGATCAAGAAAACATGTTAGCTTCACTGGTCTGGTGTGGTGGAAATCAGGAAAATTCTTGATGCACTTATCTGGTGACACTGATGCCGCGTGCACACGAGCGGAATGTCCAACAGAAAAAGTCAGACAGAAGCTCATCATTGTATATTCCGATCATGTGTATGCCTCATCTGACTTTTTTTTTTATTCTGACGGACCTAGAAATAGAACATGTTCTAAATATTTCTGACCGAACCAATTCCTATCAGGAAACCGCCCGTCTGTATGCTGTTCCGACGGACCAAAAACATTGCATGCTCTGGAGCAAGTACGAGATAGAAGCTATTGGCTACTGGCTATTGAACTTCCCTTTTCTAGTCCCATTGCATGTTTTATACGTCACCACGTTCTTGACAATCGGAATTTCGTGTGATCGTGTGTACGCAAGACAGTTTCAGCGGAATTCCCTCAGAGTTTATGCCAACGGGAAAACCGGTTGTTTCTACAGGGCATGAGACTTGTGTAACAGTGATCAAGAACACTGATGCTGACTTGCACTGGTCTGGTGATACTGGGATTGGTGGGACGACAATCAAGGACACTGTTACTGGATAACACTGGTCTGGTGATACTGCAACTTGTGTGGCAGTGATAATGAACACTGTAGCTGACATAAACTGATCTGGTGACACTGCAACTAGTGGCTCACTTTTTGAATGTGTGGTGGTGATCGGAGACGCTGTTGCTGGCTTCACTTTTAGGGCTCATTCACAGGAGTGGTAAAACCTTGCAGTTGAACCTCAGTTTTCCTGCCCCTCAACCACTATCCTCTTTAACTGCAGAGGCAGCGGCCGGGGGTGTACATATGCCTAGGCTGCAATCAGTAGCTTTGCAGCTGTGGGAGAAATAATATATCCCCCTAGACGCCCACCAATTGTGACCCATTCAAGTGAATGGGGTGCTTGTGCAGGGTTCAATGGGCTAAAGAGGGAGGAAGGGAAGCAATACGATGCCTCATCACCGCCTGAAAAATGCTCCCTAAAGAGCGATTCAAACAGGGATCACACATGTGAATGAGTCTTTATGGGGACACTATGACCAGAGTGGCAGTGATCAGGGACACTGGGACTGGTGTGGTGGTGAACAGGCAGTGACGGAATTATAGGGGTCGCTGAGATTGCCAAGCCCCCATGCTGCAGGGGGTCCTCAAGTATATCTGAAGGAGCGGGCGGCTGAGACCGAGCTCCCCGATCTTCAGCCGAAGTGTAATCGGCACTGTGCGGGGAGCTCGGAGTCATCACACTGCTTATGACTAAAGTGAAAGCAGTGTGTGCTCTTTGTCTACCCCTACAGTGCAGTACCCGGCAGGAAGAGGTAAGATAAAGCACTGCCATTTTTGAAAAGACTTTATGTGTGTGTGCATTTGTGTGTGTATGTGTGCACATGTGTGTGTGTGTGTGTGTGTATGTGTGTGCATGTGTGTGTGTGCATGTGTGTAGATGGCGACCGGGCGGGGGGCACACTGGGGGCATTCAAGGGCACACTAGCAGCATTTGATGGCACACTGGCAGCGTTTAATGGCACAGTGGCTGCAATTGATGGCACAGTTGTAGCATTTGAGGGCACAGTGGCAGCGTTAAATGGGCACAGTGGCAGCATTTGGCACAGTGGCTGCAATTGATGGCACAGTGGCAGCATTTGAGGGCACAGTGGCAGCGTTAAATGGGCACAATGGCAGCGTTAAATGGGCACAGTGGCTGCAATTGAAGGCACAGTGGCAGTGTTTGATGGCACAGTGACAGCTTTTGATGGCACAGTGGCTGCAATTGATGGCACAGTTGTAGCATTTGAGGGCACAGTGGCAGCGTTAAATGGGCACAGTGGCAGCGTTTGGCACAGTGGCTGCAATTGATGGCACGGTGGCAGTGTTTGGCACAGTGGCAGAATTTGAGGGCACAGTGGCAGCATAAAATGGACACAGTGGCAGTGTTTGATGGCACAGTGGCAGCGTTTGATGGCACGGTGGCAGCGTTTGATGGCACGGTGGCAGCGTTTGATGGCACGGTGGCAGCGTTTGTTGGGCACAGTAGCAGCGTTCGGGCACAGTGGCTGCGATCGATGGCACAGTGGCTGCATTTGAGGGTACAGTGGCAGCGTTTGACGGCACAGTGGCTGCATTTGATGATTTGGTTTATAAAAATGTTGTGCCCCCCAAAAATTTTGAGCATCAACCGCCGCTGTTTAGATGTATGTATGCACATTTTATGTATCTGCGTTTAATCCTGCCCCCCCTTCCCATATTAGAGCTGGGTGATTTAAAAAATAAAAATAAATTTGTCATAAAAAAAAAACTCGATTCACAAATCGAATCCAGTTTTTTTTTATGGACACTGCGCCAGTCCTGAGGAGCTGTGGGCAGGAGTTTTTAGGTGAGGCCGTGGCTTCGTCCTAGTCCGCAGGTCCGGCCTCGTGGACTAGGCCGAAGCCACGGCCTCACCTAAAAACTCCTGCCCGCAGCTCCTCATGACCGGTGTGGTGTCAGCACCGATCCTGGTGAAAAAATAAATATCTAAAAAAAACTATTTGCTGAAAATTTGAATCGATTTGACCTCTCAACTCAATTCAAGATTCAAATCGATTTTTTTCCCCAGCCTTACCCCATATGTGTACAATCAGAACTGTTTTTTTTTCTTGCTTGTTCAAAGTACCAGCAAAAAAAGGCTATTCCTTTGACAAGCGATCTGTGCTCAGATCGCTTTTCCGAGGCATTTGACAGCTGGTAAAGGGGCAATATGTTGCCTCCTGACCACCTTTCTTTTTTTTTTATAACAAACATGTTATACTTACCTTCACTGTGCAGCTCGTTTTGCACAGAGTGGCCCCGAACCTTGTATTCTGGGGTCCCTCGGTGGCTCTCGTGGCTCCTCCTCTTATCAGACAACCCCCTAGGGAAAGTGCTCTCCCGGGGGGGGGGGGTTACCTTGCAGGCGCCCCCGATGCCCGCGTCATTGGATTTTATTAACAGCAGTGGGAGCCAATAGCTGAGCTGCTATCAATCTATCCAATCAGGAGCCGGGCAAAGGAAGAGCGCATCTCCACCTGGTGAAGTTCCAGGGCTCAGGTAAGTAAAACAGGGGGGGGGGCTGGGGTTCCGATGACTGCCAGGTGTTTTTTCACCTTAATGCATAGGATGGATTAAGGTGAAAAAACACAAGGGTTTACAACCCCTTAAATGCATCATCACTATGCTGCAACCGCATGCAATGCACACAGTTGCAGGGAGGTTGCAGTGCAGCCCCATTCACATAGGGATGTACTTAAAGGGTGCCCTGACTGGAAAAAGATTGAGAAACACCAACATAGAGGAACCCATCTCTCCATTTTCCTCCTGCAGCCGCTGAATGCCTGTGGAAGGGAGAAGTGGAGAAGCAGCGGCAAATGGAGAAATTGGTTCCTTTACATGCAGCCACCCAATTGCAACCGGGCCCTGTTGTTCCGCCACCAAACTCGGAGTAAAGGGCCCTGTCAGGGGGGCCCTTCATGGTTTCTTGCATCGGGACCCTGAAGGTTCTAGTTACGCCACTGTGAACAGGGACGCTGTGACTCGAGTGATGTTATTAGGGACACTGTGACTGGGGTAGTTTTTGTTTTGGGTGACATTGTACTGCTGGTGGCCCTGACATACAGTGATTTCAGAGCAGCCAGCTATTGTCCATGATCAGTGCCACAGCAGTACAATGTCACCAAAGCAAAAAGCGATGTGTGCAAGCATTTGACACTGTTTGTCTGCATTCATGCATCCATTCAGTACTAATGTAATAGATACGATTGGCCACAGCTATCCCATGGCAAAGAACTGCTGTGATTGGCCCTGTACCATGTGATCACTGTGACCAAACACAGAGACTACAGTAGTAAACAATGACGTAATGAATAACAGCTGTTGTTTACTACTGGTAATGCGATCCCTGTGATTGGTCAGTAACAGTTGTATCCCGATCTGTTATTCTGGACACAGCGATCACCAATTGTGCTGCTGCACGCTCTAGACAGAGCAGATGAGCAGCCGATGCTGGAGAACATATGGGAATTGGTACTGCTCTCCTCCGGCCAAATATATGCATTGGCCTGACAGGAGGTGATTGATACAGCTATGTAATCATTAATACATCATTAAATGTATTTCTATATGCAAGCAGTTGGTATCAGAAGCAGTACAAGTAGGGTTGCCACCTTTTCTTCAAGCCAAACCCGAACTCTTTAGCGGCCTGGGAATGCCCCAAGGAGAGCAGTAACGTGGTGCAGATAGAGCACCACAGCAAACAGTGGGTGGGGTCAAATTGCTCTTGCTGACATCATCACCCTGCCCCCCGGTGATGCCGAAACTACCCAAAAACAGTCGCCCGCAGCTCCTGGGTGGTGTCCTGTCATATACAGTCCCCCATCGGATAGTGTACGCTTTGTACTGCGCATGCGCAGTACACAGCACACACAGATTCTGAAAATACCGAACACATTATTCAGACCAGGCTGTGGCTCACCAAGTAACTAAGATAGTCGCACACAAATCTGTTGCCACTGTTCTGGCATATAGTGTCCTGCCATCATATACTGTCCGCCCCATACTGCGCATGCGCAGCGCTTGCACAGTACGGAGCAGAAGAAGCTTTGGAAAATCTCCGAAGATGAACGTCGCCTGCGCCGTAAGTGGAGGTTCTAGCCCCACCATCCAAGTGGACATAGAGTTGGAATAAAAAGAGCCGCGCGAAACGAGGCCAATCCTGAAGCGTGGCGAGGGGCCCTCTAATTTTGCCAGCCCTATGTCCGCTTGGATAGTGGGGCTACCACCTCCACTCACGGTGCAGGCGACGTTCATCTTCGGAGATTTTCCGAAGCTTCTTCTGCTCCGTACTGCGCAAGCGCTGCGCATGCGCAGTATGGGGCGGACAGTATATGATGGCAGGACACTATAGGCCAGAACAGTGGCAACAGATTTGTGTGGGACTATCTAACTGAGGAGCCACAGCCTGGTCTGAATAATGTGTCCGGGTTGCAGTCCACCTGAAACCCAGACACATGATTCAAAACATGGACTATCCGTGTGAATCCTCGACAGGTGGCAATCCTAACTACAAGGAGCTAGCAAGTTGTGTTTCAATGCAAGGAGCCATAAACTCATTAGTCTGCTACTTCTCTACTCTGCAGGATTAGGAGGAGACCAGTAAGTTAAGTGAAAGTGCAGCTGAAAAAAGATAAAGTCTACTGCCCTACCAGGCAGGTCTGTGCTGTGTGGCAGAGATGTGTTGATCTCAGAATTGGATTTATGGAAATACATTTCTTTTTCAGATATAACAGCTCTCCTATATGTATTTTATCTGTGTGTTCAGTATTTTTCCTGTAGTTTAGCTTTAACAAACAATGAAAGTTAAAATAATTACTATATGTATTATTTTAATGCAGACAGTGTCTGTTGGACAAAATCTGCAGCATACAAATACAATGACCTGTGCTAGGATCAGTCATCTGTGGGTAGTCGAGTTATTATAACACAAAAGGTACACTCCAGATGACATCAGAGTGACGAAACGTGTAGGGCGGAGTAAACACACGTTCTTGCATCACTTTCGGTTGTCGCGATAGTGTCAGCAATACATGCTTTATTGTTTGTATCTAAATGTGAGTACATTTCCACATCTTTTTACTGAAATAAAAGGTTTAATAGTATTACTCTATTGGGATCCTTCTCTCCTTTACATGGTACATGAGTGGAACATTACCAAAATATCTTGGGTGGGCCAGTTCTCAGGGTGCTACACAGTGGCAAATACTGTGAATGCCTTATACCCCAGGCGGGTAAGAAAATTCTGGTGAGTGCAGTCACAATAGGAGCACGGATAAGTCACGTATGCTGTGATCACCTTTTGAAGAGGAAATTTGATCAGCGTTATTTTAATATTTTTTCACTAGCACAAAGCACTTTATTGGACACTAATTATTTAATGCAATGGGATTTTTATATTTTATTTAATTAACTTTATTCATATTTTCCATTGGTATTTTATGTTCACCAAGTGGCACAGTGGTGTAGTGGGTAGCACTCTTGCCTTGCAGTAAAACGCGCTGCTGGTTCAAGTCCCAACCACGACACTACCTGCCTGGAGTTTGAATGTTCTCCCTGTGTCTGCGTGGGTTTCCTCTGGGTACTCCAGTTTCCTCCCACACTCCAAAGACATGCAGGTAGGTTAATTGGCTTTTGTCCAAAAATTGTCCCTAGTATATGAATAGGGACCTTGGATTGTGGCTCCTTGAGGGTAGGGACCAATGTGAGTGTGCAATGTACAGGGATAGGGACAATTGAGGACACTTACTCAGGTTGAACTGGATGGACTGGTGTCTTTATTCAACCTTGCAAACTAACTACCGTATATACTCGAGTATAAGCCGAGATTTTCAGCCCCTTTTTTTAGGCTGAAAGTGCCCCCCTCGGCTTATACTCGAGTCACGCAGATCGGCGACCATTCCACTATTCAAAAGCTGCGCCTCCCTGTCTGTGATAGGCGGAACACTCAATTTCCCAGCAGTCAGTGTTCCGCCTATCACGGACATCCGCTCATTCTCATACTACGGACGAGGATGAGAGGATGTCCGTGATAGGCGGAACACTGACTGCTGGGAAATTGAGTGTTCCGCCTATCACAGACAGAGAGGCGCGGCTTTTGAACAGTGGAATGGCCACCGTCTGTCAGACAAGGAGGAGAGGTGTGGCGCGGCATGGCACACAGAGGCTGCAGAAGGCAAAGAGACAGGTAGGCTGCGATGGACACAGGGAGGGACGGGACACAGGCATGGACGGGACACAGGCATGGACAGGACACAGGCATGGAGGCATGGACGGGACACAGGCATGGACGGGACACAGACATGGACGGGACACAGGCATGGACGCATGGACGGGACACAGGCATGGACGGGACACAGACATGGACGGGACACAGGCATGGACAGGACACAGGCATGGACGCATGGACGGGACACAGGCATGGACGGGACACAGACATGGACGGGACACAGGCATGGACACAGGGATGGACGGGACACAGGGATGGACGGGTCACAGGCATGGACGGGACACAGGCATGGACACAGGGATGGACGGGACACAGGGATGTAACAGTAGCTGCTGCATGTCTCACCCTCGGCTTATACACGAGTCAATACGTTTTCCCAGTTTTTTGTGGTAAATTAGGGGCCTCGGCTTATATTCGGATCGACCTATACTCGAGTATATACGGGTATGTGCTATTTGTATGCACATGATTGTATATCAAGTTTATTTGGAACACTTCAAAAATGTTATATTTATATACCACCATTAGTTGTCATTTTATTTTTTGTAGTTATATGTGAGCATATTTGATTATAGTAATTCAATTTTGAATCAATGAATTGCATCACTACTACTTTATCCAATTCTCAGTCAAGTTAGCTTTATACCTATTAAATGAACAGCGCCATATCTACTTTATTTTTTATTTTTTTCTATTATAACACATCGACACAGGCCATCAGGTTTATAAAAGTAAATTTTGTACTAACTGGCAGATACTACAGACCAACCCACATCAACTAGCTAAATACCTATCTATGCCAGTTCATAAACTTCAAATAAAAAAAGTCTTGCAAAAGCACCTGTGTGTGTACTCTATGACTCAGCCCTTGTACACACGGTTGGATTTTGTCCGAAGCTTGTGTTGCATACACACGGTCGGACAAAGTTGTCGGAAAATCCGATCGTACGTAACGTGATGACGTTATTTCGTTAGGACGGACTACGTTCATGCTAGTAGCCAATAGCTTTGGTCTAGGAATTTGATCTGAGCATGCGTGGCACTTTGTCCTATCGGAATTCTCTACACACAATCAGACAAAGTCCGATCGGATCGCGTTGTCAGAAAGTTTTATAGCCCAGCTCTCCAGTCCAATGGAGCCCACACACAGTCGGATTATCCGACAACATGGTCCGATCGGACATTTTCCGTCAGAATTTCCGACCGTGTGCACAAGGGCCAACAGACAAAACAGAATGTGCTTTCTTGTTGGAAAGCTACCAATGTAAAGGGTATCTCCTCCAAATGAAAACTGTGTAAGGCCCCTTTCACACTAACGTCCCGTTCAGGCCCGCCTGTCAGTTTTTCAGGCGGACCTGAACGGGTGCTCCATAGAGCTCTATGGAGCGTCGGATGTCAGCGGTGACATGTCCGCTGACATCCGACCCGCTCCGATCCGAAAAAGTGTGACGGAGGAAAAAGCTATTTTTCCATCCGTCTGCGGATCGGATCGGATGACGAGGGGCACTGCGGTCCGTCGTCATCCGATCTCCCATAGGGGAGAGCGGCGCTGTGACAGGTCCGTCCCTGCACAGTGTGCGGAGACAGACCTGTCATCTCCCTGCTCAGCGGGGATCGGCGGAGTGATCCCCGCTGAGCAAACGGACATCCACGGGGCGGATCAGAACTGATCCGCCCCGTGTGAAAGGACCCTAAGATAGAATGTAAACTACACCTAACAACATAAAATGTATTTCTGTAATCCAGGTACTTTGATATTTCCATTTTACACATGTTCAGTAGTAAGATTCATGCGCTGTGATGAGTAGCAGTTCATAGATTGAATCCCTGCACTCTGTATGTTACATAATCCAGATTTGTGCACTACAATGCTTTGAAAAAGTATTCACACCCCTTGAAATTCTCCACATTTTGTCATGTTGCGACCAAAAACGTAAATGTATTTTATTGGGATTTTATGTGATAGACCAACACAAAGTGGCACCTAATTGTGAAGCGGAAGGATAATGATAAATGGTTTTCCACATTTTTTACAGATAAATATGTGAAATGTGTGGCATGCATTTGTATTCAGCCCCCTTTACTCGGATAACCCTTACTGAAATCTAGAGGAACAAATTACCTTCAAAAGTCAGCTAAATAGTAAATAGAGTCCACATGTGTGTAATTTAATCTCAGTATAAGGCTGGATTCACACCTATGCATTTTTTGTGCTTTTTGCATTTTGCAGATTTGCACTACAGTCCATTTAAATGGTTTCCTATGGAACATGTTCTATAGTGCAAATCTGCAAAATGCAAAAAGCACAAAAAATGCATAGGTGTGGATCCAGCCTAATTACAGCTGTTCTATGAAGCCCTCTGAGGTTTGTTAGAGAACTTTAGAGAACAAACAGCATTATGAAGGCCAAGCAACACACCAGACAGGTCAGGGATAAAGTTGTGGAGAAGTTTAAAGCAGGGTTAGAGTATAAAAAAATATCCCAAGCTTTGAACATCTCACAGAGCACTTAATCAGGTAAGCAGCCAAGAGGCCTATGGTATCTCTGGAGGAGCTGCAAAGATCCACAGCTCAGGTTGGAGAATCTGTCCACAGGATAACTATGTGTATTCCCCAAATCTGACCTTTATGGAAGAGTGGCAAGAAGAAAGCCATAAGAAGTCCTGCTTGCAGTTTGCGGGAAGCCATGTGGGGGACACAGCAAACATGTGGAAGAAGGTGCTCTGGTCAGATGAGAACGAAATTGAGCTTTTGGGCCTAAAAGCAAAGCGCTATGTGTGGCGGAAAACTAACACTGCACATCATTCTGAACACACCATCCGCACCGTGAAACATGGTGGTGGCAGCATCATGTTATGGGGACGCTTTTCTTCAGCCGGGACAGATAAGCTGGCCAGAGCTGATGGGAAGATGGATGGAGCCAAATACAGGGCAATCTTAGAAGAAAACCTGTTAAGAGTTTGTAAAAGACTTGAGACCGGGGCGGAGGTTCACCTTCCAGCAGGACAACAACCCTAAACATACAGCCAGAGCTACAATGGAATAGTTTAGATCAAAGCATATTCATGTGTTAGAATGGCCCAGTCAAAGTCCAGAGCTAAATCCAATTGAGAATCTGTGACAAGATTTGAAAATTACTGTTCACAGACGCTCTCCATCCAATCTGACAGAGCTTGAGCTATTTTGCAAAGAAGAATGGGCAAAAATATCACTCCGGGTGTGAAAAGCTGGTAGAGACATCCACAGAAAGACTTGCAGCTGTAATTGCACCGAAAGGTGGCTCTACAAAGGATTGACTGGGGGGAGGGGGGTCTGAATACAAATGCACACCACACGTTTCAGATATTTATTTGTAAAATTTGAAAAACATTTATCATTTTCCTTCCACTTCACAATTATGTGCCACATATTATGTTAGATGCTGAAGCCCGCTGTTGGCTGACAGCACAGAGCTGATCCAAGCTGAGGAAAAATCGCAACCATACGGTCAGGATCCACCCAGAACCCTAGACCGTTGCCGGGTTCAGCCTTTCATTTTTCTAATCAATTGTCACTCAGTTATTAGTGATACCTAATAAATGTATAGGGTGATTGATTGTCATTATATCATTTAATTGCTTTACCTTTTAGATAATCATTATTTAGTTTCATAACCTTTTAGACAATCATTTTTCAGGAAACGCATGAATATATTTTGCTTTATAGTGAGCCCTTGAGAGCTTGAGCCAGCCTCTCCCATCCCCTCCACAGCCCAGCACTCCAGTGAGTGGAGGAGAGGGGGCAGAGCAGAGAGCCGGTGACTGACAGTCTCCTGCTCTCTGCTCACAGAGCACTGGGAAACGAGCGATCAGTGGTGTTAGATTGCTCGGTTCTCAGCCTTAGAGGCACTGAGGACCGATGCTGCATCCACCTAGGTAGGTATTATATAAGAAAAAAAAAATAACTTCGCTTTTACATGACTTATCCGCTTGCCGACCGCCTCACGCCGATATATATCGGCAGAAGGGCTCGTACAGGCAAACTAATGTACCTGTACGTTGCCCTTTAAGAGGCGGCCAGCAGGTGCCCACGGCAAGCTCTGTGAGTTGGGTCGTGGGTCCCGCAGACTCGATGTATGCGGGGATACCCGTGATCGTCACACAAAGAGGAAGAACAGGGAGATGCTAATGTAAACAAGCATCTCCCCGTTCTGCCTAGTGACAGTGTCACTGATCTCTGCTCCCTGTGATTGGGACATAGATCAGTGATGTGTCACACATAGCCACGCCCCCCCCCCCACAGTTAGAATCACTCCCCAGGACACACTTAACCCCTACACTGCCCCCTAGTGGTTAACCTCTTTACTGCCAGTGTTATTTACACAGGAATCAGTGCATTTGTATAGCACGGATTGCTGTATAAGTGACAATGGTCCCAAACATGTGTCAAAAATGTCTGATGTGTCCACCATAATGTCGCAGTCATGATAAAAATCGCTGATCGCTGCCATTACTAGTAAAAAATTATTAATAAAAATGCCATGAAATTATCCCC
Source organism: Lithobates pipiens (assembly GCF_037356315.1). Taxonomy (NCBI): domain Eukaryota; kingdom Metazoa; phylum Chordata; class Amphibia; order Anura; family Ranidae; genus Lithobates; species Lithobates pipiens. The sequence continues at coordinate 1,185,470 of NW_027507898.1, read as the reverse complement.
TATTTTGTAAACGCTATAACTTTTGCACAAACCAATCAATAAACGCTTATTATGTTTTTTTTAACACAAAAAAATTTAGAAGAATACATATAGGCCTATACTGAGGGAAAAAAATGTTTATATATATATATATATATATATATATATATATATATATTTTTTTTTTTTTTTTTTTTTTTTTTTTAATTATAGCAAAATGTAAAAAATAATGCATTTTTTTCAAAATTGTTGCTTTTTTTTTGTTTATAGCGCAAAAAATAAAAACCGCAGGGGTGATCAAATACCATCAAAAGAAAGCTCTATTTGTGGGAAAAAAAGGACGTCAATTTTGTTTGGGAGCCATGTTGTTGCTTAAAGCGACGCAGTGCCGAATCGCAAAAAGTGCTCTGGTCAGGAAGGGGGTAAATTCTTCTGGGGCTGAAGTGGTTAAAGGATAAATTTCCTTTTGGGAATATGTTACATTTTTCCAGCCATTTTTTAGGGTGGAACATGTAACATGTTCCCACTACTTCAGCCACTCCCTGATTACCCCCTTCCCTATGACAGCAGTATGGGGAGAAGTTCCCCATACACGTTGTCATTTTTTGAAAAGAGCGTGGCTGTGCGGGGCTCTGCCCACATGACCGTGTCAGCCATTCACAGAGTTCTGGGAATAAATGAACTACAAGTACGGACATGCTTTGTGACTGGTCACTTGTAGTTCTCAGTGAACTATTACGGTGCTGTTGAGCGCTGTGGTAGTTCATGGACTCTTCCTGTCAATGTGAAACTGCGTGCAATGCTGTACAATGTACGGACGGGCAGCTTACACTGACAGCCTGCAGGAGACCTGCTGATTGCTGCTGCAATGCTTTTCAGGCTCCTACACAAAACAAAAAGCAAATGCATTTTTTAACTGCAAAAAATGTTTATGTTTTATTTATTTTTTAAAAGTGAACTTATTCTTGAAAGCACATGTTCTTACAAAACAAAAAACAACATAATATTGTAGTGCTGACCTCCTGAGCACATGTTTTTGGCCTTTAGTTCTACTTAAAGTAGAGGTACACTTTAATGCCGCATACACACGACCGGACTTTCTGGCAGACTGGGTCCGACGGTCTTCCCGACGGACTTTCGACAGAATTTCTGAATGAACGGACTTGGCCACACACGAACGGACTAAGTCCATTCGAAAGCCCGTTCGTTTTGAACGTGATGACGTAAGACGGGACTAAAAAAGAAATTAAAGAAAGTTCAATAGCCAGTAGTCAATAGCTTTCCTTGCGTCGTATTTGGTCCGTCGGACCAGCATACAGATGAACGGTTTTCCCGGTAGGAATTGAGTCAGTCGGACAGATTTGAAACATGCTCTATTTCTAGGTCCGTCAGTTTATTTAAACGAAAAACGATTGGATTAGCCCACACACGATCGGATTGTCCGACAGAATGATTCCATCGGACCTAGTCTTCCGAAAAGTCCGGTCATGTGTACTCGGAATCAGAAATGCACTTGGAATTATCTATAAAGAAGATGAAATTCAAATAACGGAATATTCTGGCTAGGGGCTAAAAACTGAATTGTGTTCTTTGACTATTTCCTTGTTTTGCTTATAAAAGTATTTCATAACTGATTTAAGTTCACCTTGTGACCAAGATACATTCTTGGTCACAAGCCAGTACAACTCAACGAGCAATAACGAGACTGATGACAACCAGAGACAAACGAATGTCTTTACCGAAAACTTTGCACACAGGACATGGCCGATAAAATGGCTGATAAAACTACAGTAGCATTTCTTGACTTTGACCTTAAAAACATGACTCACATCGCTCCATTTAAATACACTGAGATAGCAGCTTGTGTAATAAAACCGAATTCCCTCAGATATAATGAACCCACTTTTTTTTCTGGTATTGCTTGTTAATCAACCAATTCAAAACATCACTGAAATAACACACAACCTCCTCGACTTATATCCAACTCCAGCCAAACCTTTTTTTCTTATGCCGCATACACACGATCGGAAATTCAGCCAGCAAAAGACCGATGAGAGCTTTTGGTCGGAAAATGCGATCGTGTGTATGCTCCATCTGACTTTTGCTGGCCGAATTTTGGGCAGCAAAAGATTGAGAGCATGTTCTAAATTTTTCGGTCGGAAAAAGTTCCTATCCGAAAATGCGTTCGTCTGTATTCAATTCTGACGCGCAAAAGCTCACGCATGCTCAGATTCAACTACAAGATGGAAGCTATTGGCTACTGGCTATTGAACTTTCTTCTTCTAGTCCCGTCGTATGTGATGTACGTCACCACGTTCTTGACGGTCGGAATTTGGTGTGACTGTGTGTATGCAAGACAGCTTGAGCAGAATCCCGTCGGAATTCGGTCAGGAAAACCATCAGAGCTTTTTCCAACCAAAATTCTGATTGTGTGTACGCAGCAATAGTCTTGGAGTGTAGAAGGATTAGAAGCTCTGTTTTTTTATTGCTAGTTGGCATTTTTTACCTCGCTTCTGCTCTATTCAAAAACATTACTTTCAGTAATAATCAAAAAAATTTAATGAATAATAATCATCAGAATTTTTTTTTAAATTGTGTCCCCTTTACATTGGTGATCAGTATAGCGATCTTTATTTTTTATTTTCATTTCTTTAGCTCTTTTCTCCTTGGGGACTCAAAGCACTTAGGAGGTGGGGTGGCCATCTTGAGCACACTCAGTTGAGCTATTTACCCTACCAGCATGTCTTTAGAGTTTGGGAGGAAACCTGAGTACCCAGGGGGTAACCTGCACAAGCCAAGGGATGACATACAAACTCCTTGCAGGTAATGTCCTGGTCAGGATTCAAACTGAAGGCCAAAGGCAGAAACGCTAACAGCCACTAAGTCATCAAGCTGTACTGCCCATTGTCAACATTCTTGGTCAGTGGGATTAGGTCCCCTTACATTGGTGATTAGTGTAGTGGCCTTTTACATTGATGGTGAGTGGAAATGTAGTACAGCCATACCCCACTTTTAAGTACACAATGGGGTTTATTTACTAAAGCTGGAAAGTGCAAAATCAGGCTCCCTTCTGCATAAAAACCAATGAGCTTCTAACCCCAGATTGTTCAATTACGGCTTTGGCAATAAATCCTGGAAGCTCATTGGTTTCTATGCAGAAGTCAGCCTGATTTTGCACTTTCCAGCTTTAGTAAATAAAACCCATTGTGTACTTAAAAGTGGGGTATGCCTGTAAGTGGTACTGTAGGTGCACCCCATATATGTGGCTTTTAGTGTAGTCATACCTCCCAACTTTCCCATTTTCTGAAAGATTGTCCCGGGGTGAGAACGAAATCTGAGGGTCCCCCAGACCCAGTTTATGTCCTGGAGCCGAGTGCTGGAATGCTCATCCCAGCCAGCACTGCTGACCACCGACAGGTACAGGCAGGGCCGCTGATAGGGCAGTACAACCAGCCCCATTGTACGGGGCCCGCCCCCATCAGCTACACAGTGGGGCCCGGGCATCTTACAGTTTGTTACTGCATTTAAAAAAAAAAAAGTTTCCTAAATTCCTCTCCCGCTCCTACTTGCTTACAGAGGGGGGGTTATATAATTTTCCAGGAGGGGAGTGCAGGCGCAGCAGAGGGACTATTTCTTTATTTTCGGGCACATGTACATCATGCCGCCCCACTATTTTATTAGTCCCGGCTGGCGGAGTGATACAGTGATACTCCGTTCGTCTCCCGGCTGCATTCCTCATGAGTTATATAGAAGTTGATCGGCTGACAGGGGAGAGGAGAAGGACAGCGTGGCTGCACTGGACACAGTGAGTGGAGAATAGAGGTTAGAATAATCACTGTGTCCTATCATGTATCTCACAGCTCAGCAGGTTATCAGCATTACAATTATCACAGGTAGCAGAATAAGCAGGTGCTCTGTCATGGTTCTATCATGGCTCTAGGTCACATTGCTTTTGGGTGCTCACTGTATTATGGCTGTGCTTTGTTACAGTCTGTTACATACAGTACAGCCATAAGTTAACTCAGTGAGCACCCAAAAGCAATGTGACCTAGAGCAATGATAGAGCCATGACAGAGCACCTGCTTATTGTGCTACCTGTGATAATTGTAATGCTGATGATCATAAGAAACAACGAGATGCTACTTGAGGGTCGGTTCACACTGAGGCAGCGCGACTTACAGCGCTATTGCCTCAGGCGACCCAGACGCGACCGCTGCAGCGACTTGCAAAACGACTTCTGTATAGAAGTCAATGCAAGTCGCCCCCAAAGTCGTTCAGGAACCTTTTTCTAAGTCGGAGCGACTTGTGTCACTCCGATTAGAACGGTTTCATTGCAACAGAACGGGACGCTACAAGTCGTCCTAGTGTGAACCGACCCTTAGACTTCATTTGGGGGAGCAGTAAACATGCAGCAGAGCTACATTTTTACGGCTCCCCAAACCAATCCCCTTTAACTGCTTCCCATCCAGCAATGTACCAGTAAATCGCTGGGATAGGCGGATGATATCTTGATCATCACTACAGCAATGATCAAGATATCATTTTTTTAGTCCCAGTCGAGGGTGGTTGAAGGGGGCCCCGTCAGGTAGGCTGTACAGGGCCCCATGATTTCTAACAGCTGCCCTGGGTACAGGGTCTTGTACAGGAGCATGCATATGGCACAGAGTTGCTAGGAAAGGCTAGGAACATACTCACTCAGAGTGCTCTGAGCCTCTGTGCTGCTCTAAGGTCTGCAAGAGTTGTGGAGGATGGACAGAGGAGGGTAGGATGATGATCTGGGTTCTAAAGAAGGTCTGATCTGGGAGTCTGAAGTAAAGGTAAAGGTGGGGAGGTCTGAAGAGACGCTTAAAGGGGGCGCTGATCAGGGCAGGGGTCTGAAGGAAGCTTTAAGCCAAGATGATCTGAGATCAGAAGAGAACTTATCTGAGACCCAAAGGGGCGTTTAAAGGTGGCTAATCTAAGATAAGAAGAGAAGTATAAAAAGTTTGAAGGGCTGATCTGAAGCCTGAAATAGAGTTTAAGGGGGAGCTGAACTGAGATCTGAATCTTAAGAGGGTCTTATTATATTTCCTCTCACCGACCAACGGCATTAGTCATTTTTCACAAACTGCCCACTGCTCCCAGTGATTAAAAATTCCAGGCTTTTTTTCTGACACATACCACCAAAAGCAAGGCATTTTCCCACTGCCTAAATGGTCAGTGGGAAAAATGATCTGTTACATTGGTGGTCAGTGGGAAGAATGCACCTTTACATTGGGGTCAGTGGGAAACATGCCTCTTACCGTGGTGGAAAGCAGGAAGAATGCCCCTTATATTGGTGGTCAGTGGGGAAATTATTAAATATTCCATTACAATGTGGATTATTGGGAGGAATGCCTCTTACACCTGTTACCAGCAGGGACCCCTACTTTTTAATATATTTGCAAATGATATAGGGTCTGGGACTTGCCTACATGGTAGGCCTGGTATCTGGCATCAGGGCTGAGAGGCAAAACTCTGGTCAACTGGAAAGAATGATGATTATGAGGCCATAAAGTACTCTATATTTATGAAGTATCTATGGACACCAGAAGTATATTACATGGAATTCAGGTTGCTGCAGAGAGGACTTGGAGATACTTTCACAGATATGGTAAGCTGTCAACACTCCAGCAGTGCACTAAAGTGTTCGAGAAAGAGGCAGGATCACCTCGAAATGCGTAGCACTCCATTCACACCTCCTGGCGTCTGATGTCACAGACTTGGTTCCCACGCCTGTCAGAGAAGCTTCCCTGCTTCCTGGTTGTCCCTGGGTCGGTGCTGCTAGCTGCACATTGTGGACTGGATTCTCTGCATCTGTGATACTGTGGTTCCAGCAGCAGACCACCAGATTGAGATATTGTTGACAGGCACTTATTCTTCTGATGCTTGTGAGTTGCCAAATGTCTTTTTATTCAATAAACATATGTTTACTATGCTTAGACTGCGCCCTCTGCTGTCTGTTTGGTTTGTTACTCTAAAGATCTCTTCAATCTCCTGAGGCGCTGCACTGAATGAATTGGAGCTCCTGGAAATTAACCCCCCATGTACCTGTCAAGGACTAATATGGATTTTCTACTGTGTATACATTGAAGAACTCATGCTTCACTGCTTGCATCATTACCTATTTTTATTTTTTTTTATTTTGCAAGGAATGATACTGAGAGTGGATGGACCAGTGAAATAAAGTATTATGTGATGCAGTTTGTTAATGAAACCTCATGCTTCAACTTATATATATATATATATATATATATATATATATATATATATTGTATTTTTTCTACATGAATAGTTCATAAGTCATAATGACAAATAAAAACAGCTGAATAAAAAAATGATTGAACGATTCCAATTAATGAGTCTAGTATTCCACTCAGGGACTGCCTTGATCTGACCTTCCATAGCAAAAATATCAATATTTAAGTGCAATATGGCTTGATCAAAAGAGATTTCAGTGCAGCAATCCCATTAGAAATGTTGTTGGCGCTCCCAAGGCTGTAAAATGTTACAAAAGAATTTCTAAGGACTTGGACCCTCCATCAATTCACAGACTAGCAGATAGTTTGCAATCAGTCTGAATCGATCACTACTCTACAAATGGTGTCCTACAATCAACAATGCAAGCACATGCCATACAACCCTCATACAAGTGAAAGTGAACCCTATGGTTGCAATGAAGAGCCTGCCCACATATCTTGCTCCTGATAACCTCATATTTATGGGTATATCAAAAGAAACAACTGAACAACAATTACATTTATGCTAGTTTATCAAAAGAGAGAAACTAGTTCTCTCTCCCCAAAAAAAAAAAACTGCCCTGATAATGACCACTTTGGCATCTTGCAGCATTAAGCCCGGTACACACGATGAGAATATGAATGATTGTCTTTTTTGTTTGCATGCTAGTCTCATATCGAAAACCAATAGGTTACTAAAGTTATGAAAATTCTCGTACAACAGAATACAACTTCAGAAGTGATGTCATGTATTGTATTGTAATGTAGTCTTTCATTTGCAAGCATGCGTGGTCTTGGTCACGTTTGTTTTTTTTTTTGTACAAATATTATACTAATTTAAAAAAAAATCAGTCGTTCTGAAATCGTACGAGAAAAAGTTTTGTGCTTGATCAGCTCTTAAAAGCTGTGTACTAATGATTCGATTATCGGAACGATCGCTACAAAAGCAGTATTTTTCGTCCGATGTCTACTAGGCATGATCAGTGAACAGTTTAAAAAAAAGCAGAACAATATGTTATGCCAAGTGTTATGCCAAGAAGCAGCAATGCATTTAATACCACCACTATAACCATATCTCAACTGTGAAGCATGGTAAAGTCAGTATGTTACGTCTTGCAATCGCTATTGAGTTCCAATTGTTTGAAGACATTTTACAACAGAATGCCAGGACATTTGGCTCGGAAAAGCCAAACAGAAGGGTCATGCAGCCTGATAATATTACAAAACACAGAAGTGTATCAACAATGGAGTGTCTCAATTAGAAAGAATGCTCAAGACTACAGTACCGACCTCAGTGCCAATGAAATGCTGTGGCATGATTAGACACGCCAAGGATTTACACACACTGGAATTGCTTTGAATACAGGATTGGGCCATATTAAGATTATTTCCAGTAATGTAGATCCACTATTTATTAAATACATGGGTTCACAGTCTTTGCATCAATAACCTTTGGTGTTTACACCATTTTTTCAATAAAGATTGTAATATGTGTATTTGTGAAATAAGATTTTTATTATAAAGACTAGATGGCTCATAATGTATTAATACAGAAAAGGGGTTCACAATTATATGCTAATTAACCCACAGGATATTACTACAAACTTACAACATTTTCTCATCCTTCATGATTAAATATGCTTTAATCTTTTTTTTAATAAACATTTTTCTAAGATAATTTCTAATGAAAATAATTTAAATGTAGGTAACAAAAGGCAAATGTAAAATACACAAAAAGAGCCAGGTTCAGGTAGAATTACAAGACAAAATATATATCATAAAATTAAATATTAGTTCATAATCAATGTATTTTCTTGATTAACCAACCAGGTATCTTTCTTGGCTGCAGGTGCTTATGAAGGTCAAATAGGAAATTAAAATATTAACTCCGCTCTCTTTTCATCTCTGGGTATGATATTAACCTCTATGTACTGTATATAGAAAAGACTTACAAAATCCCTATAGCATCCCTAATCCCTACAGTTCTGAACCTCTTTAGCTGGGCCTCACCAATGAAACACTTACCAACGTGGTTGGTTTCGGGATCTTCTACAAGTGTCCACAGCTTGGAGAGGAAGGCTGGCACGTTGCTGCAGTACCCGTCCATCGCCAGGGAATTAGCAGATTCCTGCATGGTGACCGATGTGTGCTACTCAAACTCCATGCCTATGAGATGGTACAGTGATAGGGACAGCTGAGAAGAACCCATGGGCTGAGGTCACAGTGTCACAATGAGAGTGGTTGCAGCTGATTCACACCACCAGGTCACACTGTGAACCACTCAGCACTATTTTGCTGGCACCGACCCCCTCTCCCCAGCACAGAACAATGCTCAGTGATGCAGTATTCATACAAAGCTCTGAACAAACATACAATATTATGTAAAGGGCTCATACAAACCCACCGAAAGGCAATGGATCACTGCACATCGCTAAGACACTTCAGTCGTATAAGATCACACAGCTGTGTATGACAAATGCATCCTGTGATACATTGTACTAGAACATGTCCTTGTGTATTGCCTACAAGCTGTTACAATGCATGTAAGCCCCAACAAGTATTAGCTCCGTTTATAAAAATGAAAAGAAAAGAGGGGGATTTTTGCAGTGCCGTAATACAGAATGAAATACATGAAAGGTACTATATAAAATGTATTCATTTATTAAGATACAATTAAAAAATTGCACATAGTACAATCACAAGAAGATATACATAAACAAATGGAGGGGTCCTGAAGACAAGACATGAGGTACTTGCTGCACTTTATCCCAACATGTTTCGCATTGGCTTCATCAGGGGATGTGCAAACTATCAAGTGTTTGAGAAAAACAGAAATTAGTAATATTCAATGTAAGATTTGGAAGACATAAACAAGAAATTATAAAATGTGTGAGAAGCTTTCCATGTGAAGATTCAAGAAGAAGCGCTTACCCTCCCCTAACTGAACCCTCAGATGCACTAAAAACCAGCCACTAAGTGTGGAAAATATGTGTAACCCTCTGCCCACAGATGGCCACTCAATAGAAGGAGGGCATAGACGAAGGTAAGTCAAGGCTAGAAAAAAAAAGGGGAAAATATATATTTATATAGTACCTTTCATGTATTTCATTCTGTATTACAACACCGCAAAATCCCCCTCTTTTCTTTTCATTTTTATAAATCAAATATGTACAGGGGATGAGGTGCCTATCTTTCTGGTGTTCCATGGTAGTCTAGACCCCAATTCTATAAGTATTAGCTCCCTTTTGGTCTGTTCAATATACTATTAAAAGCCTTTTGTTATTTCTGTTTGATAAGCGCAAAAAAATCTTTTCAGAATTTCAGAGCTGTCCTGAGTCCTCTGTGGTCTTCCTGTGTTATTTCATAGAGCCCTCCTCTTTCCTGTCTTGGACTACAGAGGAATTAACCTGTATGCTGTCGAGATCAGAGAGAGGAGTGGTTGAGTAGTTTAGGAAAAAGATAATGAGTATGGCTGATAACACTCACACATACAACAGCACTTCTGACAGATCAACAGCTATTCTCTGTACTTGTAACAAAAGAAATGGAAAAACTGATAAGCTCTAAAGCAGTGGTCTCTAAACTATGGCAACAGGGCCAGATGTGGCCATTTGCTTACCTTTATCTGGCCCTTGGGGCACTATTTCATCCATTGACTCCAACAATGGCCTACAACTCCTGCCAGTGATACACACAACATTGAGGCACTCCCACTGACACCAACAAAGGGGCACTATTCCTCCCAGTGACACCAATGATGGGGCACTATTCCTCCCACTGACATCAATGATGGGGCACTATTCCTCCCACTGACATCAATGATGGGGCACTATTCCTCCCACTGACACCAATGATGGGGCAGTATTCCTCCCACTGACTCCAATGATGGGGCACTATTCTCCCACTGACTACGATGATGGGGCCCTATTCCTCCCACTGACACCAATGATGGGGCAGTATTCCCCCACTGACTCCAATGATGGGGAACTATTCCCCCACTGACTACGATGATGGGGCACTATTCCTCCCACTGACTCCAATAATGAGCCACTATTCCTCCCACTGACACCAATGATGGGGCACTATTCCTCCCACTGACATCAATGATGGGGCACTATTCCTCCCACTGACACCAATGATGGGGCACTATTCCTCCCACTGACACCAATGATGGGGCACTATTCCTCCCACTGAGGTCACTGCTGTCAGTGTCACTGTGAGAGTGAATTTTATGTGCGTGTGCGCCCATTCTAATTTCGTGCCCTCCTGAGTCCTGTCCCTGAGCTACTTACTTACTATATCAAAAATAAAATAAAAAATATGTTTTTTTGCCTTATCTACTTTAAATCATATTGATAATTGCAATTTGTACTTGTTTGTAGCCTAAATACTCTCATTTGCACTTAAAACTGTGATTTTGTAACTTTTGGAAATGTCAGTAAAAACTTGGCTGTGCCAGTAAATTTTTAGTGCTGTGTCATTAAATTTCAATCAAAGGTTGGCAACACTGAAAACAAACTAATCTCCAATGCAGTGCACTTAAACATCCCTCCCCCACCAATCCACAGCCTGATAGGCGGCAGCTATGTAGGGTTGTGGGAGGAAGAAGCAGGTGTTCCCTTCCTGACTGACCTCCCCCAACCCACTGACACAGAACGCTACCTAGCAGGCTCAAACTTCCCACTGGAGTAGCAAGATGGAGGCCAAGTGAGATGGAAAGATCCAAAGGATCATGAGTGGCCTCAAACACCGACACAGGCATGAAACCTTGGGCTGCTTTCTGTGCCGGGCGATCCCGCTGCCACCCCCCACAGGGACCCCCCAGGAAGGCACAAAACAGGAGAATATACAGTAAATGGTGCAAAAATATATAAAGGAAATACTCGTCCAGCAAGTACACAGTGAAAGAAATAAAGGAAATTGAAGTAAACATCCAAATATCATTCTTCATTTCAGTAAGTCCACAGTGAGAAAAAAAAAATATTCAAAACTTAATTTCAGCAAGTCCACAGTGAAGAAAATAAAAAAATAAAAAAATGTGTGTGTGTATATATATATATATATATATGTGTGTGTGTGTTTGTGTATGTATATATATGTATGTATATATGTGTGTATGTATGTATGTATATATATATATATATATATATATATATATATATTAGAAGCAAACAGTGCCCAGTAAAAGAAATATAAAAATATTGAAGTAAACGTCAAAATAAGATATCAAAAATTCTTAATTTCAGCAAGTCCACAGTGAAAAAAATAAATATATATATATATTATTCAAAACTTATTTTCAACAAGTTCCCAGTGAAAAAATATATATATAATATAATGTCCCGTAAAGTGACTCTGAGATGATGATCCAAATAATATTAACTGTGACTTCACACACGTGCTCCCCCCATGTGACTGCGCTCACCTCCAATTGTGTGACCGCACAATTAAATTTGGTCCACAACAGCAGCTGAACCACCTCTGGGCTCTAAGTAGCAGGATTTACAAGCTCCCCCAGGTGTAATCCAAAGATGGTATCCTCAATTTAAAATACAAAGGAGGCCAGATAGTACATTATCGTTTAAATATAGAAATTTATTGTAGGTACATATCAGGGTACTCACACTTTATAGGTGCTTGCAGAGCACCAGGCTATAGAAAAAATACAATGTTAAAATCCTCTCCAATTGGTTTGCAGACTTGTGCGAATCAGCAGCTAGCTCAGAGAGCAAGTGACTGTCTCCTCCACTGTCCTGGACCCTCCCCTCTCTGTGACGACACATGGCGATCACGTGTCTTCCTCAGGGGGAGACAGTTGAAGTTGCACCAACATTCACTCACGCATTGCCCACGGCAATTATATCAATTTTTTCACCTGAGTGAGTGATATAGCACATAATTTGTTTATTTTTAAAATACATTTATGTTTTTGGTTGTAACATGACGAATGTGAAAAATTTCAGGGGGTAAGGATACTTTTTCAAAGCACTGTAAAGTCCATAAAGAAAAAGGGGAAATATCCATTACATCAGGGTCCCCAGAGAGCCCCCCCTTACATCAGGGTCCCCAGAGAGCCGAGCTTACATCAAGGTCCCCAGAGAGCCCCTCCTTACATAAGGGTCCCCTGAGGGCCCCTCCTTACATCAGGATTCCCAGAGGGCCCCCCTTACTTCAAGGTCCCCAGAGAGCCTCCCCTTTACTTTAGGGTCCCCAAAAAGCCCCTTCCTTACATCAGGGTCCCCTGAGGGGCCCCCTTACTTCAGGGTACCCAGAGAGCCTCCCCCTTACTTTGGGGTCCCCAGACAATCCCTTCCTTACATCAGGGTCCCCAGAGAGCCCCCCTTACTTCAGGGTCCCTAGAGAGCCCTTCCTTACATCAGGGCCCCCAGACATCCTTACATCGGGGTGCCCAGAGGGCCCCCCTTACTTCAGCGTCCCTAGAGAGCCCTTCCTTACATCAGGGCCCCCAGACATCCTTACATCAGGGTCCCTAGAGAGACCCCTTACTTCAGGGTCCCTAGAGAGCCCTTCCTTACATCAGGGTCCCCAGAGAGCCCTTCCTTACATCAGGGCCCCCAGACATCCTTACATTGGGGTCCCCAGAGGGCCCCCTTACATCAGGGTCCCCAGAGGGCCCCCTTACTTCAGGGACCCCAGAGAGCCTACCCCTTACATTAAGGTCCCCAGAGAGCCCCCTCTTACTTCACAATCCCAAGAGAGCATCCCCCTTACATCGGGGTCCCCAGAGAGTCTCCCCCTTATATCGGGTCCCCAGAGAGCCCCTTCCTTACATCAGGGTCCACAGAGAGCCCCCCTTACATAACGATCCCCAGAAAGCCCCCCTCATCACATCAGGGTCCCTAGAGAGCCCCCCTTACATTGGGGTTCCCAGAGAGCTCCCCCTTAGATCGGGGTCCCCAGAGAGCTCCTCCTTACATCAGGGTCCCCAGAGAGCCCCTCCTTACATCAGGTTCCCCAGAGGGCCCCCTTACTTCAGGGTCCCCAGAGGGCTCCCTTCAGAGAACCCAGAGGGCCCCCTCTTACATCAGGGTCCCCAGACAGCCGCAACCCCCCCTCCACCTTGCAGAGGTTCCCTTGTCCCTAGCTGGTCTCCACTTTTTGTGCACCTCCAACCCCCAGCACATCTCTGTACCTCCCACCTGGGGGGAGGTGGGATGTGGCGATCAGCAGCTCTATTGCATCCACGGGTGGTGGGATCTCCCTGGAGCTTGTAGTTCTCTCTCCGATTGTATACAGTAGAGAGGGGAGGGGCGTCTGACCTGGGCATGTATCGGCAAGAGTGTAGAAGCAGAGCGACACGCTGAAGAGTGAGGCCCCTCCCCTCTCCACTGTATACATTCGAAGAGAGAACTACAAGCCCCAGGGAGATCCCGCGGGCACCATACAACTTCTGATCGCCGCCTCTCACCTCCCCCCACTGCATACTAAAAACAGACAGCCAGAGGTGCAGGGGAGATGCCAGGTCTTGGGGCCCCCCACAGTGGCAGAACGGCAGGGCCTGCTGCGTGACTGCTGCGACCCTGAAAGTTTCACCACTGCTTAGGATTTACAGTACATCTGGAAAGTATTCACAGCACTTCGCTTTTTCCACATTTTGTTATGTATTTCCCTCAAAATTCTACAAACAATAACCCGTAATGAGAACGTGAAAGAAGTTTGTTTATAAATGTATTAAAAATAAAAAAATAAAAAATCCCATGGATTCATAGCTTTGTCATGACACTCAAAATTGAGTTCAGGTGCATCCTGTTTCTACTGATCGTCCTTGAGATGTTTCTACAAAGTGATTGAAGTCCACCTGTGGTAAATTCAGTTCATTGGACATGATTTGGAAAGGCACACACCTGTCTATAGAAGGTCCCACAGGTAAAAGTGCATGTCAGAGCACAAACCAAGCCATGAACTGCAAGAAATTGTCTGTAGACCTCCGAGACAGGATTGTATTGAGGCACAGATCTGGGGAAGGGTACAGAAAAATGTGTGCAGCATTAAAGGTCCCAACGAGCACAGTGGCCTTCATCATCCATAAATGGAAGAAGTTTGGAACCACCAGGATGCTTCCTAAAGCGGGCAAAACTGAGAGGTCGGGGAAGAAGGGCCTTAGTCAGGGAGGTGACCAAGAACCCGATGGTCACTCTGACAGAGCCCAAGCATTCCTCTGTGGAGAGAGGAGAACCTTCCAGAAGAACACCCATCTCTGCACTCCACCAATCAGGCCTGTATGGTAGAGTGGCCAGATAGAAGCCACTCCTCAGTAAAAGGCACATGACAGCCCACCTGGAGTTTGCCAAAAGGCACCTGAAGGACTCTCAGACCATGAGAAACAAAACTCTCTGGTCTGATAAAACAAAGATTTAACTCTTTGACCTGAATGGCAAGTGTCATGTCAGAGAAAACCAGGCACCGCTCATCATCTGGCCAATACCATCCCTACAGTGAAGCATGGTGGTGGCAGCCTCATCAGCCAACCTGATGGAGCTTCAGAGGTCTTGCAAAGAAGAATGGGAAAAACTGCACAAAAATAGGTGTGCCAAGCTTGTAGCATCATACTCAAAAAGACTCGAGGCTGTAATTGGTGCCAAAGGTGCTTCAACAAAGTATTGAGCAAAGGCTATGAATACTTATGTACATGGCATTTCTTTTTTCGTTTTTTTATTTTTACAAAATTTGCAAAGATTTCGAACAAACTTTTTTCACGTTGTCATTATGGGGTATTGTTTGTAGAATTTTGAGGAAAGTATTGAATTTAATTCATTTTGGAATAAGGCTATAACATAACAATATGTGGGAAAAGTGAAGCGATGTGAATACTTTACGGATGCACTATATGTAGGCGTTCATTTCCTTATTGGATTTTTTATTTATCTTACAATATAAACAAAAGTTACAGCAGGGCTGCAATGGAGTCAGATTGTGTTTCTTTAATCCCCGAGAAGCATAAGGAGCCAGTGAAAGATTAAAAATAAAACAAAAAAAACTCCGCCCAAAAGTAAAATAGCAGTTTTGAGCAGATTGGACCTTTAATATAATAGGGTACTCTTTAATAAAGCACCCTTGGTAGACCTGGAGCCAAAAATATATTTTTATTTTATTCTGAAAATGATGGTGGCCGGTGGCTTGTGCTATATATTATTTTTAGTTCTTTATTTACACTGACTGCTTAAGGTCCGGTTCACACCGCTGCGGGTAAGAGATCCGGATGTGATTCGCACCGCACTGCAGTGCAAATCACATCCGATCTCCGTAGCGATGCGAGTTCAGCCATACAGATAGTATGGCTGAATTCGCATCACTCCCGCCGCAAACTCGCATGGGACCCTTTTTTTGGTCCGCAGCAGAATCGTATCGCATGGGTGTTCACACCATGCGATCCGATTCCTGTGCGAGTGTGCAGATCGCACTGCGATATGCGGACGGATCTGGGGGTGTCATTAACATTTCATTGACACTCCCAGCAGTCCGCATAGGGCAGTGTGAACTGCCGGCGGGAGGCATGCGATGCGGGAAAACGCTGTGGATTCGCGGCGTTCCTGCATCGCCAGAGGCGGCTCTAGGCTTTGTGAGGCCTTAGGCCGCGTACACACGCGCGGACTGTTCGCCCAACTTTGTCCGTCCAACAGTTTTGGCAAACAGTCCGCTCAAACTTAGCATGGACGGACATGGCCACACACGACGGACGAACAGTTTGCTGAAACCGTGCGCGATGACGTGAACGGCACGTACGACGGGACGAAAAATACAACGTCCTATACACTGCATTATAGCTTTCGGCGTGAAAATCCTTTCTGAGCATGCGCGCAACTTTGTTTGACGAACAAGCCTACACACGAGCGGGCTGTTCGCTGAAACAAGGTTTCAGCGGACAGTTTTTCGGAAATTCCGAAAAACCTTGTCCGTCCAACTGTCCGCTGAAACTGTCCGCTGAAAGCCCACACACGAGCGGACTGTCCGCCCAAACACTGTTCAGCGGACAAAGTTGGGCGAACAGTCCGCCCGTGTGTACGCGGCCTCAGGCAAAACCTAGACATGAGGCCCCACCGATGCCCTTGAACTGCGCAGCAGGCCTTCACAGATTGAGATCCTCGTGCAGTGGATGGGAAAAGTGACTTGTGTGGAGGCAACGTCACTCCTCATTGGCCAGGCAGAACATCAGGTGTCTTAGGTTACGTGAGAAGTGAGTGTAACAGGGCTCTTAACGTTGCCTGCACACAGCGGCATTAAGATGTCCTGTCACCTCTAAAATAAAGTGCTGCAGATCAGATGTTTGGCACGTTTAACGCTGCCTGAGCACAGCAGTTAAGGTCCCCTGTCAATGAAAACTGGGGTAATGTGTGTCACCTGGTAATTTTGGGTTCCCTATTCTGCGCTTCAACTCCAAGAACACCCTCAGCCCCTCTGACACACCTGGTTGATTGAGTCAGAACAGACACACGTAGCATATAGTACCTTTCACCTTACTGTAGGATATAGGAAATTACACACATGCTTAGTGGTTGACACTATTTGTACAAAAAGTGCAATTCACAAAGCAGAGTAGAACTGCCCTCAGGTAATAAATGTAAACAAATATACCGTATTTATCGGGGTATAACACGCACCGGCGTATAACACGCACCCCAAGTTGCATTTTAAGGAAAAAAGTTTTAGGAGGGAAGTTTAAGGGAAAAAAAACTTACATTTAAATGCCTGTCAATGCAGCCTTATCAGTGTGCATCTGCAGCCTTGTCCATCATTGCAGAATGATCAGTGTCATTTGCAGCTTGCCCCACGCTGTTTGCAGCCTTGCATAGTGTCATTTGCAGCTTGCCAGTGTCATTTCCAGCTCGCCCAGCGGCGTTTGCAGCCTTCCATGTTTAAATATCCCGCCGCCGAGACAGACCGAGCGAGTGCCGCCGAAAAAGACAGAGTGGCACCGAAAAAGACCGAGCCGTCTGCTCGGCTCCGCTCGTAGTCCCGCCTCCCTGCTGTTTCTGGAGCGAGCGCTGCTGAAAAAGACCGAGCCGACTCTACTGTGTATTAGGCTTGGCTTGGCTCGCAGTCCCGCCCAGTATGGGCGGGACTGCGAGCCAAGCCGAGTACACAGTAGAGTCGGCTCGGTCTTTTTCGGCAACGCTCGCAGAAACAGCAGGGAGGTGGGACTACGAGCGGAGCCGAACAGACGGTATAACACGCACCCACGACTTTCCCCCAATTTTAAGGGGGGGAAAAGTGCGTGTTATACGCCGAAAAATACGGTATCTATAAAATCAGCTCTATATCAATAGCAAAAAAATCAATACAAGACTAGGTAAATCAATATTTATCAACACAACTGTAATCTAAATGGGTCTAAAGGAATAGCAGTTTCCTAGTGGTTTTCGAATGCACGCGAAAAAAATAGAGAAGGTGGGGTACCCCTTTAATTGGCAACAACTGTTATAGTGACATCATACAGGGGAGGGCTGGCAGCCTGTCCAGTCAAGTGGCCCATTGAACCACTGAATCAGCTCATCCATGCCCACCTGGTTTTTCAATGCAACCTCACCAGTGCCGCCTCATCAGTGCCCATCAATTCAACCTCATCAGTGCCCATTAATGCAGATTTACCAGTGTCCATAAATGCAGCCACATCAGTGCCCATCAATGCAGCCTCATCAATGTCCCTAAATGCAGGCTCACCAGAGTTGTAGTTTCCTCTGCCCTGCTTGGGAACTTGAGCGTGGACTACAACTCCCGGAATGCAAAAGCGTCCGTCTGGGCCGCCGGGCCCAACTTCCTACATGAGGAAAAATAAAAAGGCAGCGGCCGTTTTCAACATAGGTTAGAGTGGCCTAGGCAACAATTGCCACTCTGCCCCCCCGGCCCAGCCCACCCCTGACGTGTCATACATCACACTTCCCGGTCTGTGTACAGGAGGGTGGCTGAGTGGATGAAGGTCTACTAAGCTACTGCCGCCCTTCCCAGAGCCACCCACCATGACAGCACCGGGCCCGCAGGTGGGACAGTGGTGTCCGGTAAACATGATGAAGGGGGTTGCACATCGTGTCAGTGCTGGCAGTGATAGGCGGCTTACCAGCCACTTGTAACACTTCCAGATGAAAGGCGACAGTCAGCTTTACTAAAGTACACACACTCCCAGCTGCTATAGGGGCTGGAAGTGTGTAAAAAAAAAAAAAAATAGAGCACTGTAAAAATCTGAATCCTCAGCAAGTAGCTGGGGATTAGGATTTTACTGCCCCCCTATCCTGGCGCCCTGAGGTGGCTGCTTAAGCTGCCATATGGTAGTGACGGTGTTCTGCCGTATGGTGTCCGGCCATCAAATAGTGTCCGCTCCGTACTGCGCATGCGCAGTACGGAGCAGACGAAGCTTCGGAAAATCTCTGAAGCTGAACGGCGCCTGCGCCGTGAGTGGAGGTGGTAGCCCCACCATCCAAGCGGACATAGGGTTGTGAATTTTAGAGGGCCCCTCGCGGGCGAGCTTCGCTCGCCACGCTTCGGGCTCGGCCTCGCTGCGCTCGGCTCTTTTTTATTCTAACTCTATGTCCACTTGGATAGTGGGGATAGAACCTGGACTCACGGCGCAGGCGCCGTTCATCCTCGGCAATTTTCGGAATCTGTGTTGCTGTGTACTGCGCATGCGCAGTACGCAGCGGACACTATCCGATGGAGGACGTTATTTGACAAGACACCGGCCATAGCCCTGGGGCCACTACAGTTATAGGGCCTTTTTTATTCTCGGTTCACACCAGTGTGCTGTGCAACCTCACATGCGATTCACACCACACCACACTGCAGTGCAAATCACATGTGAAGTCTGTGCTATGCGATTTATGCCATACAGATAGTATGGCTGAATTTGCATCGCATTTGGACCAAGGTCATGCAGGACCCTTTTTTGGTCTGCACCAGAATCGGATCACATAGGTGTTCACACCCATATGATGCAATCCATGTCTGAATTGACAGTTTGCACAGCAATATGTGAACCGATGTGGGGGTGTCATTAAAGAGGAGTTCCTCTTAAAAAAAAAAAAAAAATTAAAAGTCAGCAGCTACAAATACTGCAGCTGCTGACTTTTAATAAATCGGACACTTACCTGTCCCAGGGTCTAGTGATGCGGGGGAACGAAGCCCCGCTCGTTCCCCCCTCCGCTCGGCAGTGCCGGAATGTGTGAAGCCACAGCCGGGCACCCACTGTGTATGCGCGAGCGGCGCCGCGCGCCGTGATTGGCCGTGCAGTCATCTGGGACCTGTCACGTGTCCCAGATGACTGACGGGAGGGGGCAGAGCTGAGCCCTTCCTGCACCGAAGGGAAGTGATGTCACCAGTCCAGGCACTGAAGAAGGCAGACTACAAGGGACCCCCTTGTAGGGACCCCCTAGCAACAGGCATTGAGAGGGAAGTTAAAAAAAAAATCAATATTTTTTTTTTGTTAGGAATTTTCATGAATTTTATTTTTTTTTCTGTGCAACACTTTAACTTTGTATTGACACTTCCAGTGGTTCGCATAAGGCAGTGTGAACCACCTGCGAGTTAGGTGCGATGTGGGAACCCACAGTGGATTCGCAGGGTTCTTGCATTGCACCAGTGTGAACCGAGCCTAAGTGTTGGTTCACACTGCAGTGATGTGGGAACCCTGCAAACCCACTGTGGGTTCCCTCATCGCATGTCTCCCGGCAGCAGTTCACACTGCCCTATGCAAACTGATGGGAGTGTCAATACAAAGTTAATGACATCCCCCAAATCAGTTTGCATAATCGCAGTGTGAACTACAAATTCGGACAGGAATCAGATCGCATGGATGTGAACACCCATGCATTCCGATTCTGCTGCAGATCAGAAAAGAGGTTTGGCTGAATTCATATGGTCCGAATGCCATATGAATTCAGCCAAACAATCTGTATGGCTGAAATCACATCGCACAGAGATCGCATGTGATTTGCACTGCAGTGTGGTACAAATCACATTCGATGTTGAACATCGCTGCAATGTGAACCAGCACTAAGTCCTAAATCTTCCTCTCTAATCGCTGGTGCATGTTGCAGATGTGAATAGGACCTGTGGGCAGTATCAGGGCCAAAGAATAACAGGGTGGGCAGTTCCTATAGAAGGCAGTAGATAATGGCCGACCCGCCCTCTTACCAGACCTGGGGATGCAGCAACAATGGTTCCTCCGATCAGGGGTAATCTCATTCTGGGTTGCCTGTGGCGACTCCGCTGGGTAGTGTCCTGATCTGTATTCTGGAAATAACTTCATGCCTTTCTTCAGAAGGGACAGTGCTAGGCTGTGTGGATTTCTCTCTGTTGGTGCAGTGCAGTGGGATTCTCTCTCTGATGGAGTCCTGGGTGCACTTCCTCAAAATTCTCCCGGGCTTCTGCTTTTCTCTCCCTCCTCTTCAACTGGGCATGCTGGGGGGGGCTGCAGTTTCTTCCCTTAGTGTTGCTATGTCCAGCCCTCGGGACTACATTTCCCACAATCCTCCTCTCTGCTTCATTTTAGTGTTTTTTTTCCCCTGTCCAATAAGAAGGAGGGGGAAGAAACACTAGTACAGTGGTGAGGAGGAAGGGGGGAGAGAGCCCGCAGCAGCTTCTCTCTCTCTGCACACAGACACAAACACTCCGATCTTCTGATCAACTCTGACAGGAGGAAGGAGGGGAATGGGCAGGAAGCAGAGAGAGAGAAAGACAGAGCCTTCCAGTCTTTTAGCGACGGCTCGAGCAGGAGGTGAAGGAGGTCAACCTGGACTGCTCCTGTCATTTGCCGCCGGGGAAAGCAAGTGGGATGGGGATCCACGGCACCCGCTTACACAGCTCAGGCAAATTCGGCGATGGCGAGGCCCCTGTGATCGCGAGGCCTAAGGCGATCGCCTAATTTGCCTAATTGGAGAGCCGCCTCTGTGCATCGCTATGGTGTGAACCCAGCCTAATGTAGAACTAAAGGCAAAACATTTTTTTCATTTTGTATAGAGTAAAGGAGGGTTATAACCCGTTGGGTATTGTTTTGCAATCTGTGTCCCACTGGGAAGATATCACTTAACTTCTTGTCCAATAGCCAAAACAGGAAGTGAGAGGAAATCCCTGGTTGTCAAAGAAAAAATACCCTGGGACAGACCCCTAATGGAAAAAGAGGTTGATCCTTCCCCATGCGGCTTGTACTGGTAAAAATGCATATAAAGAAATACAATCCCTGGTTGTTGTCAGAACTAGTGTTTCCATTTAAAGTGGTTGTAAACCCTTACAAACCACTTTGACCTACAGGTAAACCTAGATTAACCACTTAAGGACCGCCGTATTGCCATTGTACGTCATCACAATGGCACAGGCAGGCACAAGCACGTAGATGTACGTGCCTGCCTTCCAGCGGGTGGGGGGTCCGATCGGACCCCCTCCCGCTGGATACGGCGGTCCGGTTTGCTCCAGGAGCGATCCGTGATGAGGGGATGGCCGTTGGTTTCTGGCCACCCCCTCTGGATCTCTCCTGGCCAATGACAAGCTTCCTCCCACTGTGTATTGTTTACACAGGAAGGAGGAAGTGATGTCATTCTCCTCGGGGCGGTCTTTTTGACCGGACTACGAGGAGAAGACTAAAAGTAAGTGCACCAAAACACTACACTGACACATAGGTACACATAGGTACACAAACCCCCCCGATCGCCCCCCCCCCCAGTCACAGTGTCACTGATTGCATTGATCATTTATTTACTGATCACTGCATTCAGTGTCAGTTGTAACAGTTAAAACTGTCAGGGCAGTTAGTGTTAGATCCAGGGTAGACCCCTATCACCCCCCAATAAAGATTTAACCCCCTGATTGCCCCTAGAGTTAACCCTTTCACCCCCTTTTGCCAGTGTCACTAAGCGATCATTTTTCTGATCGCTGCATTAGTGTCGCAAGTGTCGCTAGGTAGCTAGTTATTTTTTTAGGTTCACCGCCAGGTTTTTATAGCGCTAGGTACCCCAATATACTACCCAATAATGGTTTTAACCCCCTGATTGCCCCTAGTTAACCCTTTCACCCCCTTTTGCCAGTGTCACTAAAGCGATCGTTTTTCTGATCGCTGCATTAGTGTCACTGGTGCCGCTAAGTAGCTAGTTATTTTTTTAGGTTCACCGCCAGGTTTTTATAGCGCTAGGTACAGCGATATACTACCCAATAATGGTTTTAACCCCCTGATTGCCCCTAGTTAACCCTTTCACCCCCTTTTGCCAGTGTCACTAAGCGATCATTTTTCTGATCGCTGCATTAGTGTCGCTAGTGTCGCTAGGTAGCTAGTTATTTTTTTAGGTTCACCGCCAGGTTTTTATAGCGCTAGGTACCCCGATATACTACCCAATAATGGTTTTAACCCCCTGATTGCCCCTAGTTAACCCTTTCACCCCCTTTTGCCAGTGCCACTAAGCGATCATTTTTCTGATCGCTTCATTAGTGTCGCTAGTGTTGCTAGGTAGCTAGTTTTTTTTTAGGTTCACCGCCAGGTTTTTATAGCGCTAGGTACCCCGATATACTACCCAATAATGGTTTTAACCCCCTGATTGCCCCTAGTTAACCCTTTCACCCCCTTTTGCCAGTGTCACTAAGCGATCATTTTTCTGATCGCTGCATTAGTGTCACTAGTGTCGTTAGGTAGCTAGTTATTTTTTTAGGTTCACCGCCAGGTTTTTATAGCGTTAGGTACCCCCATATACTACCCAATAATGGTTTTAACCCCCTGATTGCCCCTAGTTAACCCTTTCACCAGCGATCACAGTATAAGTGTCACTGGTGACGCTGGTTAGCCAGTTAGTTATTTAGGTTCCCCGTCAGGTTTTTATATAGCGCCAGGGACCCCCATATACTACCTAATAAAAATGTGAACCGCCTGATTGCCCCTAGTTAACCCTTTCACCACTGATCACCGTATAAGTGTTACGGGTGACTCTGGTTAGTTTGCTTTTTATAGCATCGGGGCACCCACCATTTATTACCCAATAAAGGTTTAACCCCCTGGTCACCCGGTGGGTGATATCAATTAGGTTTTAGGGTCAGGGTCTGCATCGCCCCAGGCAGCGCTAGGTTAGTGCCAGTCCGGCAAAACCCACACGCAAAGTATAAACCTCCTGTAGTGGTATAGAATCTGAACAGATCAATATCTGATCTGATCAGATCTATACTAGCGTCCCCAGCAGTTCAGGGTTCCAAAAAAACGCATTGTTAGCAGGATCAGCCCAGATACCTGCTAGCACCTGCGTTTTGCCCCTCTGCCCAGCCCACCCAAGTGCAGTATCGATCGATCACTGTCACTTACAAAACACTAAACACATAACTGCAGTGATCGCAGAGTCAGGCCTGATCCCTGCGATCGCTAACAGTTTTTTTGGTAGCATTTTATATTTAAATCCGGAAGGCAGTGCTTGGTTTTCGGGGTCCCGTACGTGGCTAGGCTCCCAAAAAGTCCCCCACATGTGGTATCCTCGTACTCGGGAGAAGCAGCAGAATTTATTTTGGGGTGTAATTTGACTTATGCCCATAGCATGTGTGAGCAATATATCATTTAGTGACAACTTTGTGCAAAAAAAAAAGTTTGTAATATTCCCGCAACTTGTGGCAAAATATAAAATATTCCATGGACTCAACATGCCTCTTAGTAAATAGCTTGGGGTGTCTACTTTCCAAAATGGGGTCATTTTGGGGGGTTTTGTGCTATTTTGGCATTCTATGGCCTTCGAAACTGTGATAGGTAGTGAGGAGTGAAATCAAAAATTTGCACCCTTAGAAATCCTGAAGGTGGTGATTGGTTTTCAGGGTGCCGTGCGCGACTAGACTCCCAAAAAGTCCCACACATGTGGTATCCCCATACTCGGGAGAAGTAGTGGAATATATTTTGGGGTGCAATTCCACATATAACCATGGCATGTGTGAGCAATATATAATTTAGTAACAACTTTTTGTAAAAAAAAAATTTTTTTTTTTTGTCATTATTCAATCCCTTGGGACAAAAAAAAAATATTCAATGGTCTCAACATGGCCCTCAGCAAATAGCTTGGGGTGTCTACTTTCCAAAATGGGGTCATTTGGGGGGGTTTGTGCCATCTTGGCATTTTATGGCCTTCAAAACTGTGATAGGTAGTGATAGGTAGTGAGGAATAAAATAAAAAATGTATGCCCTTAGAAATCCTGAAGGCGGTGCTTGGATTTCGGGGTCTCGTACGCGGCTAGGCTCCCAAAAAGTCCCACACATGTGGTATCCCTGTACTCAGGAGAAGCAGCAGAATGTATTTTGGGGTGTCATTTCACATATGCCCATAGCATGTGTGAGCAATATATAATTTAGTGACAACTTTGTGCAAAAAAAAAAGTTTGTAATATTCCCGCAACTTGTGGCAAAATATAAAATATTCCATGGACTCAACATGCCTCTCAGTAAATAGCTTGGGGTGTCTACTTTCCAAAATGGGGTCATTTTGGGGGGTTTTGTGCTATTTTGGCATTTTATGGCCTTCGAAACTGTGATAGGTAGTGAGGAGTGAAATCAAAAATTTGCACCCTTAGAAATCCTGAAGGTGGTGATTGGTTTTCGGGGTGCCGTGCGCGACTAGACTCCCAAAAAGTCCCACACATGTGGTATCCCCATACTCAGGAGAAGTAGCGGAATATATTTTGGGGTGCAATTCCACATATTACCATGGCATGTGTGAGCAATATATCATTTAGTGACAACTTTTTGTAAAAATTTTTTTTTTTTTTGTCATTATTCAATCCCTTAGGACAAAATAAATAAATATTCAATGGGCTCAACATACCCATCAGCAATTTCCTTGGGGTGTCTACTTTCCAAAATGGGGTCATTTGGGGGGGTTGTACTGCCCTGCCATTTTAGCACCTCAAGAAATGAGATAGGCAGTCATAAATTAAAAGCTGTGTAAATTCCAGAAAATGTACTCTAGTTTGTAGACGCTATAACTTTTGCGCAAACCAAAAAATATACGCTTATTGACATTTTTTTTACTAAAGACATGTGGCTGAATAAATGTTGCCCTCAATGTATGACTAAAATTTAGTTTATTCGATTTTTCTTATAACAAAAACAAGAAAATATCTTTTTTTTTTCAAAATTTTCGCTCTTTTTCCATTTATATCGCAAAAAATAAAAATCGCAGAGGCAATCAAATACCATCAAAAGAAAGCTCTATTTGTGGGAAGAAAAGGACCCAAATTTCGTTTGGGTGCAATATTGCATGACCGCGCAATTACCAGTTAAAGCAGCGCAGTGCGAAATTGTAAAAAGACCTCTGGTCCTTAAGGTGTTTATTGGTCCGGGGCTGTAGTGGTTAAGGCTTACCTGTAGGTCCAAGAAATATCTCCTAAATCTACACGGTTTAGGAGATATTTGCCGAAAGACAGGCACCGCTGTCTACAGAGCATGCGCCGTAGACAGCGGCGCGCAGGCACACTGAGCGTGCCGCAGTTAACGACGATATGCCACGAGTGGCGGCTCCCGTGCGCATGCGTGAGAGTGACGTCATCACGGCTCCGACGAATGACAGCGCCGGAGCAGCGAGACCCACCAAGAAGATGGAGGCTCCGGACTACAGGGGACAGCGGTGACTTCGCTGGCTCCTGTGTCAGGTAAGTGACACATAATGGACTACTATGCGATGCATAGTAGTCCATTATGCTTTACCTTTGCAGGGAATCAAAGAGGAAGTAAACCCATCAGGGTTTACTTCCTCTTTAAACATTTCCCCTCTATTACTATTCTGATGACAACCCAACATTTTAGATTTTAATAAATTTTCAGTGATAACTGTAAACATGACAAATACAACAGGTGAATCTCCCTAATAGGGGGAAAGGAAGCAGTAAAAACCTGACAGATGTTCTAATCGCTCTCCACTCCATCAATTACTAAATAAATGTTGCCTTTAGTTACACTACTGCATAGCAGAACTGCAGTCTGCAATTCTACCAGCAGAGGGCAGGGCTGTATAAGTTTTACTCTGTTAGTATTGCAAGTTAAAGGATCTCAAGATTACAAAATAATGTTTAAAGCGGGAGTCCGCCGGGACTCCGCGTTTTTTTTTTTTAAAAGCCAGCAGCTACAAATACTGCAGCTGCTGACTTTTAAAATAGTGACACTTACCTGTCCAGTGCGCCCGCGATGTCGGCACCCGAAGCGGATCTTTAGATCGTCACTCGGGTGCTGCCGCCGCCATCTTGGGTATGGGAATCAGGAAATGGAGCCTTTCGGCTTCATTTCCCGGTTCCCTACTGCGCATGCGCGAGTTCCGCTGCGCAATAAGGATGGTCCCCGCTGCCTCTGGGATCTGTGTGTTTCCCAGCAGGCAGCGGGGCACTTGCGGAAGGGGGCGGGCACTTGCGGAAAGGGGCGTAATCTATGCCCCTTTCCGCAGAGAGCTATCCCGGAAGTGGGTGCAGTTACCTGGATTATCCAGGTAACTGCACCCCCCTCCCCCCTGAAAGGTGCCAATTGTGGCGCCAGAGGGGGGGAGGATTCCGATGAGCGGAAGGTCCATTTTAGGGTGGACCTCCGCTTTAACCACTTTCAGACCGGACCATTTTGCTGGTAAATGTAAAAGGTCTTTTTACACTTTGGTACTGCGCTGCTTTAACTGGTAATTGCGCGGTCATGCAATGTTGTACCCAAACGAAATTTGCGTCCTTTTCTTCCCACAAATAGAGCTTTCTTTTAAAGGTATTTGACTGACTCTGCGATTTTTATTTTTTGCGATATAAACGTAAAAAGACCGCAAATTTTGAAAAAAAATGATATTTTCTACTTTTTGCTATTAGAAAAATCCAATAAACTCAATTTTAGTCATACATTTAGGCCAAAATGTATTCAGCCACATGTCTTTGGTAAAAAAAAAGTCAATAACTGTATATTTATTGGTTTGCGCAAAAGTTGTCACATCTACAAACTAAGGTACGTTTTCTGGAATTTACGCAGCTTTTAGTTTACGACTGCCTATCTCATTTCTTGAGGTGCTAAAATTGCAGGGCAGTACAAAACCCCCCCAAATGACCCCATTTTGGAAAGTAGACCCCCTAAGGAAATTGATAAGTGGCATGTTGAGCCCATTGAATATTTTATTTTTTTGCCTCAAGCGATTGAATAATGACAAAAAAATTTTTTTTATTTTTTTTTTTTACACAAAGTTGTCATTAAATTATATATTGCTCACACATGCTATGGGCATATGTGAAATGACACCCCAAAATAAATTCTGCTGCTTCTCCTGAGTACGGGGATACCACATATGTGGTACTTTTTGTAAGCCTAGCCGCGTACGGGGCCCCGAAAACCAAGCACCGCCTTCAGGCTTTCTAAGGGCGTAAATTTTTGATTTCACTTCTCACTACCTATTACAGTTTTGAAGGCCATAAAATGCCAAGATGACACAAAACCCCCACAAATGACCCCATTTTAGAAAGTAGACACCCCAAGCTATTTGCTGAGAGGCATGTTGAGTCCATGGAATATTTTATATTTTGCCACAAGTTGCGGGAAAATTACAAACTTTTTTTTTTTTTTACACAAAGTTGTCACTAAATGATATATTGCTCACACATGCTATGGGCATATGTGAAATGACACCCCAAAATAAATTCTGCTGCTTCTCCTGAGTACGGGGATACCACATATGTGGGACTTTTTGGGAGCCTAGCCGCGTACGGGGCCCCGAAAACCAAGCACCGCCATCAGGCTTTCTAAGGGCGTAAATTTTTGATTTCACTTCTCACTACCTATTACAGTTTTGAAGGCCATAAAATGCCAAGATGGCACAAAACCCCCACAAATGACCCCATTTTAGAAAGTAGACACCCCAAGCTATTTGCTGAGAGGCATGTTGAGTCCATGGAATATTCTATATTTTGCCACAAGTTGCGGGAAAATTACAAACTTTTTTATTTTATTTTATTTTTTCACAAAGTTGTCACTAAATTATATATTGCTCACGCATGCCATGGGCATATGTGAAATGACACCCCAAAATAAATTCTGCTGCTTCTCCTGAGTACGGGGATACCACATATGTGGGACTTTTTGGGAGCCTAGCCGCGTACGGGGCCCCGAAAACCAAGCACCGCCTTCAGGCTTTCTAAGGGCGTTACAGTTTTGAAGGCCATAAAATGCCAAGATGGCACAAACCCCCCCCCCAAATGACCCCATTTTGGAAAGTAGACACCCCTAAATTTACGGGTACACTAGTGAGACTAGGTAATAAATGGCGGGTGCCCTGAAACTATAAAAAAATAACTAACCAACCAGCGTCACCTGTAACAGTTATATGGTGATCACTGGTGAAAGGGTTAACTAGGGGGCAATCAGGGGGCTTTATGCGGTAGTATATGGGGGTCCCTGGCGCTATAAAAAGCTGTGGCGAACCTAAATACCTACCTGCCTAACTAGTGTCACCCGTGACACTAATACAGCAATCAGAAAAACGATCGCTTATTAGGCTGGGTTCACACTGGAGCGATGCGGGAACGCCACGAATCCGCGGCGGGTTCCCGCATCGCATGCCTCCCGGCGGCAGTTCACACTGCCCTATGCGAAATGCTGGGAGTGTCAGTGAAATGTTAATGACACCCCCAGATCAGTTCGCATATCGCAGTGCGATCTGCAAACTCGGATCGCATGGTGTGAACACCCATGCGATCCGATTCTGCTGCGGACCAAAAAAAGGGTCCCGTGCGAGTTTGCGGCGAGTGTGGCGGGTGCAACGCGAATTCAGCCATACTATCTGTATGGCTGAACTCGAATCGCACAGAGATCGGATGTGATTTGCACTGCAGTGCGGTGCGAATCACATCCGTTCTCATAAACCACTGCAATGTGAACCCAGCCTTAGTGACACTGGCGACGGGGGGTGATCACGGGGTTAAACCTTTATTGGGGGGGTTAGGGGGGTACCTTAGAACTAAAGGGGGCTAACCCTAACTGCCCTAACAGTTATTACAGTCACAAATGACACCCGCCGGGTGATCAGGGGGTTAAACCTTTATTAGGTAATAAATGGCGGGTGCCCTGAAACTATAAAAAAATAACTAACCAACCAGCGTCACCTGTAACAGTTATATGGTGATCACTGGTGAAAGGGTTAACTAGGGGGCAATCAGGGGGCTTTATGCGGTAGTATATGGGGGTCCCTGGCGCTATAAAAAGCTGCGGCGAACCTAAATACCTACCTGCCTAACTAGCGTCACCTGTGACACTAATACAGCGATCAGAAAAACGATCGCTTATTAGGCTGGGTTCACACTGGAGCGATGCGGGAACGCCACAAATCCGCGGCGGGTTCCCGCATCGCATGCCTCCCGGCGGCAGTTCACCCAGCCCTATGCGAACTGCTGGGAGTGTCAGTGAAATGTTAATGACACCCCCAGATCAGTTCGCATATCGCAGTGCGATCTGCAAACTCGGATCGCATGGTGTGAACACCCATGCGATCCGATTCTGCTGCGGACCAAAAAAAGGGTCCCGTGCGAATTTGCGGCGGGTGCGGCGGGTGCGGCAAATGGCTGAACTCGAATCGCAGAGATCGGATGTGATTTGCACTGCAGTGCGGTGCGAATCACATCCGTTCTCATAAACCGCTGCAATGTGAACCCAGCCTTAGTGACACTGGCGACGGGGGGTGATCACGGGGTTAAACCTTTATTGGGGGGGTTAGGGGGGTACATTAGAACTAAAGGGGGCTAACCCTAACTGCCCTAACAGTTATTACAGTCACAAATGACACCAATGCAAAAAAATAAAAAAAATGCATTGGTGTCACTGTGACTGGGGGGGGCAGGGGTAATTGGGGGGGTGATCGGGGGGTAAAGGGGGGGTGTGAGTGTGCCTGGCATGTTCTACTGTGAAGTGTCGTGTTGGTGCAACTCACCGATCCTCTCTCCTCGGTGCCGGAACGAAAAATACCGACACGAGGAGAGATTACATCACTTCCTCTGCCTGTGTTTACATTACAGGAGAGGAAGTGATGTCACGAAGGATTTCCATTCGTCGGGAGCGATTGCGAGGGGGTGGCCATGAATGAATGGCCGCCCCCTCATCCCGGATCGCTCCCGAACGAATACCGACCGCCGCAGGCACCGGGGGGCCCCCCACCCGCGGGAAGGCAGGGACTTATATATACGCCCATATGCCTGCCCGTGCCATTCTGTCGATGTATATCGTCGTGCGGCGGTCGGCAAGTGGTTAAGTGCTGGTTCACACTACCGCAATGCCAGACATTGCATGTAATTCGCAGCGCACTGCTGTTCATGTTACATGCGATGTCTGTGCGGGTGCGATGTCAGCCATACAGATAGTATGGCTGATATCGTACTGCTTTCGGTGCAAACACGCACAGGACCCTTTTTTCTGTTCGGACCAGAATCGGATCGCATATGTGTTCACACATATGCGATCCGATTCATGTCCGAACTGTCAGTTCGCAGTGTGATATGCGAGCTGAAATGGGGGTGTCGTTAACATATAATGACACCCCCCAGCAGTTCGCATATGGCAGTGTGATTCGCAGGGTTCTCGCATCGCACTAGTCTGGACCGGCACTTAGGCTCGTTTCACTCTACTGCGATACGGGAACCCTGCGAATCCACTGCGGGTTCCCACATCGCATGTCTCCCGGCGGCAGTTCACACTGCCCTATGTGAACTGCTGGGAGAGTCAGTTAAAAGTTAATGATACCCCCAAATCAAATTCGGACAGGAATCGGATCGCATTGGCGGTCCTGTGCGAGTTTGGTCCAAATGCGATGCAAATTCAGCCATACTATCTGTGTTGCTGTAATCGCATCATACAGAGATCGCATGTGATTTGCACTGCAGTGCGAATCACAACCGATCTCGGACATCGCACCGGTGGGACCCGCCCCTCATTGCTTTACAGGTTGTCTCTTTCCAGAGAACCTTTGTAAGACCATATTTCTTAGTTTAGCCCAAATTCCATTAAATGTCATATTTTACCAACAGATTTCCCATCCATTCAAATAAAATGTCATCTTTTTATGACTTTCTAGGAGAGGAAACTGGAGGCTCCGAATGTGAAAAGAGGCTTTTTTTGGCATTGCCCAGAATCCCTTTCCGTTTTGTAGAGGGTTCCTTGTACATTATTGCCTTTTATTTTAATTATATTTTATTTAAAAAATGTTAGTTATTTTAAAATTATTTCAGTTTAATTTTGATGACACAAGCCTTTGTTTCTGGTACAAAACCTGCTGAACATACATTTTAAATTAAAGTGGAACTAAAGCCCTATAATAATAATGAAAAGTACGCGGGGCGTAGAAAGTTTTTGGCAGAAGAGACTTGCAAAGTTTATTCCTGACCCCGGGTTTTTTATTTACTAAAAGTATGTATTTATGCACCAACAATTAATACAGCACTTAGGATATTTTTGTACATTCACATCAGCCCCTGTCCTCAGGAGCTTACAATCTAAGATTCATATCTCAGATGTACACTATATTACAAAAAGTATTGGGACGCCTGCCTGTCTTAGTCTGTAAGGTTCAATATTGAGTTGGCCCACCTTTGCAGCTATAACAGCTCCAACTCTTCTGTGGGCTGTCCACAAGGTTTAGGAGTGTGTCTATGGGAATGTTGAACCTCTCTTCCAGAAGCACATTTGTGAGCACAGGCACTGATGTGGACGAGAAGGCCTGGCTCGCAGTCTTTGCTCTAAGTCATCCCCAAGGAGTTCTATCGGGTTGAGGAAAGGACTCTGTGCAGGCCAGTCAAGTTCCTCCACCCCAAACTCACTCACCTGTATCTTTATGGACCTTGCTTTATGCACTGGTCCAAATCATTTGGTGGAGTGGATATTAGGGTGTAGGGTTGTTTTTCAGGGGTTGGGCCTGGTCCCTTAGTTCCAGTGAAGGGAACTCTTAATGCGTCAGCATACCAAGACATTTTGTACAATTTCATGCTCCCAACTTTGTGGGAACAGTTTGGGGATGACCCCTTCCTGCTCCAACATGACTGCGCACCAGTGTACAAAGCAAGGTCCATAAAGATACGGATGAGTGAGTTTGGGGTGGAGGAACTTGACTGGCCTGCACAGAGTCCTGACCTCAACCGATAGAACACCTTTGGGGTGAATTAGAGTGGAGACTGTGAGCCAGGCCTTCCCATCCAACATCAGTGCCTGACATCACAAATGCGCTTCTGGAAGACTGGTCAAAGATTCCCATAGACACCCCTAAACCTTGTGGGCAGCCTTCCCAGAAAAGTGGAAGCTACAAAGGGTGGGCCAGCTCAATATTGAACCCTACGGACTAAGACTGGGATGCCATTAAAGTTCATGGGTGTGTAAAGGCAGGTGTCCCAATACTTTTGGTAATATAGTGAATATACAAGTATACATACTTGTGCCAGTTAACCTACCATATGATCTTGAAGCTCACACAAGCATAGGGAGAACATACAAACTCCATGAAGGTAGAGCCATGAACCACTGTGCTGTCCTGTATGTCTTATATGTCTTCATAGTGGGCTACCCTGTGAGGCCCCTTTCACACGGGACGGATCCGTAATGATCCGCCCCGTGAACATCCGCTTGCTCAGCGGAGATCGCTCCGTTTATCCCCGCTGAGCCGGCGGATGACAGGGCGGTCCCTGCACACCGCCCTGTCAGATCTCCGCTCTCCTCTATGGGAGATCGGATGAACATGGGCCGTCTGTCCGTGTTCATCCGATCCGCTCTGCAGAAGGATAGAAAAATAGGATTTTCCTCCGTCTGCAGAATCGGACCATAGCGGAGACGGATGATATCGGGTCATAGGGATGCATGTATGTCCGTATTTCATCCAAAATTGTCCGCATGTGTGAAAGGGGCCTAAGTGGCATGTGGAAGACCCATGTTTTTTATACTTCTTTTTAGACATGACTCAAAAACAAACAAACATTATATAGTCTGTTATGAGAGCTAACTAAAGCTGGTCATACATGGCTCCAATGTTGGCCGATTTGACTGAGCTCATCTCTGTCTCTCTTCTTTCTCCTCCTATCAATAGGCTTCTTGTCAGTACATGAATTGTGAAGCCCTCTTTTCAGGGGGGTTATGAGAAATGACCCTCCCCAAATAGGATATTGCAATACAACTGTGGGGAAAAACCAGAACCTTCGCTAAGGCTAGATTCACATCTATGCAGGTTGTGGTTGATGTGCTTTTCCAGCACGTTTTGTGGTGTGTGTTTTATATGTTCTTTGCTTTCTTTTTTGTGTAACTTTGATTCCCTCATTACATCAGGTGTCTCCAGCCAGCGGAGTCCCCCTATACATCAGGTGCCCCCAGCCAGCGGAGTCCCCCTATACATCAGTTGTCCCAAGCCAGCGGAGTCCCCCTATACACCAGTTGTACCGAACCAGCGGAGTCCCCCTATACACCAGTTGTCCCGAGCCAGCGGAGTCCCCCTATACACCAGTTGTCCCGAGCCAGCAGAGTCCCCCTATACATCAGTTGTCCCGAGCCGGCGGAGTCCCCCTATACATCAGTTGTCCCAAGCCAGCGGAGTACCCCTATACATTAGGTGTCCCCAGCCAGCGGAGTGCCCCTATACATCAGTTGTCCCCAGCCAGCGGAGTGCCCCTATACATCAGTTGTCCCCAGCCAGCGGAGTGCCCCTTGCATCAGGTGTCCCCAGCCAGCGGAGTGCCCCTATACATCAGTTGTCCCCAGCCAGCGGAGTGCCCCTTTGCATCAGGTGTCCCCAGCCAGCGGAGTGTCCCTATACATCAGTTGTCCCCAGCCAGCGGAGTCCCCCTATACATCAGGTGTCCCCAGCCAGTGGAGTCCCTCCTTACATTAAGTGTCCCCTCAGGTGTGGGCCGCAGGTGATTTGGCCTCCGCCCAATTACAGATGACCAGCTGAAGGGAAGAACCAAAAGGCAGAGCCTGGGTTCAGCCTCTTCTTTCTTCCTCACGATAGCTGGTCTTCAGTAAAATGGCAGCCGGCAGAGACATTTTATTAGTGCCGGTGTTCTGTCCAAAAATGTCCACCTATGGAACAGTGTCCGCTGTGTACTGCGCAGGCGCAGCGCTTGCACAGTATGGAGCACAAGGAGATTCGGAAAATTTCCAAGGATGAACGGCTCCTGCGCCATGAGTCCAGGTGTAAGCCCCACCATCCAAGTGGACATAGGGCTGCACATAGTTAGAGGGACCCTTGCGGGCTTGTGTCGCTCGCCACGCTTCGGGCACGGCCTCGCTTTGCTCGGCTCTTTTTTATTCTAACTATGTCCACTCCACTTGGATGGTGGGGCTAGAACCTGGACTCACGACACAGGCGCCGTTCATCTTCGGATCTTTTCAGAATCTGCTTGTCATGTGTACTGCGAATGCGGACACTATCTGACAGGACACCGCCGCAGCCTCTAGTGGGAAAAAAGATTTAGACCGGGACATTTCCCAGGAAACTGTAAGACCGGGACAAAGGTCTAAATCCTGAGAATTTCCCAGGACAGTTGGCGAGTATGCTCTTCTGGCTTGTAGCATGGATGGGACATTTGGCTGAGACTTTCTCTCTCTCTCTCAATTTCCAGGGTTTCGAAGCCAACAACTCCAGGGCAGGAAGTGCATACATAATATATTACACATGCATAAAGAGAGCATTCCCTAAGACACAAAGTTCAATAGGACTTTAATGGTACCACACCAAGAAAAAATCTCCAAGTAAAAAAACAACTTTTATTGTCTATGTTCAGTAAAAACATCCTAAATAAGGCACCAAGTTAAACACATAATACAAAACTGTACACTTTAAATCAAGGTGAGGACAATTATACAACATGTTATATAAATGCCGTCATACATTTTTAAAGATTCCACTCATAGCGTCTTGAATATGTTCTCGACACGTTTTGCAGGGCAGAGTCTGTTTCTTCAGGAAGACAAACTGATGAAGTAGAACTGTCTAAAGACATAAAATATGGGCATTAACTTCTTGCAAAACAATTATGAAGAAAGTATACAGTGCATGTATAAATACAAAATAATATGATTGTCACAGTGGTAACAAAAATGTGAAGGACGACCTGCTGTATAAGGACTGCAAGATGCTGATATAAATATCTAATGCTCAACAAACACTCCTATAGAGTTTGTATGGCATTAGTGTGGGCGTCAGACCGGCATCAATGAGCTTTAGTCTGGGCATTTGACAGGCATTTTACAAGCATTAATGAGGAGTTAAAAATGCTCCCCAAACACCCTTTGGGCAGTTTTGAAGCATTTGATGAACGTTAAAACTGCTCCACAAATGCCTATTCCATTACAGTAAATGAACAAATCTTAATGCCCTGCAACTGCCTACCAGAGCATTTACCATAGACTTGAATGGGGGGCGTTGAAAAGGCTTCAAACACCTCCTGACTCGACATGAGGCTTCAATTTTGAAGCAACAGGATGCTATCGCTTAGTGTGAACAGCACTATATATCTATTGTATCTTGTGCATAGGCATTTGGGGGGCTTTTTAAAACGCCTCTCAAACACCTGCTCTTAATGCCAGTGTGAACTCAGCCTAAGGCAAATTCAGGTAAGTACACAGCTTAAAAAAAAAGAAAACATATATGGGCTGGCCCAAGACATTGTGCTGCCTGGGTCCAGGAATGAAATGCTGCCCAGCCCACCTACCCCCCCCCAAAAAAATCACACCCACCAAAAGCCCCCACAACCATTATTTTATATCATGGCAATGAAAATTAAAATGTAATTTATCAGGAAGTAAGATTTACATGCAACAGTGGTGGGGGAGTTCAATCAAATGCAATGGTGGTTGGGGGGTTTAGACACAGGCAGGGGAGGCGGGGGGTTTAGGCACAGGCAGGGGCAGCGGGGGGGTTTAGACACAGGCAGGGGCAGCGGGGGGGGGGTTTAGACACAGGCAGGGGCAGCGGGGGGGGTTTAGACACAGGCGGGGGGGTTTAGACACAGGCGGGGTGGCGGGGGGTTTAGACACAGGCAGGGGTGTTTAGACACAGGCAGGGGGGAGGTTAGACACAGGCAGGTGTGGGGGGGGGTGGTTTAGACACAGGCAAGGGTGGCAGAGGGGATAGACACAGGCAGGGGTGGCAGAGGGGATAGACACAGGCAGAGGTGGCAGAGGGGATAGACACAGGCAGAGGTGGCAGAGGGGATAGACACAGGCAGAGGTGGCAGAGGGGTTAAGACACAGGCAGGGGTGGCAGAGGGGTTAAGACACAGGCAGGGGTGGCAGAGGGGTTAAGACACAGGCAGGGGTGGCAGAGGGGTTAAGACACAGGCAGGGGTGGCAGAGGGGTTAAGACACAGGCAGGGGTGGCAGAGGGTAAGAATCAGGCAAGCACCCTGACTGCCATTTGGTATCAGGATGAAATCAGAAATCATTATCAGACCCTACGCTGGTGCAGTGGGTTCTGGGTTCCTCCTGGTGTATGACAATGCCCGGCCTCATGTGACAAGAGTATGCAGCCAGTTCCTGGAGGATGAAGGCATTGATACCATTGAATGGCCCCCACAATCGCCTGACCTAAATCCAATAGAACACCTCTGGGACATTATGTTTCGATCCATCCAACACCGCCAGGTTGCACCTCAGTCTGTTCAGGAGCTCAGTGATGCCCTGCTCCAGATCTGGAAGGAAATACCCCAGGACACCCCAAGACACCATCTGTCGTCTCATTAGGAGCATCCCCAATGTTATCAGGCATGCATACAAGCATGTGGGGGCCATACAAAGCAATGTAAGGGGTGTGATGGGAGATCAATTCACTTTGGTGAGATTTCCTGTTGCCTCTCCCAGACAAAATATGAAGGGAACATTTTCTTAGTAGCAAACTTTTAGAAAAAATACCAGATATGGGTTAAGTACCCATTCACATCGTTGTCACTTGTCATACGAATTTGACAGATCCAAAATCGCATGA
Source organism: Lithobates pipiens (assembly GCF_037356315.1). NCBI lineage: Eukaryota > Metazoa > Chordata > Amphibia > Anura > Ranidae > Lithobates > Lithobates pipiens. The sequence goes on along the minus strand of NW_027507898.1, from coordinate 1,148,323 downwards.
CAAGTCGCACCTTGTTGACAATGGAACTGATCGAATGGGTGCGTCTTCGACTTTGAGGTGCCTCGCCGATTTGAAATAGAAGTTCCTGCACTATTTTTTGCGATTTCAGTTTTGCACTTGAAGTTGCGATGACCTGCAGCTTTGAAATCTATTTCAAACTTGGATTCGGTGTGTGAACGGGGGCTTAACCCTTTCCTACTCCATAAAAAAAAAAAAAAACGACCTTTTACTTTTGCAAACACTATGGGTCGATTTACTAAAGGTAAATAGTCTGATCACTGTGTCACTCCTTAGCTTACTGAATGTGGTGAAGCTCTGTTGACCTCCATAATCCAATCATGTGAAAGTATAAATACTGATTTTTCGACAGATTTTCACCACATTCACTAAGCTAAGGACAATTTCCCCTGTAAATTCACACACAGTAAATTCAATTTCTGGGGATGTTTTGTACTCGAATGGTGTACTGAACTCCTCCAACATTCCATCCTGCAGGGGAAGAGGTCTGACTGGCAATTTTAGGGGAAAAAAAGAGAGAAGACAGGCGCTAATCACTAGAAAGGGTTTCGGCGCTGATTGTGTGTTGAATCGCGGGAGCCACCACTAAAGGCACAATTGCCGCTAGAAATGGCACTCAGTATACCTGCGTGCCGTTGTCTACAGTGCGTGCGCCGTAGACAGCGTGACTGTCTTTTCCACACGGTTTAGGAGATATTTCTTGCACCTACAGGTGAGCCTTAATCTAGGCTTATCTGTAGGTAAAAGTGGTTTGTAAGGGTTTACAACCACTTTCCACCAAATCCCGTACCTGTACATCATTTGGCTTCAAGTGGTTATATTGGGGTGATATGCAACTGCAGACATCACCCCGGTACCGTTTTTTAGAGCCAACCATCCCTTCCTTGTAATAACAACCGATGCGGCTAAGCAGCGGAGAGAACGTTCCCCCTCCCCGCCTTCCGCAGCTCGCCCGTCCCACCAGGAGGCCCAAGCGACCAGCCGCCACGTCTGCCGGCAACCCGGACAAAACTGGAATCGTCTTTGATCGGGTCTCGTATATAGTAACCTGGAAGTGATGGCATGACATTACTTCCACTTTACTGGAGTCTTAACCACTTGCCGACTGACTCACGCACATATATGTCGGAAAAGTGGCTCGTTACCGCAAAATCCCCTTTAAGAGGCCGCATGCTGCACCACTGGGGACCCGATGCACGTGGCCGGTGGGCAAAATCGCTGCCACCCACGCACGATCACAGGCACGAGTGCCAGAACAAGGATTTGTGTGTGTAAACACACAAATCCCCATTTTGTCAGAAGAGAGACAGATCGTCTGTTCCTACTAAGGCGGAACAGCCATATGTCTCCTCCTCTAGTAATTCCCATCCCCCATACAGTTAGAAACCCACACAAAGAACACAGTAATCAGTGTTTTTTTATAACATTGATCGCTGTATAAATGCCAATGGTCCCATAAATGTGTCAAAAGTGTCCAATCTGCCCACCGCAATGTCGCAGTCCCATAAAAAATAAAAATAAATAAAAATCGCAGAGCACAGCTATTACTAATAAAAATAAAACATAAAAATAATACAAGCATTTAAAACCACTGTTGTTGACATTTGGAATGCTTTTAAGTGCAAAGGAGGACCCCAGATCCCCCCATAATAATACCTGACACATGCCTATTGGTGTCATAAAGGATGTTTACATTCATTGTGACGGCAACATAAGTGATTTAAAAAAATAATTTAATTAAAGCGATGGTGTCAAAATAAAATAGTATAAATAATTAGAAAAAAAGCGTACGTTGGTCCTGAACACACACAAAACAATCATTCCACACGTGGGGAATCGCTGCGAATGTCAGATCATGGGCAGGAATTCTAGCACTAGACCTCCTCTGTACATCTAAAGTGGTAACCTGTAAAGGCTTTTAAAGCATTGCCTATGAATAGTAAAATTTATGTTGTTTGTCGCCGTTGTGCGGGCGTGTGCAATTTTAAAACGTGACATGTTTGGTATCTATCCAATCAGCGTGACATCATCTTTTATATTTAAAAAAAAAATTGGGTTATGTATTGTGTTTTTTCACAATAAAATGTAAAAAGGTGTAGTCTCTAACCCCCCCCCCCCCCCAAAAAGCTGCGTTTGAAAAAACGCTGCACAAAAACCATGTGACATAAACAATGGCAAAACCCACCAACCTCACTGTGCAGAGACGGACCCCTCAGAGTCCCACTCTCCTCTATGGGGAGATTGGATGAAAACGGACCACCTCTCCGCCAGATGGATGGTGGTCCTGGATTTGGTGGACAGGATCAGATTGGATATCGGAGGATGTCAGCAGACGTGTGTCCACTAACATCCACCATTCCATAGAGGTGAATGGATGGTCTGATCAGATCCACCTGAATAACAGACAGGCCGACCTGATCGCACAGCCTGTGTGAAAGGGGGCTTAAAGTCACAACAATATCCTCCTTATTCAACAAATTGAATCCATACATATCCCCCATTTAATCACTTCAGTCCCGGAAGGATTTACCCCCTTAATGACCAGCCCACTTTTTGCGATACGGCACTGCGTTATTTTAACTAACAATTGTGCGGTTGTGCGACATTGTACCTAAAAAAAATGTATGCCCCTTTTTTCCCCCCACACATAGAGCTTTCTTCTGGTGGTATTTGATCACCTCTGCGGTTTTTATTTTTTTCTCTAGAAACAAAAAAAGACCAACAATTTTGAAAAAAAAAATATTTTTTACTTTCTGCTATAAACATATCTAATCAAAAAAACAACATTCATCAATTTAGGCCAATATGTATCCTGTTACATATTTTTGGTAAAACAATCCCAATTAGTATATATTGATGGTTTGCGCAAAAGTTATCACGTCTACAAACTAGGGGATAGATTTAGGGACTTTTTTCTTTTTTACTAGTAATGGCGGCGATCAGCGATTTTTAGCAGGATTACGACATTGCGCTGGACAAATCTGACACTAAGGCTGCTTTCACACTGGGGCGGTATTCAGTGCTAAAAATAGCGCCTGTGTAATGCCTGAAAAAAACCGGCCCCTTTAACTCCAGTGTGAAAGCCGGAGGGCTTTCACACTGGAGCGATGCGCTGGCAGGACGGTGAAAAAAGTCCCGCTAGCCGCATCTTTGCAGCGGTGAAGGAGCGGTGTATTCACTGCTCCTACCAATTGAAATCAATGGGACACCGCGGCAATACCGCCGGCAAAGCGCTGCTGCAGCGGCGCTTTGCGGGCGGGTTTAACCCCTTTTCGGCCGCTAGCGGGGGTTAAAACCACCCCGCTAGCGCCCGCACACCGCCGCTAAAACAACGGTAAAGCGCCGCTAAAAATAGCGGCACTTTACCGCCGACGCCGCTCCCGCTGCACTGTGAAAGCAGCCTAAGTGACACTTTTTGGGAACCAGCGACACCAATACAGTGATCAGTGCTAAAAAAATGCATTGTCACTGTATAAATGACACTGGCACGGAAGGGGTTAACATAAGGGGCAATCAAAGGGTTAAATGTGTTCCCTAGTTGTGCTTTCTTACTGTGTGGGCTGACACTAGATATAGAGAGAGATCGGTGTTCCTGATTAGTAGGAATCACACATCTCTCTCTTCTTCTGTGACAAAACGACGGACTGCCTGGTTTACAAACCACCGTTCTGTTGTTCCTCTGAACGATCGCGGACCCGCTGATTAGGTCCTGCTGTGTCCAATCACAGTGGGAGCGGGTTGCACGCACGTGCCCCAGACCAGGAAGTGCAAACAAAGTACAGGTATGTTGTTTTTGTGCAGCCGGGCCGCCCTGCGGCAGTAAATGTGTGGTGGGCCATTAAGTAGTTAATGGTCCTGGGAAATTTTTCATGAAATTATCTCTCATTGTGTGTTTCTCTGCCTCCTTACCATCCTCATCCTCCTTGAGCTCCTCAACCTCTCCTTTCCCTCTCACACCCATTTCTTTTAAACAAGCAGTGCATATTATATTAGTTGCAATCATGTGTGAGCAAAAAATAAAAGAAAAGAATTTGGAGGGGGCTGAGAGCCACAGAGGATATTTTTTGAGTTAAGAATACATATTTGAAAAGATGGTGTTAAAATCAGAGTTTAGTGTCACTTCTAAGTAGGACTGGGGAAAAAATCTATTTAAATCTTGAATCGAGTTGAGAGGTCAAATCGATTCAAAATTTAAAACAAATTGATTGTTTTAGATTTTTTTTTCACCAACCCGCCAGTCCTGAGGTGCTCCGGACAGGAGTTTTTAGGCGAGGCCATGGCTTCGGCCTAGTCCACAAGGCCGGAAGCCAAGGACTAGGCCGGAGCCTCGGCCTCGCCTAAAAACTCCTGCCCACAGCTCCTCAGGACTGTCCATCAAAAAAAACCAAAAAAAACAAACTTGATTTGAATCGTGAATCGAGTTTTTTTTTTTTAAATCGCCCAGCTCTACTTCTAAGCCTCTTACACAATAATCGTTTTTTTTGTTCTACGCGGCGGGCTAAACAAAGAAAAAAAGAAAACTGACAATTTAGGGGGAGCCGCTGTACTATCAATGCAATGTTAGTACGGCGATCTCTCCTGCTGTGTGATTCTGTTGTGCCAGGGGAACAGCCCACCCACCAGAACACTCCGGTCAGCACTGAATGGGAGTCGCTCAGCAGACCTCTTTCAGTCATAACCCTTCCAGAGAAGCTGGCTAAAAGAACAGCTTGTCGGATTGGCTGCAGTACACACGGGCCGAACGAGCCCGACATTCACCCGTGTGTACGAGGCCTCAGAGTCCCCTTCACATCCAAGTATGAAATCATTTGGCTACAACACAAGCAGTAATACAATCATTGCATTTTTTTATTCAAAATTATTATTAATATTAAACATTTGAGAGTCTATTGTTATTCTCTCTATTGTTAATAAGAGAATCCATTTATAGTAGAATAAAATCCACCAGAAAAACTGAATCTGAGCTTTTATACAATCGACCCGTGATAATGCGATTCTATTACACTACTGTGCAAATGAAGACAATTAGAGAGAATAGAGCATTGTGCAGCACATGTCAGAAGAAACATGCAATAATAATTCTGCCCATACGGCTTCAGTTCACAGATAGGACAATTAGGGCCGTTCACACCACAAAAACACATTCCAGATCTGTTCCGGATGTGTTTCTGCATGTGTGTCTTTAGTGCATTTTTGGATACATTCCAGATGCTTTTTTTTTCTTTTTTTCAGTGTAATGGGATCCGGTGCGTTTTTGATGCACTACAGTGCATTTTTCATGCATTTTACCGCGTTCCAGTACAGGAAAAATGCAATACTTACATTTTTTTTTTCTGGAACTGGAAAGCCCCGGAACTGACCGCACTGGTGTGAAATATGCCATAGAAAACCATATAAACTACTTTCCATGCGTTTTTGATGTAGAAAAAAATGCACTGGACTGCATGTGGTGTGAACAACCAGCTATGAGTGACTCCTGTATTGTACAGCCGCTCAGTACCTGGGAAGGGAGACAAGCACTATTGCCCGTTGTCAGCTGACATGGCAGAGCAGCTATAGGATCTGGAAGGATCCCGACCATATTGTTGGGATCCACCCAGCTGCCTGAATCTCAATCCACGAGTAAGGCCTGGTTCACACCTGTGCATTTTTTAGTGCGTTTTTAGTTTTGCAGAAACACACTACAGTATGGCTATAGTTCACATCCTTGCGTTTTATGTTACATTTCCTTATTTAGGGCCACATGCAGTCCAGTGCATTTTTTTTCTGGAATCAAAAACGCATGTAAAGTAGGTTATATAGTTTTTAACCCTTTCATGACTAAGTCTATTTTTGGCATCTTGTGTTTACAAGTTAAAATCCATACTTTTTGTTAGAAAATAACTTGGAACCCCCAAACATTATATATATTTTTTTTGCAGAGACTCTAGAGAATAAAACGGCGATTGTTGCAATATTTTATGTCACACGGTTTTTGCGCAGCAGTGTTTTAAACGCAACTTTTTGGCAAAAGGGACACTTTCATGAATTTAAAAAAAAAAAAAAAACAGTAAAATTAGCCCAGTTTTTTGCACAATGTGAAAGATAATGTTACGCCGAGTAATGAGAGACCAAACATGTCACACTTTATAATCGCACGCACTCGTGGAATGACGACAAACTACGGTACCTAAAAAATCTCAATAGGCAACAATTTAAACATTTTTTTACGGTTACCAGGTTAGAGTTACAGAGGAGATCTAGTGCTAGAATTATTGCTCTCGCTCTGACGATCACGGCGATACCTCACATGTGTGATTTGAACACCGTTTACATATGTGGGCACGACTTACGTATGCGTATCGCGGGGACGGAGGGCGCTTTAAAAAAATGTTTATTTTTTTATTTATTTTAAAATTAATAAATTGTTTTTTAAAAAAAATAAAAATTTTGATCACTTTTATTGCTGTCACAAGGAATGTAAACATCCCTTGTGACAGTAATAGGTGGTGACAGGTACTCTTTATTGAGGGATGGAGGGTCTAAAAGACCCCCCATCCCTCCTTTACACGTCAATGTATTCAGATCGCCGAAAACGAAGATTCTGAATACTGTATATTTTTTTTTAAAACCGGCGCCATTGGCAGCCGAGTAAACGGGAAGTGACGTCATGATGTCGCTTCCGTGTTTACAATTAGGAGACTGGAATGAAGCCGCTTACTGCTTCATTCCAGTCCCTCCCCAGCCGCTGGAAGCGGCGGATGTGAGATCGGTGCTCCTGATTGAACGGGAGCACCGGTAAGAGCGGCGGGAGGGGGGGGGACGTCCCCTCCCAATCCTCCGGCATAACAGCCGAGCGGCTTTTAGCCGCATCGTTTGTTATGGTTGGATAGCCGATCGCCCGCTCTGCAAAACGGTACCGGAATGATGCCTGCAGGTGCGGGCATCATCCCGGTATAACCCCCGGAAGCCGAGTACGCACATCTGTGTACGCTCGGCGGGAAGGGGTTAAGAAGAACACGCTGCATTTTTCCTGCACTGGAACACTGTAAAAAGAAACAAAAAAACACTGGAATGCACCTAAATGCACTAAAACACACATATCCGTATTTAGGGCCAGTTCATATCATAGAAACGCAGTCCGGATGCGTTCCAGATCCTTTTCGGCATGCGTGTTTTTGATGCAATCCAGGTCATTTTTTCTACCTCTTTTTTCTTAACCTTAAATGTGTGTTTCAGTGCGTTTTTGGTGCATTTAGTTGCATTCCAGTGCGTTTTTGGCATGTTTTACAGTGTTCCAATATAGTCAAGTGCAGGAAAAGTTTTTTCTGGAACTGGAACACTGTAAAATGCACCAAAAACGCACTGAAACACATATGTTCTTATTTAGGGCCAGTTCACACCACATGCAGTCCTGTGCGATTTTTCCTACATCAAAAACGCATGGAAAGTAGGTTATATGGTTTCCTATGGCATAGTTCACACCAGTGCGGTCAGTTTCAGGGCTTTCCAGTTCCAGAAAAAAAAAAGTAGAACACGCTGCATTTTTCCTGCACTGATCTGTATTGGAATGCTGTAAAAAGCATCAAAAACGCACTGGAACACACATGTCCTTATTTAGGGTTAAGAAAAAATGGGAGGGAAATGCACTGGACTGCATTAAAAATGCACCAAAAACGTGCATGCAGAAAAGCATCTGGAACGCATCCGGACTGCGTTTCTATGGTGTGAACTGGCCGTAAGGACCTGTGTGTTCCAGTGCATTTTTGATGCGTTTTACAGTATTGCAGCACAGTCCAATGAAGGAAAAATGCAGCATGTTCTATTTTTTTTCTGGAACGCACTGGAAATGCAAGCACTGGTGTGAACGATGTCATTGAAAAGCATATAACCTACTATCCATGCGTTTTTTAGGCAGAAAAAAATGCACCGGACTGCATGTGGTGTGAACTGGCCCTTTACCATTGGTCATTGGATCCGACTACAACTGAGAGCAGTGAAGAATTGGGGTGAAGGGTGCGATGCCCCCGAGCATCCATTGGGTGAGGAGGGGGCATCCAGGGACAGAACAGACACAGACTGCCGAAGCAGCTCCGTCTGTCTGGAAACTCCCCAGGGGGTGGTAGGTCTGCCCACAGCTCCCCGGGCACCTCGGGCACACACTACTTGTTTGGTATATTGCACTCCGCTTCTCTGCTAAGGCAGGAATACAGAGGGGGCGGTAATATCATTCCGTCTGACACTGCCGCACTATAGAAGCCGCATCGGCTGATGCGCCGGCTGTTCTCTGTGTGGCCGGCGTTTCCGCTGCCAATAAACAGTCCCACATCTGATAGTCGGCTCGGCAAGCTGAGGTGTCGATCAACCAGTCACTGTGTGGCGATCGACGGGTTGCCAACCCCAGCTATAGAGGGATATGCATTCTTCATATTTCATGTCTGAGGTTTACAAACACTTTTACCCCCCCCCCCCCCCCATCATTAGTGGTCATGGAAGTGTCATGTGACCATCCCTGTATTAGGGGTCTGGGGCAGTGAAAGTCCCCTCCCCCTCCTATTTCTAGTCATAGCAGCCCCCTCTATGTATATGGGATGGAGGACAGGAAGTGTTACTGAATGATCACCATGGTGACCAGGAAATATAATGCAGATCTGAGGGCTGCTACTCTGCAATATATTACATTTGTTTTATATCATCAGAGGGGGGAGGGGGGTCAGCTTACACATTATAGGGGCCTCAAGTCCGCCCTCCCCTCCCCCACACCCCCTCTTATCCAGCAATGATGAGGGGGATTAGGAGGCACAGACTGGGGGGGGGGGCAGATGAGGGGTGATGGGGGGCTCCAGCTATGTCTGCCCCCCCTCCCCCGGATATTATCACCTCTACAGCCGGCTATATACTCCCCATTACACCTCAGAGCTCACCTCACACCACAGAGCGCACACAGTACATTCTGTCAGACCTACCCCCCACCTACTTACCTCCCCCCCACCGCCTTCTCCTACCTACCCCCGGCTCTCCTCCCCTCTGTACTCCTCACCTGTAAAGCTCTGCTCTCCTCACTCACCAAAATTCCCGGATTGGGTGATTTCTTCAGCTTTCCCAGCAAATATAAACTCATATCAATTTCTCATACACAACCATTAGCCAAGATGGCGCCCAACTCCCACTCTCCTCACTGCACAGCCTTCAGCTGATTGGACAGGGACATAGTGGTATGCAAATTAGCTATGGGAAAACGGAGACTGCCACCTAGTGACAATTTTAAAGAATTAAACCCTTAAAAAACCCATTAGAATGTAATGAAATGTGAAATGAATGTAATGATATAAGATGTAGATGTGTACAGTGTTGTATGATGACATATGGGCAACAAATACGATGCTGTGAGGTCACCATAAGATGAATGATAGGCGCTTACTAGAGGGGGATGAGGCTGAGCCTGTCTCAGGTCACTTCTCATTACGAGTTGCTGAGTGCGGTTGCTCTGAGCTGTTGCTCTGCGATCTCACAGCGTTTGACTGCTTTTCCTTGTGACTGACTGCGATTTTATCGATTTTAATTGATAGTTATCGCTATTTCTACCATCTTATTGCTAATTATAATATTATTATTAATATTATAATTTTTTAGCCTTTTTCAGGTATAAAAGGCACCCTTATACCATCGGGATGCGTCGTCCTTCTCGTCCCGGATCCCGGCAGAGGCGTTCTCGTCAGGACGGCGGAGAGTCACCCATCGCCCATCGGACGAGGTCTAGAGCCCGTCGGAGGAGACAGGAGGACCATAGGAGCCGTTCTCCTAGAGACCGCGGCAGAGCTCCTCAACAACCCCCATCACCACCGCCACCCATCCAGCCGGGTGGTGAGGACCAGCTGACATGTTCCATTTGTTTAATAGATTTTCAAAATGGAGAAGACATTACGACTCTGCCCTGCAGTCACCAATTCCACCTGGAATGCATCCAGCGATGGGCGCAGCAGAGCAGGACCTGTCCTCTGTGCCGGGCTGCTGTTCCCCGACTGCCCCGCAGACTGCCCGCTGATGCCCCAATCACCTTGGAAGAAATGCTCAACTACTGGTTTGACATTCGTGTTGATCCCAATGGTGCTCCATATCTGTTTCTAATCCCCATTGTGTGACACATTTTCTTTTTATATACATTACATGAAGTGGTGTAGTACTAGTTCAGGGGTCTCCAAACCTTCTAAGGAAAGGATCAGTTTACTGCGGGAGGAATAGTGCCCCATTATTGGAGTCTGTGGGAGGAATAGTGCCTAATTATTGGAGTCAGTGGGGGGAATAGTGCCCCATTATTGGAGTCAGTGGGGAAATAGTGTCCAATTATTGGAGTCAGTGGGGAGGAATAGTGCCCCATCATTGGAGTCAGTGGGGGAAATACTGCCCCATTATTGGAGTCAGTGGGAGGAATAGTGCCCCATTATTGGAGTCAGTGGGGGGAGTGGTACCCCATTATTGGAGGCAGTGGCAGGAATAGTGCCCCATCATTGGAGTCAGGAGGGGAATAGTGCCCCATTATTGGAGTCAGTGGGGGAAATAATGTCCAATTATTGAAGTCAGTGGGGGAATAGGGCCCCATCATTGGAGTCAGTGGGGGGAATAGTGCCCCATTATTTGAGTCAGTGGGGGGAATAGTGCCCCATTATTGGAGTCAGTGGGGGGAATAGGGCCCCATTATTGGAGTCAGTGGGAGGAATAGTGCCCCATTATTGGAGTCAGTGGGAGGAATAGTGCCCCATTATTGGAGTCAGTGGGAGGAATAGTGCCCTGTCATTGGAGTCAGTGGGAGAATACTGCCCCGTCATTGGAGTCAGTGGGGGAATAGTGCCCTATCATTGGAGTCAGTGGGGGAATAGTGCCCCATTATTGGAGTCAGTGGGGGGAATAGTGCCCCATTATTGGAGTCAGTGGGAGGAATAGTGCCCCATTATTGGAGTCAGTGGGAGGAATAGTGCCCCATTATTGGAGTCAGTGGGGGGAATAGTGCCCCATTATTGGAGTCAGTGGGGGAATAGTGCCCCATTATTGGAGTCAGTGGGGGGAATAGTGCCCCATTATTGGAGTCAGTGGGAGGAATAGTGCCCCATTATTGGAGTCAGTGGGGGGAATAGTGCCCCATCATTGGAGTCAGTGGGGGAATAGTGCTCCATTATTGGAGTCAGTGGGGGGAATAGTGCCACATCATTGGAGTCAGTGGGGGGAATAGTGCCCCATCATTGGAGTCAGTGGCAGGAATAGTGCCCCATCATTGGAGTCAGTGGGGGAATAGTGCCCCATTATTGGAGTCAGTGGGAGTAATAGTGCCCCATTATTGGAGTCAGTGGGGGAAATAGTGCCCCATTATTGGAGTCAGTGAGGGGAATAGTGCCCCATTATTGGAGTCAGTGGGGGGAGTGGTACCCCATTATTGGAGGCAGTGGCAGGAATAGTGCCCCATCATTGGAGTCAGTGGGGGAAATAGTGCCCAATTATTGGAGTCAGGAGGGGAATAGTGCCCCATTATTGGAGTCAGTGGGAGGAATAGTGCCCCATTATTGGATTCAGTGGGGGAAATAATGTCCAATTATTGGAGTCAGTGGGGGAATAGGGCCCCGTCATTGGAGTCAGTGGGGGGAATAGTGCCCAATTATTTGAGTCAGTGGGGGGAATAGTGCCCCATTATTGGAGTCAGTGGGAGGAATAGTGCCCTGTCATTGGAGTCAGTGGGAGAATACTGCCCCATCATTGGAGTCAGTGGGGGAATAGTGCCCTATCATTGGAGTCAGTGGGGGAATAGTGCCCCATTATTGGAGTCAGTGGGGGGAATAGTGCCCCATTATTGGAGTCAGTGGGAGGAATAGTGCCCCATTATTGGAGTCAGTGGGAGGAATAGGGCCCCATTATTGGAGTCAGTGGGGGGAATAGTGCCCCATCATTGGAGTCAGTGGGGGAATAGTGCTCCATTATTGGAGTCAGTGGGGGGAATAGTGCCCCATTATTGGAGTCAGTGGCAGGAATAGTGCCCCATCATTGGAGTCAGTGGGGGAAATAGTGCCCAATTATTGGAGTCAGTGGGGGAAATAGTGCCCCATTATTGGAGTCAGTGGGAGTAATAGTGCCCCATTATTGGAGTCAGTGGGGGAAATAGTGCCCCATTATTGGAGTCAGTGAGGGGAATAGTGCCCCATTATTGGAGTCAGTGGGGAATAGTGCCCCATCATTGGAGTCAGTGGGGGAATAGTGCCCCATCATTGGAGTCAGTGGGAGGAATAGTGTCCCATCATTGGTGTCAGTGGGAGGAATAGTGCCCCATGATTGGAGTCAGTGGGGGGAATAGTGCCCCATTATTGGAGTCAGTGGGGGGAATAGGGCCCCATTATTGGAGTCAGTGGGAGGAATAGTGCCCTGTCATTGGAGTCAGTGGGAGAATACTGCCCTATCATTGGAGTCAGTGGGGGAATAGTGCCCCATTATTGGAGTCAGTGGGGGGAATAGTGCCCCATTATTGGAGTCAGTGGGAGGAATAGTGCCCCATTATTGGAGTCAGTGGGGGGAATAGTGCCCCATCATTGGAGTCAGTGGGGGAATAGTGCTCCATTATTGGAGTCAGTGGGGGGAATAGTGCCCCATCATTGGAGTCAGTGGGGGGAATAGTGCCCCATTATTGGAGTCAGTGGCAGGAATAGTGCCCCATCATTGGAGTCAGTGGGGGAAATAGTGCCCAATTATTGGAGTCAGTGGGGGAATAGTGCCCCATTATTGGAGTCAGTGGGAGTAATAGTGCCCCATTATTGGAGTCAGTGGGGGAAATAGTGCCCCATTATTGGAGTCAGTGAGGGGAATAGTGCCCCATTATTGGAGTCAGTGGGGAATAGTGCCCCATAATTGGAGTCAGTGGGGGAATAGTGCCCCATCATTGGAGTCAGTGGGAGGAATAGTGTCCCATCATTGGTGTCAGTGGGAGGAATAGTGCCCCATGATTGGAGTCAGTGGGGGGAATAGTGCCCCATCACTGGAGTCAGTGGGAGGAATAGTGCCCCATCACTGGAGTCAGTGGGAGGAATAGTGCCCAATCATTGGAGTCAGTGGGAGGAAGTGATCCATCATTGGAGTCAGTGGGGAATAGTGCCCCATCATTGGTGTCAGTGGGGGGGAATAGTGGCCCATTATTGGAGTCAGTGGTGGGAATATTGCCCCATCATTGGTGTCAGTGGGAGGAATATTGCCCCATCATTGGAGTTGGTGGGAGGAATAATGCTTCAAGGGCAGGATAAAAGCAAGCAAAGGGCCACATCTGGCCCCAGGGCTGCAGTTTGGTGACAACTGTAAGGCCCATTTTACACGACTGACCCGCTTGGATCCATTTTCAGTCAGATCTGAGCCGGCCACTCATTGACTCATATGGGCAGGCGGATGTCAGTGAAGATGTGTCCGCTGACACCCACCTGCCATCCGACCTGACAAGATCTGCTCAAAACAGACAGATGGCGATATGTTTGCCATCCGTCCAGCGGATCAGATGGGATTGGATGAGAACGGTTACGCAGTCCATTTTCATCCGATGTGCCCATAGAGAACAGCGGGGCTCTGATAGGTCCATCCCTGCACAGGGAGCGGAGACAGACCTGTCATCTGCCGGCTCAGCGAGGATCAACGGAGCGATCCCCCACTGAGCTAGCGGAGCCCATCCATCCGATTCGTCCCGTGTGAAGGGGGCCTAATAGTTAAGGGTTTGAAAAAAATGTATAGAAAATGTATACATGTAAATGTATAAATATTTAACATCTTTCCTCTATACAGCATACTTCTAGCAGTTTTATAGTAATTGATGTTTTGAGAAAAAAAACAAAAAAAACAAAAAAAAAAATTGTATGAATGTATAAGTATAGTAATAACAGATATTTTCTTTTTAGACTGGGTATTTTTATAAAAAAAAAAAAAAAATACTAAACATGCCTATACTTACCTGCTCTATGCAATGGTTTTGCACAGAGCAGCCCCTCTGGGTACCCCCCACTGGCACTCCAGGACCCTCCTCTTCATCAGGTGCCCCCACGGAAAGCCGCTTTCCCTGGGGGCACCTGTGCGTGCTCACTCCCGAGACTCGCTGCTGCATCTATTGACACAGAAAGCGGGACTCTGGCCACCGCGCACCCCCATGTCATCGGATTTGATTGACAGCAGCTGTAGCCAATCGCTCCCACTGCTATCAGTCTGTCCAATGAGGAGAGAGACAGCGGTGGAAGCTGGATCGGATGGGCTCAGGTAAGGAAAAGGGGGGTTGGGTGGGCGGCTTCAGCAGAGAAGGTCCTTCTCCTTAGTACATAGAGTGCATTAAGGTGATAAAACTTAGGGCTTTAGAAGCACATTTAGATAGCCATACACTGTAAGATTTGGAGAGGTTGAAGGAAAGAAAACGACTGATTAGGAGAGAGCAGATCGCACACACAGATTATAGGACGAGGCCTACTACAAACATACATCCAACATTAGAAAATCGATGACTAGCATCCAGTAGGGTAGCTTAGTGTAGTTTAGTGTAGGTCCTGCCCTAGAAGAGTCTACCTTGTCGTGGTGGGCAGGCTTGGAATCTATTGGTCAAAAGTATGTTAGCGAATGGGAGAGAGGATCACTAGATCGTCACTTCTGACCAATCGATTTCACCAAAGGACTCTTGGTTTAATCAGAGCACATGAAAAAAGTTCATGAATCAGGTTTACATCCACTTTACGATGAAAGGAGGCTCCAGGCCTCAAGACAACCTTGTCCATACAAGTTTTATACAAGACAATATTGCTAGCACTCACCTCGCAGACATGATGGCAATAAGGAAGGCCACCTTGTGAAAGTTGGCTGGGGATACACTTTAAAGTGGAGCCTACAATCCTAAAATGACCCCCCCTACATGCACTCACAGCCCCCACCCCCCTCTGTATAGTAAAATGCTATTCTTCAGTTAACTTTTTTCATACCACTCTCCTGGGATACCACATCATGTATCCTAGGAGGCTACAGGAGAAGGGATCTGCAGCATCTGATAGGCAGACGTGGCGTGCATCATCTGGAGGGGTGGGGGCGGGGCTTGTGCCTGAACCCAGAAGAGGCAGCCAACTCTCAATGACCAGGATGGCAGCATGGGACCCAGGATGTGACAACTGAGTAGCGGATCGCAGCAAGACAACACTGGATTGTCTGGGAAGAGACAACCCAGCATAAGAGGGACTTAAAACAATGTTATATATATAACCATATTATCTATAGCAGCTTTTATCAGCCAGGATGTCCAGGCACCCTGGGGCACCGTGAGGTTTCTTCAGAGGTGCCTTGGCAAAATGCCTGAAAATTGCCCCAAAATTGTATACAAGCCAGCATGTGGATAAAGCTGCCTTTCAGCCACAGGTTTCCATTGTGCACCATTACAACCTTCTTGAGGGCACTTTAGCTGAGTGATGGAGAAAATTTGAGGGAAAAGAGAAACCTTGGAATCCTAGTCAATACCAGTTTATAAAAGATGATTTGCTTTGGAAGAATAAATCCCCCCCTAATGTTGGGGGTCCTACATGTGTGGATGCTGCTGTGTTATGCAAAACTATTAGAATAGTTTTTACCTTTTGAAATGGGGAGCCCCCAGACTGTCCATATTTTTTAAAGGGTGCCTTGACTGATAAAAGTTTGAAAAATAATGATCTATACAATGAAAAGACTGAAAAGATTGTTCAATGTGCCATATATTTAATTGCCATTAACAATCAGGCCGCCTTCACACCTGGCCGACACATTGTTTTGTTTTGGTGCATTTGTTGTGTGACAGCATAGGGCAGCCAGCGCCAAAGTAGCTCCTGTACTTTTTTTTCAGCGGAGAGCCAAGCATATTTTGTCACAAGACTGCTACCCGGGTTTGGGGTGACATTGAGGGTCTGTTCACACAGGAAAGGGGCGTTCTGTGCACATTTCCTGCATGGGAGGGGAACACGTTTCACCTGCGGTCTCTTTTTATTTGTTTGATTTTTAGTTGATGATATTGATTAGGAGGTGATCATGGATTTTGTAAAGGGTGCTGCCTTTCAAGACGAATACGAATTGTATAGATTGATGTGTCATTATAAAACTTGACCACTAGATGGAGATGGATTATCCACTCTGAATTAAAGTGATAGTAAAGTCTTTTATGACATTTTTACCTATAGGTAAGTTTATAATAAAGCTTACATGTAGGTAATAGGAATATATAATAAATGTGCACTGTTTAGGAGATATTCCAGTGAGCAGCAGCCAGTGATGTCACCAGCGCATGTACTTTGAAGAAACTGAACATTGGTGCCATTCCTTCAGAGCTCTGTGCTGAGGCTCCCGCACGAATGCGCTGGACTGACATTTTTGCAGCTACCGCATCCAAATTGCAATAGTGTGAACCCAGCCGTAGCCTCCCTGGCGGTATGATTATGTCAGATCTTTGCGTCTCAAAGCAGTACAATTATTTTGCATAGAAATTTGGCGATTTGTGTTAGGAATAACACACTTAAATCTGTCCAAACAAGAGTCTAGTAGACATCCCGGGTATGATGAAGTTTGAAACACAAACTTATAATATAATAAATATAAATAATTCTAAAAAATAATAATATGATAGTAATAAAATTAATTTCCACATAATTAACTATCACTCAATTTTGCAAGTGTTCTAATTTACTATTGCCGTTTTCTAGCTGGTCTAAAACCACTTTTGACATAAAGGCACACTTTTTGGTTGCTATGGACAATTTCCAGTTTCCAGGCAGTATTTATAATACAAAAAGAATCACTAAAAAAGAGTGTATATCCTCTGATGGGGAATTAAATAGGGTTACTGGCAATAGGTAATAGTACAAGAGTAGAAGAGATTAGAGTCTTTCTACTATTACCTATTGCCAGTAAACTATTTAAAATCCCATCAGAGGATATACACTCTTTTTCAGGGATTCTTTTTCTATTGTACTAGAGATGTGGGTTCACTGACAATCAAGTCTCATACAGGGGCGACACCACTCCTCTGTAGCGATGGCCAAACGGTTCGCCCGGAGGTTGTTTCGTGGCGAATTTCGGCTGTTCGTGGTCCGCCCGATCGCCGGACTATTGCCGCCGTTCGCCGGGCGGGCTTCTGTGTTTACTGTGTAAAAGAACTTTGACCTATGATGACACATCCATCTTGGGGTACAGGCAGGCATGTACTGGCCATCGGGACTACCGGGAGTTTCCCTGTGGGCCGATGGCTCAGTGGGCCACTCTGATGTAAGGGGGTTGGTGATGGGACACTCTGATGTAAGGGGGTGCTGATGGGACACTCTGATGTAAGGGGGTGCTGATGGGACACTCTGATGTAAGGGGGCTGGTGATGGGACACTCTGATGTAAGGGGGCTGGTGATGGGACACTCTGATGTAAGGGGGCTGGTGATGGGACACTCTGATGTAAGGGGGCTGGTGATGGGACACTCTGATGTAAGGGGACTGGTGATGGGACACTCTGATGTAAGGGGACTGGTGATGGGACACTCTGATGTAAGGGGACTGGTGATGGGACACTCTGATTGTAAGGGGACTGGTGATGGGACACTCTGATTGTAAGGGGACTGGTGATGGGACACTCTGATTGTAAGGGGACTGGTGATGGGACACTCTGATGTAAGGGGGCTAATGATGGGACACTCTGATGTAAGGGGGCTAATGATGGGACACTGATGTAAGGGGGCTAATGATGGGACACTCTGATGTAAGGAGGTGCTGATGGGACACTGATGTAAGGGGACTTGTGATTGGACACTCTGATGTAAGGGGGCTGGTTATGGGACACTCTGATGTAAGGAGGTGCTGATGGGACACTCTGATGTAAGGAGGTGGTGACGGGACACTCTGATGTAAGGGGGTGCTGATGGGACACTCTGATGTAAGGGGGCTGGTGATGGGACACTCTGATGTAAGGAGGTGCTGATGGGACACTCTGATGTAAGGGGGCTGGTGATGGGACACTCTGATGTAAGGGGGCTGGTGATGGGACACTCTGATGTAAGGGAGTGCTGATGGGACACTCAAACTGTAAGTGGGCCGGTCTGGATGAAGTCCAGGGCCACATTTCTGTCCCAGTCCAGCCCTGGGTACAGGACAGCCAATTGAGACATTACAGCACATGGACACTTGGACATTCCCCCTAACTTATAAATAGACCTGATCCGGTGGCCATTTTACGTTCTTTCTTCTGTCACTATAGGGAGAGGTTGCTGTGTGGAGCAGGGAGAGATTGCAGTGACCCAAATCGCTAGCTATTTGGTACACAAAAGTTCTTTTCAGGACTGGTATAGGTGTTAGGTGTAGTTCAGGATATAGGTTTGAGGCACTGCTGTGCTACTGATTGTTGCAGCAGCCTGAGTGTTTTTTGTCAGTTTAGAGAAAGGGACAGGACGGTGTGTGCTGCAGGGACAGTCAGTTTAATCATTAGAATATATTATACAATAAGAATATTATACTTGACTGCTGCCCTTCTGCTGCAGTCTGCTAATCAGTCACAACCTACTTGTTCCACAAAGGTCCTTATAAGGACTGGTAACTTGGTCTAGGGTGCTAGAGTACATAGGGTTGAGTGAGGTACAGTCTGCTATTCTATAAGGACTGGTATAGGTCCACAATACATAGGGTTGAGGTGCACTACTGCTGACCGCTGCCCTATACTGCAGCAGTCCTTCATCAGTATAGGGACTGACGTACAGCCTGCTAATCAGTCACACACAACCTACTTGTTCCACAAAGGTCCTTATAAGGACTGGTAACT
This sequence comes from Lithobates pipiens, assembly GCF_037356315.1. NCBI lineage: Eukaryota > Metazoa > Chordata > Amphibia > Anura > Ranidae > Lithobates > Lithobates pipiens. Next base: position 1,129,526 of record NW_027507898.1, on the reverse strand, counting down.
TGGTCTAGGGTGCTACAGTACCTAGAGTTGAGTGAGGTACAGTCTGCTATTCCGTAAGGACTGGTATAGGTCCACAATACATAGGGTTGAGGTGCACTACTGCTGACCGCTGCCCTATACTGCAGCAGTCCTTCATCAGTATAGGGACTGAGAGTTTTGTCACAGGGTCATTTAAAAAATGACAGGCAGAGGAAGAGGCAGGCCCTTCCGCAGGGGTAGGGCAGGAGCAACAGGCTTGATCCAAAGTGGGAAGTTGCAGAAGGTGTGTTCAATTCATTTAAAGGACGCACCAGACTTGGTTGAGTGGCTCACTCAGCCTTACTCTTCTGCACCCTCCTCATCCTCTCGATCTGCACCCTCTTCTTCACTCTCTGCTATGTGCACCCCCAAAGACACTACCACCAACAACACCACCACCTCCACATACCTTCCGCTTGAGTCACAGGAATTATTTTCCGATCCATATCAAGACATTTCTGATGCGCAGCCACTCTTGGTATTGGATCAGGAAGAGGAAGTAGCAACAACTGCTACTCAGCAGTCTGACGCCAGTACCCAGATCAGCCCAAGGAGGAGGTTGGTCCCCGGTGTTGCTGCCTACTTCGAGATCTCTACTTATAGCGGTGGGGAAGGTGACGTCGATGATGACATGTCTAGTGATGTCACGTGGGTGCTCACAAGAGAGGAAGAGGAGGGGAGTTCGGAGGGAGATATGGACCAGCAGATAGGGAGGAGAAGCAGGAATAACTTGCATTGCGCAGGAGAGACAAAGCAGACTGCAAATGTATCAGGAGCGAGTCATCGACCATGTACGGTCACATCTGGCGCTCCCAGGACACCGGCACATGGCTCCGCAGTGTGGGCTTTTTTTAACGTGTCCGCTGCTGACAATAGCGTTGCCATCTGCAATCTTTGCAGTCAACGCATTAGTCACGGTATGCCCAACACTCACCTAGGGACGACCGCCTTAAGAAGGCACATGAGCAGCCATCACCGAGCCCAGTGGGAGCAACGGAACACACAAAGCCACACTCCAGGCTCTCACCGTCCAGCCTAGTCTTCTACTTCTCCTTCTCCTCTCTCCTCACAATTGTCCTCCACTCCACCTTCCATCACGCCAAGCTCACGTTTTTCTGCAAAAAGGCAGGCTTCCGTGGGCCTAACGTTCAAGCGTAAAAAAATGATGACGCCCAATGGTTGACGGCTGGCTTGTCAGAACTTATAGCTCGCCAACTACTGCCATATAAACTGGTGGACTCGGAGGCCTTTCGCAAATTTGTGGCCATTGGAACACCACAATGGAAGGTCCCAGGAAGGAAGTATTTCTCACAGAAGGGCATCCCAGAGCTATATGGCCATGTTCAGCGGCAAGTGAATGTATCTATGGCACACAGTGTCGGTGCCAAGATACATCTGACCACAGACACGTGGTCTAGCAAACACGGGCAGGGAAGGTATATCACTTTTACTGCCCACTGGGTGATCCTTCTGACGGCCGTCAAGTATGTAACCCGTGGCACCTGTGTAGATTTGGTTTTACCGCCACGGATTGCATGCAGGCCTGGCTCTTCTTCTCCTCCTCCTCCTACTCCATCCTCCTCCCTCTCCTCCTCGGCTGACTCCTCCTTTTCTGCTGCTAGCGTCTCTTCCGCTGCGCCGCCCAAGCTCCCCAGAACCTATTCGACATGCCAGGTGAGACGTTGCCATGCCGTGCTGCGTCTGTTGTGCCTGGAAGCCAAGAGCCACATCAGGCCCGGCACTCCTTTCAGCTTTGCGTTCACAGGCAGATCAGTGGCTAACACGGCTCAATTTGACAGTTGGTAAAGTGGTGTGTGACAACGGTGCCAATCTGCTTAGCGCATTGAAACAGGGCAAAATCTTAAACTTGGTCGTGCAGCGATTCATTGTCAATTACCCTGGGGTCCAGGACATCTTGCGGCAGGCAAGGAAAATCTCGGCCCATTTCAGAAGATCTTACACGGCCATGGCTCGCCTTGCAGACATTCAGCGGCGACACAATCTGCCTGTCAGACGTCTTATTTGCGATTGCCCGACGCGATGGAACTCAACCTTCTATATGCTTGATAGGCTGCTCCAGCAGAAACGTGCAGTTAACGTCTACATGTATGAACAGGTTCTGGGGAGCTGGGTTTTTTTTCACCTCGCCAGTGGCTGCTATAGCACGACGCATGCAGACTTCTGCGCCCATTTGAGGAGATCACCAAACTGGTCAGTCGCAGCCATGGCGCCATCAGTGACATGGTACCTTATGCCTTCTTTATGGATTGTGCATTGTGTTGTGTCATTGATCAAGCTGTGGAGGAGCAGGAGCGGGAAGATGAGGAAGTCGCAATGCTGGATGAATTCCCAGAGGGGGCTACTCTATCTGAGACAAGTGAACAACAGGAGTCTGAAGAGGAGTCAGAGGAGGATGGTGCCGGGGCGGATGAGGAGGAGCAAGAAGAGCATGCTTTAAACCTTTCTGGGATCCCTGTTGTGCGTGGATGGGGAGAGGAGAATGAAGAGGACGACATTATCCTGGATGATGAGCAGGAGCCACGCCACCACACCACTTCCAGTTTAGTGCAAATGGGGGCCTTCATGCTCCAGTGTTTTAATAGGGACCCCCGTATAAAAAGCATGAGGGTCAAGGACCAGTACTGGGTGGCAACGTACTTAGACCCCCGGTACAAACACAAAATGGTGGAAATGTTACCGCTGTCACAGAGGGCTGGCAGAATGGAGCACTTCCAGGCCTTGCTTTGAGAAATGCTGCATTCTGCTTTTGCGTGCGCTGGCAGAGGAGCAATTACCTCTCCCAGAGAAGGAGTTGCGGGTACCAATCCAACAGCGCCTGCAAGAAGAAGCCGGTTTGAAGATGTGTTGGTGACTTCGGATATGAGGTCATTCTTTCAGCCGACCCATCGACAGGTGTCATCCGGATCCAGCATCAGGGAACGCCTAGACCGTCAGGTGTCCGACTACATCGGGTTAACGGCCGATGTGGACGCTCTGAGGAGTGATGAACCCCTGGACTACTGGGTGGGCAGGCTTGACCTCTGGCCAGACCTTGCCCAATTTGCAATCGAACTGTTGGCTTGCCCCTCATCCAGTGTCCTGTCCGAAAGGACGTTCAGCGCAGCAGGGGGGATCGTGACCGATAAGCGTACTCGCCTAGGTCACGACAGCGTTAACTACCTCACATTTCTAAAAATGAATGAGGCATGGATCTCGGAGGAATTCAACACATGTGACCAGTAGACCATGTATATGTCTATAAACAATTTTTTTAATCGAGCACACAGACCTTCTTTCTTCATTTGGCTCAATTCTTTGTCCAAAAAAAGCACACCGTACTATATGCCCGTACCCTCCTCTTTGAAGAGGTTGAGCGGCGTCATATTTCTACTGGGGCTGCTTATTATGAGGGGCTCCCACCATCCCTGTGCTGTGCTGACTTCCTCCTGGGTCTGCTTATTATGAGGGGCTCCCACCATCCCTGTGCTGTGCTGACTTCCTCCTGGGCTGTACCTCTGCTGTGCATATTATGAGGGGCTCCCACCATCCCTTTGCTATGCTTATTATGAGGGGCTCCCACCATCCCTGTGCTGTGTTGACTTCCTCCTGGGGCTGCTTATTATGAGGGGCTCCCACCATCCCTGTGCTATGATGACATCCTCCTGGGGCTGCTTATTATGAGGGGCTCCCACCATCCCTGTGCTATGCTTATTATGAGGGGCTCCCACCATCCCTGTGCTGTGCTGACTTCCTCCTGGGGCTGCTTATTATGAGGGGCTCCCACCATCCCTGTGCTATGCTGACATCCTCCTGGGGCTGCTTATTATGAGGGGCTCCCACCATCCCTGTGCTGTGCTGATTTCCTCCTGGGGCTGTACCTCTGCTGTGCATATTATGAGGGGCTCCCACCATCCCTGTGCTATGCTCATTATGAGGAGCTCCCACCATCCCTGTGCTATGCTCATTATGAGGGTCTCCCACCATCCCTGTGCTATGCTCATTATGAGGGGCTCCCACCATCCCTGTGCTATGCTGACTTCCTCCTGGGGCTGCTTACGGCGCAGGTGTCAGTGCTGTATATCACGGTGCTGATGTCAGTACTCTCTATCAGGGTGCTGGTGTTAGAGCTTTATGTCACACTGCTGATGTCAGTGCTCTCTATCACGGTGCTGCTGTCAGTGCTGTATATCAAGGTGCTGGTGTTAGTGCTTTATGTTACGCTGCTGATGTCAGTGCTCTCTATCACGGTGCTGCTGTCAGTGCTCTCTATCACGGTGCTGGTGTTAGTGCTTTATGTCACGCTGCTGATGTCAGTGCTCTCTATCACGGTGCTGTTGTCAGATCACTCTATTACGGTGCAGGTGTCAGTGCTGTATGTCACGCTGCTGGTGATCATCTCCTGCACCCTCTTCTTGCCTACCCTGACCTTCCCTCTCCTCCATTGCCTTCATGCGCTCCACAGTCCTGAATTGTCACAACAATTTCCCATATAAAAAAAGAATGCTTGTAGTTGTCGATCCCAGATTCACCTCATACATGTGTTATGTCATTGGCCATGTGGTGGGACTATGTTTGCACAGCTATTAATTATTTTGTGGCTGCAAATTTGACCTGTATGTTTGCAAAGTTCGCCTCCCATTGAAGTCGATGGGGCCCGCCGTGAATGTTCTGATTCGCGAACTATCGGCCACGTTCGCGGTCCGCATTCACGAAAACGTCCCGTTGGAAGTTTGTCCATCACTACTCCTCTGTATTTATAATATAAAACTGCATGGAGGGCACTGGACAAAGCACTAGGGACAAAAGGGATGTGAAATCATTTCATACAGTGATGTAATCATTAAGATTACAGTGTACTGTATGTATTATGATTTTTCACATTTTTGAATTTGCCGCTTGGCTCTACCCCCATGCGCCGCTCGCAGGGAATGGAGCCCGGCACACAGAGGCATTGGGTGGAAGACACAGACACAGCGGGGGGGATATTGCAGGATCCTGGGGACAAGGTAAGTACACTGCACCAGGATCCTGCAATGCAATCCCGATTGTGGCTCGGGGTTACCGCTAATGGTGCGGAAATTTAACCCCGAGCCACACTCAGGGAAACCGCCAGGGAGGTTAATGAGAAGTTCACTTCAAATAAATAAATGCAATTTTTTTTGCCTTTTGGAGCCTGGAAAACATGGCACCAGCGATCAGCAGATTGCTGATACCATGCAGGTCTCCTGCAGACTGTCAGTGTAAGCTGTTTGCCTTGTACATCGTACAGCCAGGCAGTTTCACACTGACAAGAAGACTCAATGAACTACCATAGCACTGAACAGCGCAGTGGTAGATCATTGAGAACTGCAAACCAACAGCCGCAAAGGATGGCGATGCTTGTAGATCATTCACACACACAGAGTCCTGTGCTGTGAATGAATAATGCAGCCGTGTGAGCAGAGCCCCGTGCGGCCGCACTGTTTTCAAAAAGTGACAGCTAGTATAGGGAACTTCTCCCCATGCTGCTGCCAGAGGGAGAGGAGGGAACGGTGAATGGCTGCAGCAGTAGGAACATGTTACATGTTTCACCTTAAAAACGGATGGAACATGTAACACGTTCCCAAAGGTGGATTTATCCTTTAAAGAATCTTAAAGACACAGCGCAACATACAGTGCCTTGCGAAAGTATTCGGCCCCCTTGAACTTTTCAACCTTTTGCCACATTTCAGGCTTCAAACAAAGATATCAAATTTAATTTTTTTGTGAAGAATCACCAACCAGTGGGACACAATTGTGAAGTGGAACAAAATCTATTGGATTTTTGAAACTTTTTTAACTAATAAAAAAATGAAAAGTGGGGCGTGCAAAATTATTCGGCCCCCTTGCGTTAATACTTTGTAGAGCCACCTTTTGCTGCGATTACAGCTGCAAGTCGCTTGGGGTATGTCTCTATCAGATTTGCACATCGAGAGACTGAAATTCTTGCCCATTCTTCCTTGCAAAACAGCTCGAGCTCAGTGAGGTTGGATGGAGAGCGTTTGTGAACAGCAGTTTTCAGCTCTTTCCACAGATTCTCGATTGGATTCAGGTCTGGACTTTGACTTGGCCATTCTAACACCTGGATACGTTTATTTGTGAACCATTCCTTTGTAGATTTTGCTGTATGTTTGGGATTATTGTCTTGTTGGAAGATAAATCTCCATCCCAGTTTCAGGTCTTTTGCAGACTCCAACAGGTTTTCATCCCGAATGGTCCTGTATTTGGCTGCATCCATCTTCCCCTCAATTTTAACCATCTTCCCTGTCCCTGCTGAAGAAAAGAAGGCCCAAACCATGATGCTGCCACCACCATGTTTGACAGTGGGGATGGTGTGTTGAGGGTGATGAGCTGTGTTGCTTTTACGCCAAACATATCGTTTTGCATTGTGGACAAAAAGTTTGATTTTGGTTTCATCTGACCACAGCACCTTCTTCCACATGTTTGGTGTGTCTCCCAGGTGGCTTGTGGCAAACTTTAGACAAGACTTTTTATGGATATCTTTGAGAAATGACTTTCTTCTTGCCACTCTTCCATAAAGGCCAGATTTGTGCAGTGTACGACTGATTGTTGTCCTATGGACAGACTCTCCCACCTCAGCTGTAGTTCTCTACAGTTCATCCAGAGTGATCATGGGCCTCTTGGCTGCATCTCTGATCAGTCTTCTCCTTGTCTGAGCTGAAAGTTTAGAGGGACAGCCAGGTCTTGGTAGATTTGCAGTGGTCTGATACCCCTTCCATTTCAAAATGATCGCTTGCACAGTGCTCCTTGGGATGTTTAAAGCTTGGGAAATCTTTTTGTATCCAAATCCGGCTTTAAACTTCTCCACAACAGTATTACGGACCTGCCTGGTGTGTTCCTTGGTCTTCATGATGCTCTCTGCGCATTCAACAGAACCCTGAAACTATCACAGAGCAGGTGCATTTATACAGAGACTTGATTACACACAGGTGGATTATATTTATCACCATCAGTCATTTAGGACAACATTGGATCATTCAGAGATCCTCGCTGAACTTCTGGAGTGAGTTTGCTGCACTGAAAGTAAGGGGGCCGAATAATTTTGCACGCACCACTTTTCAGTTTTTTATTTGCTAAAAAAGTTTAAAATATCCAATAGATTTCGTTCCACTTCACAATTGTGTCCCACTTGTTGGTGATTCTTCACAAAAAATTAAAATTTAATATCTTTATGTTTGAAGCCTGAAATGTGGCAAAAGGTTGAAAAGTTCAAGGAGGGCGAATACTTTCGCAAGCCACTGTGTGTATATATATATATATATATATATATATATATATAAGACATGTGCGATTAGTTTCGTACGAATCTCAAATTCTTACGAATTTCCAAAAATTCGTACGTTCGGGAGGATCCGAAATACGAATTGCCGTGCGTCCGAATTCTGTACGGAATACGAACTTTTGTTTACGAATTCCGGATTTCGGACGACGACTCGGTCATTATGCTTATTATGACTTGTAAAAGACTTTTGTGATAGAAGTCAATGTAAGTTGCCTGAAGACATCAGTGAAGCACTTTCCTCCTCTCTGGGCAGGCTGCCAAGAAAAGATCAACATGATACAATGTTTCTTCTTCAATGGGCTGAACTCTGTGTGTAGAAGTTCTCAGTTTACCCATTTAAAGACTAAATCTTTTCTGACACTTGTTGCTTACTAGTAAAAATCCAGTATTTTCTGCTAGAAAATCACTCAGAAGCCCCAAAAATTATATATATATTTTTAGCAGAGACCCTAGGGAATAAAATAGCGGTTGTTGCAATATTTAATGTGACGCGGTATTTGCGCAGAGGTCTTTCAAACGCAAGTTAGCCCTTTTTTTTTCGGTCGACCTCTAGAGAGCACTGACATTAGCAGCGTGACATACAGCAATGACACCTGCACCGTGATAGAGTGATCTGACACCAGCACCGTGATAGAGAGCACTGACATCAGCAGCGTGACATAAAGCACTGACACCAGCACCGTGATATAAAGCACTGACTCCAGCACCGTGATATACAGCACTGACACCTGCACCGTAAGCAGCCCCAGGAGGAAGTCAGCATAGCACAGGGATGGTGGGAGCCCCTCATAATAAGCAGCCCCAGGAGGAAGTCAGCATATCACAGGGATGGTGAACTTTGCAAACCTACAGGTCATATTTGCAGCCACAAAATAATTACTAGCTGTGCACACATAGTCCCACCACATGGCCAATGACATAACACATGTATGAGGTGAATCTGGGATCGACAACTACAAGCATTCTTTTTTTATATGTGAAGTTCTGAAAATTCAGGAATCTTGAGGCAATGGAGGCGAGGGAAGGTCAGGGTAGGCAAAGAAGAGGGTGCAGGAGATGATCACCAGCACCAGCACCGTGATATAGAGCACTGACACCTGCACCGTGATAGAGTGATCTGACACCAGCACCGTGACATAACACATGTATGAGGTGAATCTGGGATCGACAACTACAAGTATTCTTTTTTTTATATGTGAAATTATGAAAATTCAAGAATCTTGAGATAATGGATGCGAGGGAAGGTCAGGGTAGGCAAAGAAGAGGGTGCAGGAGATGATCACCAGCACTGTGATATAGAGCACTGACATCTGCACCATGATAGAGTGATCTGACACCAGCACCATGACATAACACATTTATGAGGTGAATCTGGGATCGACAACTACAAGCATTCTTTTTTATATGTGAAATTCAGAAAATTCAGGAATCTTGAGACAATGGAGGCGAGGGAAGGTCAGGGTAGGCAAACAAGAGGGTGCAGAAGATGATCACCAGCACCGTGATATAGAGCACTGACACCTGCACCGTGATAGAGTGATCTGACACCAGCACCGTGACATAACACATGTATGAGGTGAATTTGGGATCGACAACTACAAGCATTCTTTTTTTATATGTAAAATTTTGAAAATTCAGGAATCTTGAGATAATGGAGGCGATGGAACGTCAGGGTAGGCAAAGAAGAGGGTGCAGGAGATGATCACCAGCACCAGCACTGTGATATAGAGCACTGACACCTGCACTGTGATAGAGTGATCTGACACCAGCACCGTGACATAACACATGTATGAGGTGAATCTGGGATCGACAACTACAAGCATTCTTTTTTTATATGTGAAATTCTGAAAATTCAGGAATCTTGAGATAATGGAGGCGAGGGAAGGTCAGGGTAGGCAAAGGTATCAGGAGCGAGTCATCGACCATGTACGGTCACATCTGGTGCTCCCAGGAAACCGGCACATGGCTCCGCAGTGTGGGCTTTTTTTAACGTGTCCGCTGCTGACAATAGCGTTGCCATCTGCAATCTTTGCAGTCAACGCATTAGTCGCGGTAAGCCCAACACTCACCTAGGGATGACCGCCTTAAGAAGGCACATGAGCAGCCATCACCGAGCCCAGTGGGAGCAACAGAACACACAAAGCCACACTCCAGGCTCTCACCGTCCAGCCTCGTCTTCTAGTTCTCCTTCTCCTCTCTCTTCACAATTGTCCTCCACTCCACCTTCCATCACGCCAAGCTCACGTTTTTCTGCAAAAAGGCAGGCTTCCGTGGGCCTAATGTTCGAGCGTAAAAAAATAATGAAGCCGGATAACCCTCTTGCCCAACGGTTGACGGCTGGCTTGTCAGAACTCATAGCCCGCCAACTACTGCCATATAAACTGGTGGACTCGGAGGCCTTTTGCAAATTTGTGGCCATTGGAACACCACAATGGAAGGTCCCAGGAAAGAAGTATTTCTCACAGAAGGGCATCCCAGAGCTATATGGCCATGTTCAGCGGCAAGTGAATGTATCTCTGGCACACAGTGTCGGTGCCAAGATACATCTGACCACAGACACATGGTCTAGCAAACACGGGCAGGGAAGGTATATCACTTTTACTGCCCACTGGGTAAACCTGACGGCCGTCAAGCATGTAACCAGTGGCACCTGTGTAGATTTGGTTTTACCGCCACGGATTGCACGCAGGCCTGGCCCTTCTTCTCCTCCTCCTCCTCCTACTCCATCTTCCTCCCTCTCCTCCTCGGCTGACTCCTCCTTTTCCGCTGCTAGCGGCTCTTCCGCTGTGCCGCCCAAGCTCCCCAGAACCTATTCGACATGCCAGGTGAGACGTTGCCATGCCTGTTGTGCCTGGAAGCCAAGAGCCACACTGGTCCGGCACTCCTTTCAGCTTTGCGTTCACAGGCAGATCAGTGGCTAACACCGCTCAATTTGACAGTTGGTAAAGTGGTGTGCGACAACGGTGCCAATCTGCTTAGCACATTGAAACAGGGCAAAATCACATACGTGTCATGCATGGCACACGTCTTAAACTTGGTTGTTCAGTGATTCCTCGTCAAATACCCTGGGGTCCAGGACATCTTGCGGCAGGCAAGGAAAATCTCGGCCCATTTCAGAAGATCTTACACGGAACTGAGATGGAACTCAACCTTCTATATGCTTGTTAGGCTGCTCCAGCAGAAACGTGCAGTTAACGTCTACCTGTATTAACTTTGTGGCATAACAGGTTCTGGGGAGCTGGGGGTTTTTTCACCGCGCCAGTGGCTGCTATAGCGCAACGCATGCAGACTTCTGCGCCCATTTGAGGAGATCACCAAACTGGTCAGTCGCAGCCATGGCGCCATCAGTGACATGGTACCTTATGCCTTCTTTATGGAGCGTGCATTGCGTCGTGTCATTGATCAAGCTGTGGAGGAGCAGGAGCGGAAAGATGAGGAAGTCGCAATGCTGGATGAATTCCCAGGGGGGGCTACTCTATCGGAGACAAGTGAACAACAGGAGTCTGAAGAGGAGTCAGAGGAGGATGGTTCCCGGGGCGGATGAGGAGGAGCAAGAAGAGCATGCTTTAAACCTTTCTGGGATTCCTGTTGTTGTGCGTGGATGGGGAGAGGAGAATGAAGAGGGCGACATTATCCTGGATGATGAGCAGGAGCCACGCCACCACACCGCTTCCAGTTTAGTGCAAATGGGGGCCTTCATGCTCCAGTGTTTTAATAGGGACCCCCGTATAAAAAGCATAAGGGTCAAGGACCAGTACTGGGTGGCAACGTACTTAGACCCCCGGTACAAACACATAATGGCGGAAATGTTACCGCCGTCACAGAGGGCTGGCAGAGTGGAGCATTTCCAGGCCTTGCTTCGAGAAATGCTGCATTCTGCTTTTGCGTGCGCTGGCAGAGGAGCAATTCCCACTCCCAGAGAAGGAGTTGCAGGTACCAATCCAACAGCGCCTGCAAGAAGAGGCCGGTTTGAAGAAGTGTTGGTGACTTCGGACATGAGGTCATTCTTTCAGCCGACCCAATCGACAGGTGTCATCCGGATCCAGCATCAGGGAACGCCTAGACCGTCAGGTGTCCGACTACATTGGGTTAACGGCCGATGTGGACACTGAGGAGTGATGAACCCCTGGACTACTGGGTGGGCAGGCTTGACCTCTGGCCAGAGCTTGCCCAATTTGCAGTCAAACTGTTGGCTTGCCCCTCGTCCAGTGTCCTGTCCGAAAGGACGTTCAGCGCAGCAGGGGGGATCGTGACCGATAAGCGTACTCGCCTAGCTCACGACAGTGTTAACTACCTCACATTTCTAAAAATGAATGAGGCATGGATCTCGGAGGAATTCAACACATGTGACCAGTAGACCATGTATATGTCGATAAACAATTTTTTTAATCTAGCACACAGACCTTTTTTCTTCATTTGGCTCACTTCCTTGTCCAAAAAAAGCACACCGTACTATATGCCTGTACCCTCCTCTTTGAAGAGGTTGAGCGGTGTCATATTTCTACTGGGGCTGCTTATTATGAGAGGCTCCCACTATCCCTGTGCTGTGCTGACTTCCTCCTGGGGCTGTACCTCTGCTGTGCATATTATGAGGGGCTCCCACCATTCCTGTGCTATGCTTATTATGAGGGGCTCCCACCATCCCTGTGCTATGCTGACATCCTCCTGGGGCTGCTTATTATGAGGGGCTCCCACCATCCCTGTGCTATGCTGACATCCTCCTGGGGCTGCTTATTATGAGGGGCTCCCACCATCCCTGTGCTTTGCTGACTTCCTCCTAGGGCTGTACCTCTGCTGTGCATATTAAGAGGGCTCCCACCATCCCTGTGCTATGCTCATTATGAGGGGCTCCCACCATCCCTGTGCTATGCTCATTATGAGGGGCTCCCACCATCCCTGTGCTATGCTGACTTCCTCCTGGGGCTGCTTACGGTGCAGGTGTCAGTGCTGTATATCACGGTGCTGATGTCAGTACGCTCTATCACGGTGCTGCTGTCAGTGCTGTATATCACGGTGCTGGTGTTAGTGCTTTATGTCACGCTGCTGATGTCAGTGCTCTCTATCACGGTGCTGTTGTCAGATGACTCTATCACGGTGCAGGTGTCATTGCTGTATGTCACGCTGCTGATGTCAGTGCTCTCTATCACGGTGCTGCTGTCAGATGACTCTATCACGGTGCAGGTTTCATTGCTGTATGTCACGCTGCTGGTGATCATCTCCTGCACCCTCTTCTTTGCCTAACCTGACCTTCCCTCTCCTCCATTGCCTTCATGCGCTCCACAGTCCTGAATTGTCACAACAATTTCCCATATAAAAAAAAGAATGCTTGTAGTTGTCGATCCCAGATTCACCTCATACATGTGTTATGTCATTGGTCATGTGGTGGGACTATGTTTGCACAGCTATTAATTATTTTGTGGCTGCAAATTTGACATGTAGGTTTGCAAAGTTCGCCTCCCATTGAAGTCAATGGGGCCCGCCGTGAACGTTCCAGTTCGCGAACTATCGGCCGCGTTCGTGGTCCGCGTTCGCGAAACGTCCCGTCGGAAGTTCGTCCATCACTATTCACCAATAGGTGGGGACTCTCATTCTGCCAGTTCATTTTTAGGATTCATACTTATTGACTACCATGAGGCTCCATAGATTTATTGTCATAGTGCATACACTAGCATTGCCCTACAGGGGACATGAATTTATGTAAGGGCCTACCCTTAAACATTGACTGGAATATGCATGGCACCTAGACATTTACACTTTTAGTCTTTCCTTTGGTGCACATATTCTACAACCTTTCCTCCGTTGAATAGTCCTTTCCTCGCAGAATGTAGACACTGCATGCAAAACATAAAATATTTCCGTTCTGTTCTGTACTTACACATATTCAGCTGCCTCACAAAACTTGCCATGTTATTGTGCTTGAAGTACTTGGGTAGAACTTCCTTTGCAAACCTGCCTTGGTCAAAAACATGAAAACTGGTGCCATTCTGCAAGAGAGAATTTGGAATATATTTAATGGTGCCGGGAACAAAATAATCTGAAACTGAAAAGAATAAAAGAGTAGTATTCCCTACTAGAAAGGAGGTAGGCCGGCAATACAATAGAACATTTGAACCCAGGGGCAAGGGCATTGCACAGCAAACTGTGAACATATTTATTGATGAATAAGTATTAATTCCACGCTAAGGGTCTATAATCTGAAATCTGGCTGCTGCCTTACCTCAACTTCCCCACCTGTAGGTGGAGTCTATAAAGGTAAGTCTAAAAGAGAGGTATGTGTGGTGCTGCCCAATACTAGTGTCTATTTTATTAAATAAATAAATTCATGTGCATGGTGCCTTTAACTTAGTGCTAATAAAACTATGTGTTCTAACTGATTTGTGTCACTTATTTATACCATGTTACCCTTTTAGTAGCTAAATAAATAAATAGCTAAATTGAGTGAACAAATTTATGCCTGCTGTCCCTTTAAATGCTGCACTGAATGAAAAGTGTGTGTTGTTGTTCAAACTACATTTTCCCAGTTGTAACACATTTAATAAATACAATTAATACTGGTAAATGTTCAATATGAAAGTACTCTCATGCCCATTAAACAAAAACTTATGTACAACAAAACAATTTAAAGGTCCATAAAGAAATGTAAAAATCATTAGTCCATATAAACTCTTCCAATCCAAAATGGATGGTGCTTAAGCATTCATGCATGTACAAGCGGCTGGTGAATAGGTGAAATCACTCGTGCTCCCCCCTCCAGGTCTGTGCTCACCACCAGATGGTTAAGCCCCAACAGGGGTCAAAGGAACCAAACATACTGTAGATGCTCCAAATCCCTTTGGATGGTATCTGATATCTCATCCTCCTCTTCACAGTATATAGTCAGTGGATGTGCTCATATGGATGGGTGAACAGAAAACGCATCTCGTAGCGTAATTCAGTTTTTACATTTATTCTTATAAAAGACAAAAACTCACTTATATGAAAGAGGGAAGATAAAATGCATGCAATATACAATGTGGCCAGGATGCCCTGAGGAAACTGAAAGTGCCGCGATGACGCTCCAAGCCCTGCCCTACACGTTTAATCAGAGTGACGCTATAAGGAGTTTGTGAGATAGATTAAAGTAATAAATGGGTTTACACTAGAGTTCTCTATTTTATATTTATATATATATATATATATTAAGATGCTGTGCTCTCAAGCAGCACTTGATCTCCTGGAAGCGGGATCTCCTCCTCTGTACGTCGCTGGAAAAATCCTGGAACACTGCCACCTGGTTGTTTTCCACTTGAATATTTCTCCTTTCTCTGGTTAATCGCAGGATTTTGTCCCGGTCTCGGAAGTTCAAAAACGTAGCTATAAACGTGCGGGGGAGGAGCTCCGGGCGGTAGGGGTCTCATCGGAATGCGATGGACACGTTCCACCGCAAACATAATGGAGAATACCTTCCTGCCATAGGTCTTAATCAGGAGGGATTCCAGGTATTCTGCTGGGTCTGTACCCTCCACTCTCTCCGGGAGACCAATGAATCTGAGGTTGCACCTCCTCAAGCGGTTCTCCATATCATCTTGGTGGGAGTGCAGTTGTTGAATTTGCCGCTGCATATCCTCCGTGGCGTGTCTCAACGGGTGGATGAGGTCCTCCGCCGTCCCTATTCTCGTTTCTGTTTCTGTGACTCTGTCCTTTAGTTTGGAGAGGTCTTGTCGGAGCAGGAAGATGTCAGTCTTTATATCATTAATTTTGGCCGTCAGCGTACCCTGCAACGCCGCTATGGCGTCTAACACCTTGGCTGTATCAGGTGCATGTTGTCTCTCACCCGCGCAAGTGCCCGCGCCATCTTCGGCCTGTTGCTCCGGTTCCAGCCGGCGGAACTGAGCCAGTTTGTCCGTGGTCCGAGTGTTTCGTTTCGGCGGAGACATGTTCCCCGTTTGGTCCACTCGGGTATGAGGCAGTATGTGGTGTCTTACAAAGACCAATTAACGTGCAGGATAGCGATCAGGAGAATCGGCGCTGGGAGCTCACTCTACCCATGTCTTACTCCATTGCTGGTCAGGCCACGCCCCCCCGCCAAGCATAGGTTTATATGAGCATCATCCGTAAATGTGTGTGATGCATAATGATGAAGACTGTGAAATGATGGTGTGGAACCGGAGAAAAAAAAAGCAAGAAAACAAACTGAATCATGAGAAAAGATCATGTTATGAAAAAGTGAAAATAAAAATGGAGCGAAGAAAGTAAAATGGGCAATAAAAATAAATGTCAAAAGGGAAAACGTGATGTGAAATAAAGTGTTTTATATATGAAAATATTTGTAAAAAATATAAGTAATAAGTATGTGTTGTGTAAAAACAAAAACAACAACTCTGTTGTCCTCATCAGAAACATCATGTAGGACATGTCCTACATGTAGGATATGGACAGCATATAGGGGAAAAAGTCCCTAATATTTCTATATACTCCATGACGTAAAAAAAAGGGAGGTAAAAGAATGGGGAAAGAAATGGAGGGGAAAGGGAGAGGATGGGGAAAGTGTGTGTGTGTATGTGGGGGGAGAAAGAAGGGGGGGGGGAGGGAGGGGAAGGAGAGAAAATGGAATATATACGGGGGAGGGGATATCATTCATAATAATGACTGACTTTGTACTCATAATTTAATGCCTTTGGAATACATGTGTCCAATTTGAATATCCAATACACTTCTCTTTTGCAGAGCAGAGGAAACCGGCCCCCCTCAAGCAATGGTGTCCACACATTCTATGATTTGAACTTTGAGGGATCTGGTGTCCAAATCATGTCAGAATCTGAAATGTCTAGCAAGATTGATATTTTTGTTTATAATGAATAATTGTTTGTACAAGAGATAACTGTATGAGGAGTTCCAGTAAAACGTCAACTTGAGCAACGGGTAGCATTAAACTTGAAAAAGCCTGTGGTATGCAGTCAGGTATGCATGGGTTGTTTAGACATGCTAGGAGAGATTAGATTGCCAAATGTTAGAGTCTTCCTAACTACGAACTTGATTTCTTTCGATAGAAAGGTCTTAAATCCAGGATCTTCATGAAGGATGGGTAGGTATTTGGAAATGATATGCTTTGTTATGGTACTGGTTACTGTAACATGTTGAAAAAAAACAAAGTTGCAATACTGTCTGTCATGATTTTGTTCTTCCTCTCTTCTAGCAGGTTCTGTCGAAATAGATTAGTAACAGATTTGTGAGCTTTTTTGATTACGTTTGTTCTAGCCACGTTCGTGGAACATTGCTTCCCTCTCAAAATCCCCAGCTGAAGAACAATTCAGTTTTAAACAGTTTTAAACAAATAAATTGACATTTCGATATAGTATGAATAACATGCCCAGGGTGGCAGCTTTATGCATAAAGTATTAAATTCTTCGATGTTGGCCTTCTATATGCAGTTCCAGTTACTTGATGTTGTTGAGCATTTTTTTTTTAATTCTTTATTTATAATTTCCATTTTCTACACATAAAAACAAGAGCGTATCTGACATTATACATAATAAATTACATCAGTTATATATCAGCAGTCCCCTCCAAACCCCGCCCCTGTCCCACCATCCCCCCCCCCAACCCCCACACGTCTCCTCAGTTCTATAAACTCACCTAGTTGACCCCTCCTCTCACGCTACATACTCTTTCCGGTTCTAATTTTCTCAGGTTATCTCCCACACATAACTCCAAGAATTTTTTAAACAATCCCAGTCTTTCCATTTATCTTTTCTTTCCTCTACCTTTCCCTCCTCCCTCTCTTTGTCTTGTTCCCTCTCTATTTTTTGAATATAATTAACTCCCTTTATCCACTTGCTTATCTTTGGGCTTTCTGGTTTCTGCCAATTTTTTGGGATCAATCCCTTCGCTATATTTAACAAGATTGGCAACAATGAAACTTTATATGGCCCTATCGATCTGTCCGTCCCATGGAACAGACAGACCCATGGGTCATAAAGGATAGATTCCCCTCTCTTTTATCAATGCTAAAATCTTAATCCAATAATCTTTTATGGTGGGACATTCCCACCATATATGTAACATTGTACCTGCCATTTTGCACCCTCTCCAACATTCAGATGATGTTTCAGATTGATATCTACTCAATCTATCCGGAGTAAGGAACCATCTCGCCAGGCATTTATAGTTAATTTCTACCGTCCTCGTATCCGGTGCCATTTCATGTACTAATCTCCATATTTTAACCAATCTATCTCTATCATACCTCGTGCCTATTTCCCTTTCCCATTTCTTGATACTTGGAGGGGCATCCCCCTTCTCCTCCTCCACCACAATTTTATATATTTGAGCAATACTATTTTTTATATTCCCCTTTATTATCATCTTTTCCATTTTTGTATATTCCTTTTCCGATCTAATTGGATCAGGTAATTTTTCCACAAATTTTTCCAGCTGAATGTACCTCCATGTATCAAGTCTCCACCGCTCAGTATCGCCTTGTAATCTTTTAAAAGTATGTATTTTGCCTTTATCTATTATGTCCTTCACTTGGACATCTTTTTTAATCTAATTTCCCCCCAGCTCCCTCATCCCTGGTGTAAAAAAAACATTGTCTTTCAAATAAATTAGTGGGGAGTTGTATTTCCAGTTTTTTTGTGCATGTATCCTATCCCATATTTTCAGTGTATTATGAGTGATTTCATGAGTGTTCTGTCCTAATTCCCTAGAATGTGGTGGATTCCATACTATGTGACCCAAATGTGTACTACTCATGTTGAATTCTATATCCCTCCATCTTTTGTTGCTATTCTCCATTGTCTATTCAACCAACCGTGATATTACCACCGCGTAGTAATATTTTTTAAAGTCTGGAACAGCCAGACCTCCCTTTTTCTTACTTTGACACAAAACGGCACCCGTGATACGGGTTTTTCTTTTTTTTTGTTATACCATATATAACGCGAGATGATACCTTTTTAATGTTGTAAAAAAACGATTGCAAGCTCCTTATTGGGAGCATTTGATATTTATAAAGGATTTTGGGGTTATCATCATTTTTATCGCATTTATGCGACCGAACCACGAGAGGGGGGCGGACGACATTTTATTTACTTCTCTCCTTGTCTTGTCCAACAGCGGGATATAATTTATTAGATATATTTTCCTCAGAGTATCAGTTAATATAATCCCCAAATACTTTATGTCCTGTTTCCAAATAAAATGGAACTCTTTTGCTAATCTCTTTTCTTCTATATGGTTTATATTAATATTTAGTATTTCTGACTTCGTGGGATCGATTTTGAGATTGGAAAGTTCTCCGTAATTTTCTAAGACTCCCAGCAAATTAGGCAGCGATGTCCTAGGATGTGAGATAAAGAGAAGTACATCATCAGCGAAAGCTGCTAGTTTATGCTCCTCTCGGCCCATCTTATCCCCCTTATATCCACACTATTCCTTATATAAGACAATAAAGGTTCCAATGTCAGTATGAACAACAAGGGGGACAAGGGGCAACCCTGCCTTGTTCGATTAGTGATTCTTCTCTTTTACTGACCAACTCGTGGAAGACTGCCTGTGAAAACCCCCCCTATTTTTATGTTGTAATTCTAAACCATGAATTTCTTCCGTAAGTTTTTCAATATACGTTTCTCTTACCCTTTTTTTTTTCTGGCACCTATGGAGATAAGGATCCCTCTTATATACGCCTTAAGTGTTTCCCAGAGAATATTGGGCGCTACTTTACCCATATCATTAGTTGAAAAATAAAACTCAATTTCGGTCTCTTTATCCAATAATAGACTTTCATTAAGCCGCCATGTATATGGTATCCTTTGGATCCCCGGGGTCCCCATCTCCATAGTGACCGGGGCATGGTCAGATATTGATATTATTTCAATCTTAACCTCCTCCAATACTTTGTGTTCAACAAACAAGTAATCCAACCTTGAATAGGTCCCGTGCACAGGGGAGAAAAAAGTATAGTCCCTAACACCATCATGTTTTTTCCTCCAGACGTCCATTAGTTGGACTTGATGTAATTTTGCTTTTATCTTTTTAATTTGTGCCTTACTCCTCCCCTGTGCATGCAACGTACTATCCAGCAAAAGGTCCAAACCAGAGTTTAGGTCTCCCGCCAGGACCACCGTTCCCGTCCGGAATCCCTCCAATATGGTCAATATTCTATTAAAAAATGTACAGGGTTCTTGTTTGGGCAGTATACATTGACCAGGGTATATATCCCTTCTCCCATTTTACCTTTAATGAACATATAGTGCCCCTTCGGGTCTATCCTTCTATCTAGTATCTTAAATTTAACGCTTTCCGAAAATCCAATTTCCACCCCATTTGCCCCCCTTATTGGTGAGTCCCCATAGAACCAGGTAGGATAGTCCCTTGAATGCATTTTAATATTTGTCTGCTGGGTTAGGTGAGTCTCTGGAATAAAAATTACATCTACAGCTCGCTGTTTAATTTGGGGATTTTAAATCTCTTCCCATACAAACTCAATCCCTGCACATTATATGTCATGTATTTTAGCTCCATCATCTACCGGGTTCTATGTTGGGTCCGGTTACTCTAGGGATTCCCATTCATTCTTGTCCTTCTACATATTTATCTGAGATACGTGCATGCCCCCCCCCCCCCCCCCCGACCTTCCCACGACCATTCCGGTCATATATCTCACGTTGGGTATCTAAACTCATACCCACGGAGACACCTATTCCTGAGGGTGAGACTCAGGCCCTGCCAACTTAACTTTCACCCCCCCCCCCCAGAACCTCCCCCTATTTACCAGGAGAGATCCGTAGGAGCCCCACTGTCTTTTCGGAGCTCTTCAACCATTTCCCCCTGCTCTCTCGACAAGCTTGTACACAAATAACCCGTGTCTCCCCCTCCCCCCGTCCCCTTAAAAAGGGACAACAAAGACACACCTCTCTTACCCGACTCGTGGGGCACACCTAAAAGAATTTTGTATTTAACTTTCCTGTCAGGTCTTCTCCTTGCTGCTCTGGCAATGATCTGATGTGCAGGTTTTGGCGCCTGCTTTGGTTTTCCTGCCCCTCCAATTTGTATAGAATGTCTTTTTGTTTTCTTTGCATATCCTCCACTTTATTTCTCAGTCCCCTTAATTCCTGTGCTTGTGTTTCTGTTTTTTCCTCTATTTCTTCCACCCTCCTTAAAAGATGGGACATATCCATTCGAACATTATTAATTTCCACCTTAATAGAGAATTCTAAATTGCTGAACATTTTCAGCATTTCTGATTTTGTCGGCAGTTGTGCCATTTCTCCCCTCGCCCCACCTTCCTCCAACTCCGTCCCTAATCCTGCCCCTTCCATAACCGTTTCTTCCCAGGTTCGGTTTTCCTGTTCTATCCTTTGTTTCTCAAGCTTCTTTTTTTTTTTTTTTTTCTGTCCTCGGACTCATTAAGTTACCCTCCTTTAAAGAAGAAGTAAACCCTGATGAGTTTACTTCCTCTTTCATTCCCTGCAAAGGTAAAGCATAATGGACTACTATGCATCGCATAGTAGTCCATTATGTGTCACTTACCTGACACAGGAGCCAGCGAAGTCACCGCTGTCCCCTGTAGTCCGCCGCATCCATCTTCTCGGTGGATCTCGCTGCTCCGCCAGCTGTCATCAGGCAAAGCCGCGATGACGTCACTCCAGCGCATGCGCACAGGACCCGCCACTCGCGGCATATGGCCGTTGACCGCGGCGCGCTGAGTGCGCCTGCGCGCCGCTGTCTACGGCGCATGCGCCGTAGACAGCGGTACCTGTCTTTCGGCAAATATCTCCTAAACCGTGTAGGTTTAGGAGATATTTCTTGGACCTACAGGTAAGCCGTAATCTAGGCTTACCTGTAGGTCAAAGTGTGTTGTAAGGGTTTACAACCACTTTAAATATTTCTGAATTGAACTGGCATTTAAACTTTCTCGTGCGTTTTTAGAGTCCACCCCCCTCTGCGTGTGGCCTTTCATGTTGTTTGGTTACCAGTTCCAGATGCTGATGCTATCAATACTTCCCCCTCCCCCCCTTCTGGGGGTGGGTCGCCTGTTAGCTCTTACAAGGCCCCCTATTTATATAGGGGCCATACAATATATGGTTCACAATATAATTAGCTCACAGTTCAAATTCCAGATGACCCCCTGAGGTCTAAGAACGCTGATCTTCGTCATCACCATATATACCATATGTTAACGCCTCCAGTAACTTCCGGCCAAGCAACCTTCTTAATAGGAATAATGCGCAGTTTATCCATACAAAATCAACACCGCACAAATTACCCCCTGCTGCATTAGCTGGTATTCCTCTAGAGGTGCGTTGAATCCAGTCCAACTGATTTTTCTCATTCCCCGCAGGGTTAAGCCCAGATAGTCTCTCCGACCTGTATTAAATCAACTTTTCCACTTAATTCACATCGCCTCAGGGCAGATACGATATTACATCAGAGGTAATCGATCGACACAACCACACTCTATGGGGTGGATGGGATGGAGCAGGAAAGGATTAGGGAGGTATAGGGGATCAATACTGAGTGATACTATCAGTCTCTGAGAAGCAGCAGGATGTCACTTTTATCATTTATGCCCCCCCCACATACCATCCCAGGAGGGGAGGGTCAGCCAAGCACAACAGACAGTCAATATTCTACTGCCCTGAACTCCAGGGTCTCTTACCCAACCGGGACGGATAGATGGAGGAGGGTCTTATCACAGCAGGGTGATTCAGTGGAAGAACTGCCTAGGTAGAGCCGCCCCACATCTTGAGCTTTCCAGACATTCCAATTTCCTGTTCACCTCCACGCCACACATGCGGGATGCCAAGCAATTGAAGGGACCAGCGGGGTCAGCGTGTTTCTCAAGCGCTGCTTTCCTGGGCTCTCACCCCGTACAGCCTCCACTCACAGGTGCTGCTCATCTCCGCCCATCTCAGCTCCCTCATGCGATCGCACTCTCTGTCGGCATCACCTGGCCCCTCCCTTCTGTCTCCATCGTGTCACGTCCTCACGCCGCGCTGCATCATCAACTGTTGTTGAGCAATTAAGGTGATATCCAAGTAATTGCTTTTATTGTGGTGCTCTTCAACAGTAAGTTCCAAATTGGATGAGTTTGTGTTCAGACACACAAGGAAATGTTCCGACACCAAAGTTTTATCTACTATGAAGCTAAGATCATCAATATATTGAAAATACACCTTAATAAGATGTCTGTATACCTGTTTTAAATATACCATTAATGTGACACCATCCTTTTCTATCTCTATTGTGCTTCTTATACAACCTTTTTTAAATATAACACTGATAACAGTGCAGCCACCCCTTTAAGTTAATACCACTATAACAGGGATATGCAATTAGCGGACCTCCAGCTGTTGCAGAACTACAACTCCCATGAGGCATTGCAAGACTCTGACAGCCACAAGCATGACACCCAGAGGCAGAGGCATGATGGGACTTGTAGTTTTGCAACAGGTGGAGGTCCGCTAATTGCATATCCCCGCACTATAATATCAAAATATGTAAACAAAGGTCTGCTGCTACTATATAGTGCAACAATTAAATACAATAAATAAAAGTCCATAAGCAATTGTGCACATATAAAGTCCTAAAAAAAAAAAACGTTGTCCCGTGTTGTTTCCAACTTTTCTTCCTCCATCCTCACAATAATTTTTTAATGAACTGTTGAACTTCAGACATGTAGTTTCCACTCTCAAACATAGAACTCCAGAGTTTGTTCAAGCTCTTCTGTGGGCACTATACAGTTGTGTTCAAACGTTTTCATGTTCCATGTTCTTTAAAAATAAAACATGAATGAACAGGCAAAACAAATTTCTGTACTTTCTTATGGGATTCCTATTCTGTTACTGTAAGTCATAGCAGAATGGCATAATCATAAAACAAATTATGGCAACAAGTAAACAAATAAAATGACCCGTTTAACCACTTGCCACTTAAACACCCCTCCTGCCCAGACCAATTTTCAGCTTTCGGTGCTCTCACACTTTGAATGACAATTACTCAGTCATGCAACACTGTACCCAAATGAATTTTTTGTCCTTTTTTCCCCCACAAATAGAGTTTTTTTTTTTGGTGGTATTTGATCACCTCTGGGTTTTTTTATTTTTTGCGCTATAAATGAAAAAAAGAACGAAAAGTTTGAAAAAAAAAAAAAAATTTCTTTGTTTCTGTGATAAAATTATGTGAATTATTAATTTTTCTTCATAAATTTTGGCCACAATTTATACTGCTACATATCTTTGGTAAAAATAACCCAAATTAGTAGATATTTGGCCTTTGTGAAACTTAGAGAGTCTACAAGCTGTGGTGCGAATCGCACAAAATTGATCACATCTGATGTACTGGTGGCCTATCTCGTTTCTTGCGACCCGAATATGCCAGGAAAGTAGAAATACCCTCCAAATGACCCTTTTTTTTTTTTTAAAGCAGACATTCCAAGGTATTTAGTAAGAGGCATGGTGAGCTTTTTGATGTTGTCATTTTTTTCCCACAATTCTTTGCAAAATTAAGATTTTTTTTTTCCACAAAATTGTCATTGTAATAGGTTATTTCTCTCACATGGCATGTGTATACCACCAATGACACCCCAAAATAAATTCTGCTGCTCCTCCTGAGTATTACGATACCACATGTGTGGAACTTTTTCACAGCCTGGCCACTTAGAGAGGCCCAACATGCAGGGAGCGCCATCACATGTTCTAGGAGCATAAATTACACATCTAAATTGTTGACTACCTATTACACTTTTGAAGGCCCTGGAGCACCAGGACAATGACACGTGGCACTGATACATGGCGCTGATGACAGATGCCACTAATACGGGGCACTGATGACACGTGACACTGACAGATGGCACTTATACGTGGCACTGATGACACGTGGCACTGATGACAGATACCACTAATACGTGGCATTGATGACAGATGGCACTAATACGTGGCACCGATGACACGTGACACTGTTGACAGATGGCACTGATAAGTGGCATTGATGACACGTGACACTGACAGGTGGCACTGATGACAAATGGCACTAATATCACGTGGCACTGATGACAGTTGGCACTTATACATGGCATTGATGACAGATGGCACTGGGGACCGAAGGCACTGGGGACAGGTGGCACTAACAGATGGCACTGGGGGCGGATGAAACTTTATTTTACTTTTTTTTTTTTTTAAACTTAGGGCCGCTGCAGCCGTTCGTCTCTCCCTCCTCACACACTGTCTGTGTGAGGAGGGAGAGCGATGCTGAGAGATGATCTCATATGTTTACATATGAGATCATCTCTCATTGGACACACAGATCGCGCTGTAAACGGCCGCTGTGATTGGCCATTTACAGCGATCTGTGACTGGCTGTGTCCGAGGGACACGGCCAGCACAGAACTTCCCCGATGCGCGGTGGTACACAGAGGGGAAGTAAATAGGACGTCCAGGGACGCCCTCCCGGCAGGAAACGTCAGGAGTTAACAGTACCCTTGCAGCTCACTTTTAAGTCTGGGAGACCTGCCTTAAAGGGATTGTAAAGTCAATTTTTTTTATAATAACAAACATGTTATACTTACCTCCACTGTGCAGCTCATTTTGCACAGAGTGGCCCCGAACCTGCTCTTCTGGGGTCCCTCGGCGGCTGTCTCTGCTTCCTCCCGCAGGTGCTTCTCACGTTCATGCGAGCTCCCTCGCATTGGTGAGAAGCACCTGCGGGCGCGCTCCCGTGATACAGCTGGCGGCTATAGCCGCTCGCTGTATCACAAGGCCCCGCCCCCCGGCGTGCTGCGTCATTGGATGTGATTGACAGCAGCGCGAGCCAATGGCTGCGCTGCTTTCAATCCATCCACTCCAGCCAATCAGCGGCCAGGCTGAGCGGCGAAGAGGACGGCGGGAGCGAGCGATGGATTTTCGAGGGGTCAGGTAAGTAAAACGGGGGAACTGGGGGCGCCGGCAGTGTGAGATGTTTTTTCACCTTAATTCATAGAATGCATTAAGGTGAAAAAACATTTACCTTTACAACCCCTTTAATGTTCACATGTCACATTACTGAAGTTCAGGCATTAGTGAGTGCAGTTCCTCTAGGCCCCACTAGGGCGCCAAAGCCCCACCCACTGACATAGCATGTCACTTCTGCAATAAAGAGCTGCCTGCTCAGTTTTTTACAAATTCTATTTAGTTCCACTTTAAAGGAAGTTGAAAAATAACAGCAGGATCTACAGGTAAAGAAACCAAGTTTTAGGGGGGGACTCATAAAAACAAAGACTTAATGTCAATATCAGACTGCATCATATATGTAATTTTTTATTTTGATCTTAGTAGCACTTTAATGATACCCCTGTATGCTTGCTCTTGCTTTCCCTTTAATACGCATGCTACCCAATTATTAATATTAACATTTGTTGCATCTGCTGTTTCAATTGTGACATAGTTTGTTGCCACCACTAATGATGAGGAAGGGATTGTATAATCAACACTAGGTTATATATATATATATATATATATATATATATATATATATATATATATATGATAAGTATTTATAATAAAGCACAGACAAAATAGTAAAATACATTCTTAGATATGTAAAAGATACATTTATTTCTGTATGTCAGTATCAGTCTTCTCAGGTTGCTCGGTAGTTATCTGTTTCTCAACACTGGCTTGTTCTGTTCCTGATGTGAGATACCTGACAAGACTGGATGCAGCAGAAGCTGAACCTAACCACCAAGACAAACCTGTGGCTACAGCTGACCCTGCCGCCAATGAATTTGAAGAGATATAAGATCCCAGCTGTTTAACACTATTAGCTGTGGCTTCCTCTGCCTCTGTAGATTGAGCAACTGGACTCTGCCAATTGTAACATACTCTCAGCTGCAGTCACCAACATGGTACCATAACCAGTAGCATTTAGTTTAGCAGCTACAATTGGAGCCAATGTTTGTGTTCCTGCAGACAGCATGCTTCCAAAAGCAGCTAAACTCTTCCCAGCTTCTGCTCCCAGGACTCCAGACATTGATGTCACTCCTTGACCTGCTAAATCAACTCCCTTATCTGCGACTGAACCCACAATTTCAGAATTTGAGTTCACAGCTGAGCCCCCAATTTGGACTCCTTTTTAGTGCAGCTATTGTCAGTTCTCCAGGAATGGATGCCATGTTCCTAATGTTCTGGAAATTAAGAGATAAATGTTAGTTTTAATAATTGTAATACAAAAACATTGTGGTGTTGACCATAATGCACAACCAGACATCTTTAGTGTATCAATCAGTTTAAATTTTTTTGCAGAATAATCCCCGAAGACAATTACAATTACCACAAATCATATTGAGCTACCTTAACCACTTAAAGACGAGGCATCTTTTTCAGACTCAGTATTTACAAGTTAAAAACACGTTTTTTTTTCTAGAAAATTACTTAGAACCCCCAAACATTATACATTTTTTTTTCTAACATCCTAGAGAATAAAATGGCGGTCATTGCAATACTTTTTGTCACACCGTATTTGTGCAGCGGTCTTAAGCCGCGTACACACGGGAGGACTGTATGGCCAACTTAGTCCGTCAGACAATCCGACGGACAGTCCGTCCTACTTTCGAATGAACGGACTTGACCACACACGGATGAACAAACAGTCCGTCGAAAGCTTGCGCGATGACGTGTACAGCACGTAAGACGGGACTAGAAATCGGAAGTCCAATACACAGCAATGCAACCTTTCGCCGTGTAAATCCTTTCTGAGCATGCGCCATACTTAGTCCGTTGAACTAGCCTACTCACGAGCGGATTGTCCGCTGAAACCAGCGGATTGTCCGCTGAAACCAAAGTAGGATGGACAGTATTTCGAAAATTCCGAAATACTTAGTCCGCCAGACTGCACGCTTAAAAAGTCCGCTGAAGCCCACACACGAGCGGACTGTCCGCTGAAATGTGTTTCGACGGACTAAGTTGGCCAGACAGTCCGCCCGTGTGTACGCGGCTTTACAGGTGCCATTTTTGGAAAAAATTCACTTTTTTGAATAAAAAAATAAAGCAGTAAATTTAACCTAATTTTTTTTTATATTGTGAAAGATAATGTTACTCTGAGTAAATTGATACCCAACATGTCACATTTCAAAATTGCACCCGCTCATGGAATAGCGTCAAACTTTTACCCTTAAAAATCTCCACAGGCAACGTTTAAAACATTCTACAGGTTGCATGCTTTGAGTTACAGAGGAGGTCTAGGGCTAGAATGATTTCTCTCACTCGGTGGTCAAACCACACTCATGTGTGGTTTGACCACCGTTTTCATATGCGGGCGCTACTCATGTATGCGTTTGCTTCTGTTCATGAGCTCGTCGGGAGAGGGCGCTTTAAAAAAAAAAATTCTTATTTGTTTTATTTGATTTTATTTTTACGCTGTTTAAAAAAAAAAAAAAAAAAAACTGGGTCACTTTTATTCCTATTACAAGGAATGTAAACATCCCTTGTAATAGAAAAAAAGCATGACAGGTCCTCTTAAATATGAGATCAAAAAGTCCTCAGATCTCATATTTGGACATCAAATGCAAAAAAAAAATAAAAAATTTTGTCATGTGAAAAAATTACAACAGAAAAATGGTTCTTTAAGACGTATGGGCGAAAGTGATGTTTTGACGTCGCTTCCGCCCTGATATGGTATGGAGACGGGTTGGGTCCATCTTAGCCTCACTCGTTTCCATACCCAGCCACGGACAGGTCCCGATCGGCTCCAGTAAGCAGCGGAGGGCGCGGGAGAGCGGCAGGATTAGGAATGGCCCCTCTCCCGCTGCCGATAACGGTGATCTCGCGGTGAATCCACTGCAGAGACCATCATTAATGTAAACAGAACCGCCTGCTCCAAAGATGGATACCTCGGTTGTGGCAGCAGCTGCTGCCGTTACCAAGATATCCATCTTCAAAGTGCCGACGTATATGTACAGGAGCCGGTCGGCAAGTTTTAAAGGGTAACTCCACTTTCATGGAAAAAGTATAGAGACAGGGACAGGTAGGGATCTGTGAGAGCCGCCGAGGGGAAAGCTATCCTTATAAACACAGAAGGCTTCTGTGTTTACAATTGACAGTGGTTAGTGGGGAGAAGAGGGAGAGAACCAGAGGAGGCGGAATGGAGCACCACCACATTCCGGCTGAAAAAATCCCTGAAATACATCCAGGGGGAAGCTCAAATTTGCTTTTGAGTCTTTCAGAGGGGAGCAGACATCCCTCGGACATGACATCTCTTAGTGTTCTTATTTCGTACCTGGACCACACCTGCAGGTCGGGCACAGTACCTAAATGGGGCATGGATGGGTTGCCCCAGAGAGGTATATGGGGAGAGAACGTCAGCGGCTTCTCTAAGTGCTTAGAGACTTGGTTCCACACCCTCACCGTGGTTCTCATGGGGTGGTGGTTTGCGTGGTGGATTTAGGCCCGCTATATACTAAATTACTCAGTTCCGAGTAGGAGCCCATTATGGCTGCCTCTAGGTTGACCGAGGCATTGGATTGGTAGTTGTGTATCTTGAACTGGCTTGTTGAAAAAAAATCGGTTTACAAAGCTCAATAACACAAGCTGAAATTCTCACACACAAGTGGATTATTCTGAGCAATGATTCATCCCTGAGGCTTTATAGCAATTTGATAGCTGAGCAGGACACATATACACTATATTGTCAAAAGTATTGGGAGACCTGCCTTTACATGAACTTTAATGGCATCCCAGTCTTAGTCTGTAGGGTTCAATATTGAGTTGGCCCACCCTTTGCAGCTATATCAGCTTCAACCCTTGTGGGAAGGTTGTCCCCAAGGTTTAGGAGTGTGTCTATGGAAATGTTTGACCATTCTTCCAGAAGCGCATTTGTGAGGACAAGCACTGATGTTGGACAAGAAGGCCTAGCATTCAGTCTGTGCTCAAATTCATCCCAAAAGTGTTCTACTGGGTTGAGTACTCTGTGCAGGGTAGTCAAGTTCCTCCACCCCAAACTCACTCATCCATGTCTTTTTATAGACCTTGCTTTATGCACTAGTGCACAGCCATGTTGGATCAGGAAGGGGCCATCCCTAAACTGTTCCCACAAAGTTGGGAGCATGAAATTGTCCAAAATGTCTTGGTATGCTAACGCCTTACGAGTTCCCCTCACTGGAACTAATGGATCAAGCCCAACCTCTGAAACAAAAAAAAAACCCACACCATAATCCCTCCTCCAACAAATGATTTGGAGGAGTGGCCCAATACTTTTGGCAATATAGTGTGGATGTGCGTGTTTGGGGTGGAGGAACTTGACTGGCCTGCCCTGACCTCAACCCGATAGAACACCTGGGTGATGAATTAGAGCGGAGACTGTGAGCCAGACCTTCTTGTCCATCAGTGCCTGACCTCTTCTGGAAGAATGGTCAAACATTCCCATTGTATGTTGTCCTACGCTACCAAATAGTGCTATTGTTACATACAAATGTTAAAGCGGAGGTCCACCCTAAAGTGGATCTTCCGCTCATTGGAATCCTCCCCCCCTCCGGCGCCACAATTGGCACCTTTCAGGGGGGAGGGGGGTGCAGGTACCTGTACAGTACAGGTATCTGCACCCACTTCCTGGATAGCTCTCTGCGGAAAGGGGCGTAGATTACGCCCCTTTCCGAAAGTCCCCCGCTGCCTGCTGGGAAACACACAGATCCCAGAGGCAGCGGGTCCATCCTCATTGCGCAGCGCGACTCGCGCATGCGCAGTAGGGAACCGGGAAATGAAGCCGAAAGGCTCCACTTCCTGATTCCCATACCCAAGATGGCGGCGGCAGCACCCGAGAGACGATCGAGAGATCGGCTTCGGATGCCGACATCACGGGCACGCTGGACAGGTAAGTGTCACTATTTTAAAAGTCAGCAGCTGCAGTATTTGTAGCTGCTGGCTTTTAAAAAAAAAAAAAAACGCGCACTCACGGCGGACTCCCGCTTTAAAGAAAAATGTGAAAAAACAGGTAGAAAAAACAAAGGAATGCTGCAATACCTAATGTGTTCACAACTACACGCTCAGAAAATGTTAAATGTGGGTGGTACTGCGCATTAGCTGTATAATATACATGTGACAAAAGGTAAAATATCACATACATCAAATAATAATCTAATTGCCCTTTTTCAGAGATAAGGAAACATATCCACATGCCAAGAATCACAAGTTTGTTTTAATTATTCCACCCGAGCTGAAAGGATTCACAGGCAGGACGTAAAGTTTGATGAGACTCACATATATATTTATATCAAGTTAGAAACAGATACTTTGAAATATAATATTTCCTGAATAAAAAAAAATAGACAGTAACGATAGACTTAGAGCAGAAGTTTTTCAGAAGCATAATGCACAGAAAACGTCACAATGGATATATATATTAGTAAGGTGCCAATATTAAAACTCACCTCTAGAAGGTCTATATAGGAAGGTTATATTTTATACTCCAAACTCGTCCAATAGGTTGTTAATGGGAGAGTATTCATGCCAGTAAATCAATGGGGCAGAAAGGGTAAGAAAAAATAGAAGCAGTAGAACGGCAAGCCCTGAAATCACATAAACAGTGTTTGAGAAAGCGGTGGAAAAAATAACCCTAACAAGGCAAGCAAAAAGTGCATCTAGGCAAAAATGACCTTAACCATGTAGTGTTTTTACCCAGGTAGTCGGTTCATCTGCCGCTCATAGAACAAAGCAAGTGATATCACGTATAAGGAGCGCCATGAAAGGCATGCCTTAAATACGTGCTACGTGTAGCCGATGTGACATCATTCGGACCAGCCAAAGGCTCCAGCCGCACATACGCCCGCCACCACAACTTGCGCCTGCACAATAGGACTAGAAATGCGCTGTACGCAATGGGGGAAAAAAGGTCGCTGCAACGCTGGAGGGGACCGGACGGATGGGCGCAATAGAACAGCGCCAGTCACCAAAGCCGGTCCATCGCGTCAGCGAAGGCAAATTGCCTGTGACGCTGGGCAGCCGCACAGTGCCCAAAGTTGAAACTGTGTAGCCCCCTACATCATCCAGTCAGTTGGAGTCTAGAGAACCCTTGTAAAATAATAAAATCTGAACAGTTATCATCTACTAAATTAATATAAACATTTAAATATTATTCAAAATTAAATACATCAATGGCAAAATTAAATACAGCAATTGGTTGACATTCACTGTGTAATGTTGATATGTAACCACTGTCTAATAATATGTATCCGGCATTATTAATTTCCCACTGAAGCTCATGTTTTAAATGTCATGTAAAGGGTTTTGTATATATCAATAAACATATACCTTTCATACATTGCCTATTTATCACCATACACACACCCCCCCCCCCCCCCCCGCTGCCTAAAAACCCCACTATAGGGGAGTTATTTCCATTTTTTTTGTTATGTTTGGGGGTGAGCAGCGCTCTCTTACCTTTTTGGTATGTGTCTTTTCTTTGTTGCCATACAATCATTTGCCAGAAATAAAACGGCAGGGTTGGATGGATTCCCCATCGAGTGGTATATGCACTTCAGAGAACTACTAATACCTCACCTACTGAGGGTATATGATTTTGCTATGAAAACGGGACAGTTAACGCCCTCTATGTCAGATGTGCTGATTGTCCTCATTCTCAAACCCCATAAGGATCACTTACTCTGCGAATCGTATAGAACGATCTCGCTCATTAATTCAAGTAAGGTGCCAATATTAAAGGATTATTAGGATTGTCTCAACTCTCTAACTTACACTTTTGCTGCACAACTTGGTCTACTAAAGCGAAAAGAAATTCTTGAAAATACTCATCTTTCAGTCATCGGCAACCACTGTCATCTTTTTCCCTGGATACTTTCAGGTTCTATATTTTTGGCTTCTTGATTAGCTGGTGTAGGATGACATCATAACATATGCGCATCATGCACACGGGAGTCAGTCTTTCCGGAATAGCCTGAGTTTAATGGAATTCTGTTAATGTTAACATTCAATGGAAGACTGTCAGCAGGCAGGTAAGTGTGTTTTTGTGTGTGTTATGTTGTTTTGCCTCTAGTGGGACTTTTATCAACACTTCAGAATTTCTGTTCTTGCTTTGCCTTTGATACATATGCAACCCAATTATTACATTTGCAGCTGCTGTTCTAGTTGTGATATAGTTTGTTGCCACCACTAGTGATGCAAATTAATCCAAATGAAGAAGGGGTTATATAATCATCACTCGGTTTCAAGTTTTCAGAAATATTTATTACACATAGATCCATATGATAAGTACTGGTGATAAAGCACAGACAAAATAGTAAAATACATTCTTAGATATGTAAAAGATACATTTATTTCTGTAGGTCAGCATCAGTCTTCTCAGGTTGCTCGGTAGTTATCTGTTTCTCAACACTGTTTTGCTCGGTTCCTGATGTAAGATAGCTGACAAGACTGGATGCTCCTGCAGCAGAAACTGAACCTAACCAAGACAAACCTGTGGCTACGGCTGACCCTGCCGCTGGTGAACTTGAAGAGATATAAGATCCCAGCTGTTTAACACTATTAGCTGTGGCTTCCGTTGCCTCTACAGATCGAGCAGCGAAGGACTCTGCCAATGGTGACATACACTCAGCTGCCGTCAACAACATGGTACCATAACCAGTAGCATCTACTTTAGCAGCTACAATTGGAGCCAGTGTTTGTGTTCCTGCAGACAGCATGCTTCCAAAAGCAGCTAAACTCTTCCCAGCTGCTGCTCCCAGGACTCCAGACATCGCTGTCACTCCTTGACCTGCTAAATCGACTCCCTTAGCTGCGACTGAACCCACAATTTCCGAACTTGAGTTCATAGCTGAGCCCGCAATTTGGACTCCTTTTGCTGCAGCTATTGTCAGTTCTCCAGGAATGGGTGCCATGTTTCTAATTATCTGGAAATTAAGACATTAATATCAGTTTAAATGATTGTAACACAAAAACATTGTGGTGTTGACCATAATAGATAGACATCTTTAGTGTATCAAACAGTTTACATTTTTTTATTGTAGATAATTACAATTACCTCAAACTATATTGAGGGTAGGGATGAGCCGAACACCCCCCGGTTCGGTTCGCACCAGAACTTTCGAACGGACCCCATTGAAGTCTATGGGACTCGAACGTTCGAAATGGAAAGTGCTAATTTTAACGGCTAATATGCAAGATACTGTCCTAAAAAGGGTTTGGGGACCTGACTCCTGCCTCAGGGGACATGGGTCAATGCAAAAAAAGGTTTTAAAACGGCCGTTTTGGCGGGAGCACTGATTTTAATGACGATTAAAGTGAAAAAAAAAGTGAAATATTCCTTTAAATATGGTGCCTGGGGGGTGTCTGTAGTATGCCTGTGAAGTGCCACGTGTTTCCCGTGTTTAGAACAGTCCCTGCACAAAATGACATTAAACGGAAATAACACCATTTAAAACTGCTTGCGGTTTTAATGTTATATCTGGTTCCTGCAATATGGTTGAAAATCATTCAGAAAAATGGCATGGGTAGCCCTCCCTGCCCATTACCAGCCTATTTGGGTCTTGTACGCATATTAAGGGGAACCCCGTACCCATATTAAAAAAAGGAAATGCGTGTGGCCCCCAGGCCCTATATACTCAGAACAGCAGTATACAGGCGGTGCAAACAAGACAGGGACTGTGTAGGTTTGTTGTGTTAAGTTGAATCTGTTTGTAATTTTCAACTGGTACATTTTTAAAGTGTAGCTCCAGTCAAAAAAACTATTTTTAAGCTTTTTGGAAAATATAGGGAAGGGTTATCACCCCTGTATAATTTGTTTTGTCGTCCATCTTTTTTCATCTCACTTGCTGCTGTCTGATGTTTGTAAGTTGGATGTTTGAAAGTAGGGGCCTGCCCTATATGCTCTGCAGAAATGGCGGAACAAGGTGTTGGTTTTGCCACAACATTGTAAGCCCTGAAAGTGACTCTTGGTGGGCGCTGGAGCGCCCTGCTGTGAACGATTATATCAAGAATTGTAATTACATGCCATTGTTGAACAGTGGTATAAAAATTGACCTTTGGTGGTTGTGGTGCTGGTGCCACAACACTATAAGTCCTCACCGTTACTCTGGGTGGGCACAGGAAGGGGCCCTCCTGTGAAATATTATATCAAGAATTGTAATTACATGTCCCTGTTAAACAGAGGCAGAAAAATTGGGCCTTAGGCACTGGTGCCATCACACTACAACCTCTGCCATATACTCTAGTTTTATTGCAGGAATTAGCCCTGCTGCAAAGCATTGAATCAAAAATTGTAATTAAACGCCCCTGTTAAACAGGGGCAGAAAAATTGGGCCTTAGGCACTGGTGCTGGTGCCACCACACTGCAACCTCTGCCATATACTCTAGTTTTATTGCAGGAATTAGCCCTGCTGCAAAGCATTGCATCAAAAATTGTAATTAAACGCCCCTGTTAAACAGGGGCAGAAAAATTGGGCTGCTGGCATCACCCAGAACCAAAAATGTTCTTCCAACATATCAGCGGAGGAGGAAGAGGATAGACAATCAACATAACAGGACAGTCACTCAGCATCAGCATAGGCAGTCTTGAAGGGATGTGGTATTTCAAAAAAAATTATTCGGTTACATCAGCTTCAGGTGCTTGGTAGCTGTGGGTGATCCAAGACTGATTCATCTTGATGAAGGTCAGTCAATCAACTGATTCGGTGGACAGGCGCACCCTGTGATCGGTAACAAAGCCACCAGCAGCACTGAAGGTGCGTTCCGAAAGAACGCTGGATGCAGGACAGGCCAGTAGCTCAATTGCATACTGTGCAAGCTCTGGCCAGTGATCCATCCTCAAGACCCAGTAAGCCAGAGGATTTTCGGTGGGAAAG
Organism: Lithobates pipiens; assembly: GCF_037356315.1. Lineage (NCBI taxonomy): Eukaryota > Metazoa > Chordata > Amphibia > Anura > Ranidae > Lithobates > Lithobates pipiens. The sequence continues at coordinate 1,094,385 of NW_027507898.1, read as the reverse complement.
GTGTCCAAGTCTGACCTTGCCCCTAGGTATTCCTGCACCATGTAAATTAGACGCTGGCGATGGGTGCTGGAACCAATCATACCTTGGGGCTGCGGACTAAAAAATTGTCTGAAAGCATCAGTCAGATGGCCACCTTCACCGCTCCTTCTGACTGATGCCTCAGCAACACGTTGTCCAGGACCAGGAGTTTGTGACCTCCCAGTCTCTGGGAACGCGTTGCACAGAGCTTTCTGCAAGGCCTCCCGGAGATGTCTCATCCTCTGCTCCCTCTGCGATGGCAAGATAAGGTCGGCAACCTTACCCTTGTACCGTGGATCAAGGAGAGTGGCCAGCCAGTAATGGTCCCTCTCCTTGATCCGAAGAATACGAGGATCCTTCCGCAGGCTTTGCAGGATCAGGGAGGCCATGCAGCGTAGGTTAGCTGAGGCATTCGGTCCGGAGTCCTCTGGGTCACTAAGGACAACATGATCCGCAGCTACCTCCTCCCAGCCACGTACAAGTCCACGTGTTTCTTGGGACTGTAAATCATCCCTATAAGACTGCTGCTGCTGATGCTGAGTGCCAGCCTCCACCTCCATGCTGACACAATCATCCTCCTCCTCCTCTTCCTCCTCCTCACCCTCTTCCTGTGTGATGGGTGGCACAGCAGGAACACTGTCTGGATAAAGGGGGCCTTGAGAGGCAAGGAAGTCCTCCTCTTCCTGCCTCTGTTCTGCCTCAAGTGCCCTGTCCATTATTCCACGCAGCGTATGCTCCAAGAGGTGGACAAGAGGTACAGTGTCACTGATGCATGCACTGTCACTGCTCACCATCCTTGTGGCCTCCTCAAATGGTGACAGGACAGTGCATGCATCCCTGATCATGCCCCACTGGCGTGGTGAGAAAAAACCAAGCTCCCCTGACCCTGTCCTGGTGCCGTAGTCGCACAGGTACTCATTGATGGCCCTCTGCTGCGTGTGCAGCCGCTGCAGCATGGCCAATGTTGAGTTCCATCTGGTGGGCATGTCACATATAAGGCGGTTCTTGGGCAGGTTCAACTCCTTTTGGAGCTCAGCCAGCCGAGCACAGGCATTAAATGATCGGCGGAAATGCACACAGACTTTCCTGGCCTGCTTCAGGACATCATGTAAGCCGGGGTACCTGCCCAAGAACCGCTGCACCACCAGGTTAAGGACGTGAGCTACACAGGGCACATGGGTCAGTTGTCCCTGTCGGAGGGCGGAGAGGAGGTTGGTGCCATTGTCGCAAACCACCATTCCTGGCTTAAGCTGGCGTGGCGTCAACCACCTCTCGGCCTGCCCCTGCAGAGCTGACAAAACATCCGCCCCAGTGTGGCTCCTGTCCCCCAAACAAACCAGCGCAAGCACGGCATGGCATCGTTTTGCCTGCGTACTTGCGTAGCCCCTGCAATGCCTACGGAGCACCGCTGGTTCTGAGGACAGAGCACTGGAAGAGGCCACGGAGGAAGAAGAAGAGGAGGGGGTGGAGGAGAGAGGTGTGTCACAACCAATAGTAGCATTTTGGAGGCGTGGTGGCGGAGCAACCTCCAACACTACTGCACCTTGTCCTGCATCCTTCCCAGCAGCCAGAAGAGTGACCCAATGGGCCGTGAAAGACAGGTAACGTCCCTGTCCATGCCTGCTGGACCATGAGTCAGCGGTAATATGCACCTTACCGCTGACCGCCCTGTCCAGCGAGGCAAGGACATTGCCTTCCACATGCCGGTAGAGAGCCGGAATCGCCTTCCGTGAGAAAAAGTGGCGTTTAGGGACCTGCCACTGAGGAACCGCACATTGTACAAACTCACGGAAGGGGGCCGAGTCTACCAACTGAAAAGGCAGCAGTTGAAGTGCTAGCAATTTAGCCAAGCTAGCATTCAACCACTGGGCATGTGGATGGCTGGGAGTAAATTTCTTCCGCCGGTCCAGCAGCTGGGGCAGGGACATTTACCTGCTATAATCGGATGTGGATGTACCACTAGCAGAGTTCCCGGAAGCACTTGGCTGTGACACACCTAATTCTACACCTTCATTCCTCTCAGAGCAGGTTTCAGAGAGGACTGAAGGTCTAGTGGGGTTGGAGATGCCAGCTGATGAGGAGCAAGGAGAGGTCCGCTTTGTTCTTTGGTGTGGGTCTTTGAGGTACGCTTGCCAACGAGCTGCATGGCAGGTCAACATATGTCTGGTCAAGCATGTGGTGCCCAAGCGGCTGATGTTTTGGCCACGTGAGATACGCTTGAGACATATGTTGCAAATAGCAGAGGTGCAATCTGATGCACTCGTCTCAAAAAAGGCCCACACCAAAGAACTTTTAGAATAACGCGCAGAGGAAGCGCTCTGTGCAGGCGGAGCTCTGCGGTGTGATTCAGTCGGTGTGCTGCCACTAAGCTGGCCCCTGAAGGGCATCCTGCCTCGTTGGACATGTGCCTCCTCCTCCTCCTCCTCCTCCTCCTCCCTCCTTCCAGGCACCCACGTGGAGTCAGTGCCCTCATCATCCCCTCCCTCTTCATCGCTGTAGCAAACCTGGCAGTATGCTGCAGCTTGTGGAACATGACTGCCAGATTGCTGTGCTTCTTGAGCATCCTCTCTCTCTGCGCTCACGCTACTGCCTTCCTCTAGCTGAGTGTCATCATCAGAGCCCACCAAACACTGGGCATCCTCCTGGAGCATGTACCCAACACTGTGCTCAAAGAGTTCAGGAGACTCCTCAGGAGGACGTGGTGGGTCTAGGGAAGGAGTCACTGATGATGACATTGAGAGGAGGGAAGACGATGCGTTGACAGCTGCTTTGCTACTACCCTGAGACTGGGTGAGAGAGGATGAGGAGGATGAAGAGGGCTTGCTCATCCACTCTACCAAGTCGTTGGCATGTTGCGGTTCAACATGTCCAGCTGCAGAAAAGAAGGACAAGCATGTCCCATGGCCACGTGCTGATGACAATGCACCGCATCCACGACCAGCACTGTTGTCTCTAGACACAGAGCCTGCTTGCCCTCTTTTATCGGCTCGCGCCTGTCTGCCTCTCCTTGCTGGCCTTCCAGACATGGTAATGGCCTGAAGGGAGTTGGGTAAAACAGTAGTTGGGTAGTTTATATTGTGCTGGAGGCACACAACACCCACTAACTCCTGCAGATGCCTTTTTATAGAACAGCAGAGTTAAAAGGGTATATACAGATGTATACTGTGCTGTGCTGGAAGCACACACAACTTCCAATAACTCCTGCAGATGACAATTGGGCCCAAATAGAGAACAGCTATGTAGGTGGATTATAGCGGTATGTACTGGGTACAGAGCACGCAGACAGCACGCACTATCTCCTGACACTACTGACTGCAAGCGCTATTATTAAAGATGGACCACTAGCTATATAGGTGAGGTGAATATCACGGTGTATACTGCGGTCAGGGCACGCAGACAATAACCAGAAAACAGCAGAGTTAAAGGGGTAAATACAGATGTATACTGTGCTGTGCTGGAAGCACACACAACTTCCAATAACTCCTGCAGATGACAATTGGGCCCAAATAGAGAACAGCTATGTAGGTGGATTATAGCGGTATGTACTGGGTACAGAGCACGCAGACAGCACGCACTATCTCCTGACACTACTGACTGCAAGCGCTATTATTAAAGATGGACCACTAGCTATATAGGTGAGGTGAATATCACGGTGTATACTGCGGTCAGGGCACGCAGACAATAACCAGAAAACAGCAGAGTTAAAGGGGTATATACAGATGTATACTGTGCTGTGCTGTGCTGGAAGCACACACAACTTCCAATAACTCCTGCAGATGGCAATTGGGCTCAAATAGAGAACAGCTATGTAGGTGGATTATAGCAGTATGTACTGGGTACAGAGCACGCAGACAGCACGCACTATCTCCTGACACTACTGACTGCAAGCGCTATTATTAAAGATGGACCACTAGCTATATAGGTGAGGTGAATATCACGGTGTATACTGCGGTCAGGGCACGCAGACAATAACCAGAAAACAGCAGAGTTAAAGGGGTAAATACAGATGTATACTGTGCTGTGCTGGAAGCACACACAACTTCCAATAACTCCTGCAGATGACAATTGGGCCCAAATAGAGAACAGCTATGTAGGTGGATTATAACGGTATGTACTGGGTACAGAGCACGCAGACAGCACGCACTATCTCCTGACACTACTGACTGCAAGCGCTATTATTAAAGATGGACCACTAGCTATATAGGTGAGGTGAATATCACGGTGTATACTGCGGTCAGGGCACGCAGACAATAACCAGAAAACAGCAGAGTTAAAGGGGTATATACAGATGTATACTGTACTGTGCTGTGCTGGAAGCACACACAACTTCCAATAACTCCTGCAGATGGCAATTGGGCTCAAATAGAGAACAGCTATGTAGGTGGATATAGTGGTATGTACTGGGTACAGAGCACGCAGACAGCACGCACTATCTCCTAACACTACTGACTGCAAGCTCTATTATTAAAGCTAGATCACTAGCTATATAGGTGAGGTGAATATAGTGGTGTATACTGCGGTCAGGGCACAGACAGTAACCACTACACAAGAGCAAGATAGGAAATCAGCCAAAAACTATTGGTGTGTAACTGTGTTGAAGGTACACAGAACACCCACTGCTTCAGATGCTAACACACTACACGAGGCCGCCTCAAAGGCGGCCTTATATAGTGTGGGGCGTGCACTACACAGCCTGAGCTATGATTGGCCACAGGCAGGATGCCTGTGACCAACCATGGCTCTCCTCGCTGCTGGCGCTGCGATTGGCCAAGCATGCGGGGTCACAGTGCATGCTTGGCCAATCATGAGCCAGCAATGCACTGCGCCATCGCAGTGCATTGTGGGCCACACGAATTTTGCCGCGAACGGCCCAAGCGTTCGGAATTCGGCGAACGCCCGAACGACCAATGTTCGAGTCGAACGTACGTTCGACTCGAACACGAAGCTCATCCCTAATTGAGGGTAAGTCCACTCTCATGGAAAAAGTATAGTGTAAAAAAAAAAAAGTATATATCATATACAATTGCTACACAAGCATATTTTAATTGGATGTAATAAAAATAGCCTTTCCTTTTCAGTCTGCATCCTCTGTAATTTTCTAAAAAGTCAATGCAATATATGAGTCCTGGAGACCTTTTTTACTTAGTTGATGTACAGTAAACATTCAGAGATTTCATTAACTGCTTGAGTGATTTTTTTTGCACTAAAATACAAGTTGAGTTTTTGGTATGGTCTGCAACAAATATGTCATATACTCCCTAAATCTGGCCATACATGGACCAAAATTTGTCCAGTTCACCAGAGACTGGCCGAATTTTGATCCAGGTACCATAGGGTCCACAATCGATGTCTGTACACTGTAGGGTTTTCCCTGCCAGCAGCTCTGATAAGTGTATTCTGTATCAGAATGCAATAGCTTAGTAGCAGGATTCTCCTATTCACATTGAATGTTTGGATGGGGCAGTCGACTCATGTATGGGCTACCTAAGGGTTAATCACATCTAAAGGCAGGGGTGTGTAACTCAATTTCATTGTGGGCCACATGAGCAAAATGGTTGCCCAATTTTTATCTATAAGACTATATACATTTATATGCAGGGCTTTTTGTCTCAGAGAATAGGTACAGGAACTCAACAAGCCCACCCCCCGCCTTTAAATGCATTAAACGGTGGGTGTAGCCAAATTGCTATAACGGTGGGAGGATCTCAAAGGGGCAAAAAATACTAGGAGTGCATTATGTGCGGAGTTCAGGGATGCGCTATGTACATAAAGCAGTTTCAGGGGTCACCATCTGTGCACCCAGTAACAGATGGGGACATTTATTACCATGCAATGCCTCCTCCCACTCTGAACCTGCATCTCCCCGCTGGGATAGATAGGGATATGTAAAAGCTGATAAGAGGTAAGCTGTGACAGCGGTGAACAGGGAGCAGAGGGTGAGAGCCAGAGTTGGCAGAATGGAGTTCCGCTACATTCCAGCTGAAAAAATCCCAGGGTGCGAGGACCACATGAAATGGCTTAGCAGGCCGGATTCGGCCCATATGCCTTGTGTTTGACTTATGTCTAAAGGGATTGGAGACACCAAAGCTTTTCACAGCTTTTCTCACCAGCTAAATAAAATGAATTAGTTGCTCCCATTCACAATCTGTATCCTAAAAACATACAGCTTTTTCTTCAGAACAGAAATAGGTAGGAATCTGTAACTAAATTTGTTAAAATCCTTGCCATGTACATTAATCACCCAGAGGGGATTGTTTTTATTTTTTCAAGAAAAGTGTAGTTACTCTTTAAAACTTTTTTCTTTGTACTATAATCTTCTACTCTCTTTCCCAGGCTAAGACTGTCACAATATCGTGAAACAAAAGATGACAAAAATATTAAAATCATTTTTTATTCCAAACAACTAAAAAGACATATTGTCAAATGAAGTGCATGAATATTAGTTGGAAAGTGTTCCTGAGAGAAAAAAATAAAATATATTTTATATATATATATATATATATATATATATATATATATATATACACACACACACACACACAGTGGATATAAACAGTCTACACACCCCTGTTAAAATGTCAGGCTTCTGTGAGGTAACAAATTCCACTTTAAATGTGACCTATAAATTGTACAACTCAATTGAAAAACAAACTGAAATCTTTTAGGGAGGGAAAGTAAAAAAAAAAAAAAAGCTAAAATAATATGGTTGCATAAGTGTGCACACTCTCTTTTAAAACTGGGAATGTAGAGGTGTTCAGAATTAAGCATGCACATTCAAACTCATGTTAAATAGGAATCAGTACACACCTACCATCATTTAAAGTGCCTCTGATTAACCCCAAATAAAGTTCAGCTGTTCTAGTAGGTCTTTCCTGACATTTTCTTAGTTGCATCCTACAGCAAAATCCATGGTCCGCAGAGAGCTACAAAAGCATCAGAGGGATCTCATTGTTGAAAGGTATCAGTCAGGAGAAGGGTACAAAAGAATTTGCAGGGCATTAGATATACCATGGAAGACAGTGAAGCTATCATCAAGTGGAGAAAATATGGCACAACAGTGGATGTCCCTCCAAAATTGATGAAAAAGACTAGAAGAAAACTGATCAAAGAGGCTGCCAAAGGGCCTACAGCAACATAAAAGGAGCTGCAGATCTATCTGACAAGTAGTGGCTGTGTGGTACATGTGACATCAATCTCCCGTATTCGTCATATGCCTGGGCTATGGGGTAGAGTGGCAAGATGGAGGCCTTTTCTTACAAGGAAAAACATCCAAGCTCAGCTAAATTTTGCAAAAGTCTCTCAAAAGCATGTGGCAAAATGTGTTATAGTCTAATGAATCCAAGGTTGAACTTTTTGCCCATAATTCCAAAACATATGTTTTGGTGATGTGCAGTGTTGTTTTTGCACCAAAGAACACCATATCCATAGTGAAGGATGGTGGTGGTAGCATCATGCTCTGGGGCTGTTTTTCCTCAGCTGGAATAGGGGACTTAGTCAAGGTAGAGGGAATTACGAACAGTTCCAAATACTAGTTAATATTGGCACAAAACCTTCAGGCTTCTGCTAGAAAGCTGAACATGAAGAGTAACATGCCCCAAAGCATACATCCAAATCAACAAAGGAATGGCTTTGTGAGAAGAAAATTTAAGTTTTGGAATGGCCCAGCCAGAGCCCAGACCTGAATCCCATTGAAACTCTGTGGGGTGAACTGAGGCCTGTGCACAGAAGATGCCCTCGCAAAGTCAAGATGTGCCATGCTGAGTTGCATGAGTTGTACAGTTTATAGGTCACATTAAAGGTGGAAATAATTCTGAAATGATTTATGTTTGTCTCATTTTTATACATCATGGAAACCTGACATTTTAACAGGGATGTGTAGACTTTCTATATCGACTGCTCAAAAAAATTAAAGGAACGCTATTTAATCAGAGTATAGCCAGTCAATTAAACTCCTGGGATATTGATCTGGTCAGTTAAGTAGCAGATGGGGGCAGGCAGTTACTCTAGGAGAGCTGGACAGGGCCATAGAAGGCCTTTAACCCATCAACAGGACTGGTATCTGCTCCTTCGTGCAAGAAGGAACAGCATGAGCACTGCCAGAGCCCTACAAAATGACCTCCAGCAAGGCCACTGCTGTGAATGTTTCTGAATGTTTATGACCAATCAAAAATAGGTTTCATGAGAGTGGCCGGATGTCTTCTAGTGGGCCCTGTGCTGACTGCTGACAGTTGTACACTCACTACTTTACATTGTAGAAATGTGTCATTTCTTCAGTCTTGTCAAATGAAAGCTATAATAAAATATTTGCAAAAATGTGAGGGGTGTACTCACTTTTGTGAGATACTGTGTATGTATGTACGTATGTATGTACACACACATATATATATATATATACACACACACACACAATGTATATGTAAATGATCATGAGATTCAGTCATAAATCACACTTACAATATCTAGATTTCCTCGTCCATATTTCAGTTCAAAAGCAAAATCTCGGCAGCTGGACCCATAAGGTTTACTCTCACCCACCATCTGCAGAGCTGTTTTTACCACTTCATCATTGGGCACCGGGGTCAGGTCATGATACATTTTGCTCACTTCATACTTGCATCCCTTTGCCTCAGTCTCCAGTGTAGTTTTCCCAACAACATTTGACTCTCCATGAACAGCATTATCACCACGACCAATAATCCTGCCTGGGCACACACAATATCATCTGAATCAATATAAAAAGACTAACAGGTAAATCAAATGAATGAACAATCAGTTAAAATATGTGTTCTTCAGGTTTTAATAAAGTTTTCTGGTCTGAACCTAACGTTTACTGAGCATTTCTGTGTGCTTTAGTCCCTGTGATCCCTACATACTTTTTTTATTAGTGCTCTAAGAGCCAGTTATCTGATTGGCTGAGTTACATTATCAGATCTCACTTGCAACTAGCATTTTGCATAATATGTGATGTCATGGATCCCATTAAAACAATAGAGGGGTGGACTCCATGTGACTTCAACAGTAGTCTCAGACAAGGGTCCAATTTTAATATAGACAGGAAATTGCTTTTGAACATTGCAACCCTCTAAATATTTTTGTATACTATTTTTTTTTAGGGTGTTTTAGAGAGCTAGATTGGGTATGTTAAAAACTCGACTCCATTTTATTCATCCAAAGGGTATATTAATGTAAATCATACAATCATAATAATAATAAATAATAATCATATAGTGTATTTAGAATATATTTGACTATAGTTATAACACAGAACTTAGTTTTATCAAACTCTTTATTTTTTTTATTGCTACCTATGATGCATAGTTCTTCTCGAATACCTACCTGTTAAATGTACAATATGTCCATCACCTACATACACAGCCCAGTGGCGATGTCCTGGTTGCAAGATTTCAATAATATCTCCATTTGTAAAGGTGGAACACTGGAATATGAAAAAGCAGTCATTAGCCATATTAATAGAAATTACCTTGGATCCACTCAAATTTGGGGTTTTGTTTTCTAAGGGGGCGATCACAACTGGATTCTATGGTTACTATAAGCGGGGATATAGAAGAAAGTGGACAATATACTGTCCATTAGTTATCAAAGACAAAAGCATTCAATTATTGCATGCATGTTGTCCCTCACTCTTTTGTTGTCTGCAGTGCTCCCATCCCACGTACTTTCATTTCTTTTACAAAGGATTATATTAATGTTCAGTCAAACAAACAGAGCCAGCAATTGAATAGTTACAATGCAAAATAATAATGTACAGACCGGAAAGACGTACATAACCAAGGCTCAACGCCTCGCAGTATATAGAACAATAAAGAAAAAAAAAAAAGCACACACACACACACTTTAATTTCTAATCCATAGCAGTGGAGGCTGGTGGTATATTTTTTGGGGGGGCATCATCAATCCACCCGCTGCCAACCTCCCCTGCTCGGTTGGGTCACAGGCACCCCCCGGTCAGTCACCAGCTCTGCACCTACCCCATCTAGGTCACGGGCAGCACTTCCTCCGGGTGGTGGCTTCTCCTGCATCTCCACCCTCCTCCTCCTCAGCAGCCAATAGAATCGCTTCTTCTCTGAGCCAATTGGGTGACGGGTCTCAGGACCTGCTTACTGATTTTGATTGCACAGGAGGAGAATCAGGAAGACAATAGCGAATAATAATTTTCTATTGTCACACAACTGGGTGGGCTCAGGGCGCAGTGCTCTGGATCCTGAGCCCACACTTTTTTGAAGCCAGAGTATCAGGCTCTAATCAAGTGTTTCTAAAAAGAAAAAAAAAATCAGTTGGAACCCATGGATCAAGCGCCATGCATGTAGATTAGGGGGACGGCACCCATGCGCTTCGCCACTGATCCATAGACCCTGCTCTGGTGTTAGTGATTCTACAGATTTTTGCCCTTTATGGGTCAAAGCAAATTTTTACATTTTTGTTACTGACTCTGAAATTACCTTGTAAATGTATGACTTTGCTTTTTCCTTTTTATTATGATGAGGCATATTCATAAAGCAGTAAATATGATATTCGCCAAACATTCAGGGCAATTTAACCACTTTCCCAGTTACTGGGCACTTATACCCCCTTCCTAACCAGGCCAATTTTCAGCTTTCAGCGTTCTCACACATTGAACGGTAATTACTCAGTCAACACTGTACCCATACGAAATTTTTGTCCTTTTTTCACAGAAATAGAGTTTTCTTTTGGTGGTATTCAATCACCACTGGGTTTTTTATTTTTGAAATTATGATTTAATGATTATCCCTTTCATGACTAAGCCTATTTTTGGCATTTGGTGTTTACAAGTTAAAATCCATATTTTTTGCTAGAAAATTACTTAGAACCCCCAAACATTATATATATATATATATATATATATATATATATATTTGGCAGAGACTCTAGAGAATAAAACGGCGATTGTTGCAATATTTTATGTCACGCGGTATTTGCACAGCAGTGTTTTAAACGCAACTTTTTTGGAAAAGAGACACTTTCATGAATTAAAAAAAAACTAAACTGTAAAATTAGCCACATTTTTTTGCATAATGTGAAAGATAATGTTACGCAGAGTAAATAGATACCAAACATGTCACACTGTCGTCATTCCACGAGTGCGTGCAATTATAAATGAATGAATGAAATACTTGTATAGCGCACAATGCGAACTGAATCGCCTCTAGGCGCTGTGGCGAGCTTTGATCATCTGCTAAAAGAGGAAGGTCTTGAGTTTTTTCCTAAAAGCCAGGTGATTTTCTTCCAGGCGGATGTTGATTGGTAGAGCATTCCATAGCCAAGGCCCTAGGACAGAGAATCTCTGATCACCCTTGGATTTATACCGGGCTTTGGGCACGAGGAGGAGGTTTTTTTTGGCTGATCGAAGACTGCGGTTTGGTGTGTAATGATTTATTTTCTCCATTAGGTATTGCGGAGCTTCTCTATGCACGCATTTGTGGGTGAGGCACAGGGTCTTGAACGTGATCCGATTTTTTACGGTTAGCCAATGTAAGCTCCTCAGTAAAGGAGAAATGGATTCCCAGGGTTTTTTTCCTGTTATCAGCCTTGCCGCCGTGTTTTGGATCAGTTGTAATCGCGCAAGTTGATATTGTGGTAATCCTATGTAAAGCGAGTTTGCATAGTCCAGTCGTGAATTAATGATTGTTCCAACTACCACTGCTTTGTCATTCTTTGGGATAAAAGGGATGAGTCTGCGAAGCATGCGCAGCAGATGGTGAGATCGACTGACTACAGATCCTATTTGCGCATCCATTGACATTTGTGCGTCTAAAATAACCCCGAGACTCTTCGCTTTGGTCTTTGGGGAGATAGTCTGCCCAAAGACGGTTGTTGGAGACCAGGAGGTTTTGGTTGCGGGCTTATGATTTGGGTGTAAGATAAGAAGCTCTGTCTTTGATTCATTCAGCTGGAGGGAGTTGGTGGTCATCCACTCCTCTATTGATTTGAGGCAGTTTTCAAGTTGTTGTTGGTGATCTTTTTTTCCATTGATCCGGAAATAAAGTTGCGTGTTGTCAGCGTAAGAGTGGAAGCAGAGATCTGAGCATCTGATGATTTGAAGGAGTGGGCGGATGTAAATGTTGAAGAGAACGGGTGACAACGGAGAGCCTTGAGGGACTCCGCAGGTGACTGCCCGAGTTTCGGAGAGGAATTTTCCTAGTTTCACTGTCTGTGACCGATTTCCTAGGAAGGACGCGAACCATTGGAAATCTATGTCTTGGACTCCGGCTACTTCTGTGAGGCGGACGAGTAGAGTATTGTGATCTACTGTATCAAACGCTGCACTTAGGTCTAGCAGTACGAGGAGACACGGCTCTCCGTCATCTGCTGCTTCGAGGGTGTCATCCCAAATCTTGAGGAGAGCTGTTTCTGTTCCATGACCCGGGCGGAAGCCTGATTGCAGCGGGTCCAGGAGTTTGTGAGTATCCAGGTGAAGTTGTAGCTGATGTACTACAGCTTTCTCCATGATCTTAGAAATGGTGTTGAGGCTTGTAATTGGCCTACGGTTGTTTGGATCCTGAGGGTCCAGGTTTGGTTTCTTGAGTAGAGGTTTGACGATGCCTTGTTTGAGGATGCTGGGAACAATCCCTTCGTGGAATGATCGGTTTATGAGGTGGGTTATGGTTGGAGCCACGATGTCGGAGCATTCTTTCAGTAGTTTTGTGGGGATGATGTCAATAGGTGAGGTACTGTCACGCAGTTTATTAATGATGTTTTTTGCGGTGTCTACGGTAATTGGGGATAGTGAAAATTTTGGCGGTTGCGGTATGTTGGTGCAGACATCCTCTTTATGCATTTGCTGGCTGAGGTTGGATGTTTTCTTCTGACAAATTGTTTCCCTGATGGTTTTGACTTTATCGATGAAAAAATCCGACAGTTTGTCACAGTCATCCTGGGATTCGCTTTCTGGGGGTTCTAGGCACACCGGATTCATTGATTGATTAACCAGTTTAAACAGTTCCCGCGGTTGGTTTGCGGCCGTTGAGATTGTATATGAGAAGTGGTCCTTTTTGGCTTTGAAGATTGCTTTCCGATAATTTTCTGTGAGACCTTTGTAGTTAAATAGGTTTTCCTCGGTGGGATTTCTTCTCCATGTTCTTTCCGCTCTTCTGCGTTCTTGCTTTAGTACGGAGAGGGAGCTATTAAACCATCCAGAGTTTTTCTTCCTGATGAGTGCCCTGCGTTTTGGTGCTATCGAGTCTGCTGATTGCAGTAATGCCTTGTTCAGGGAGTTGAGCGTTTCCTCCGTAGAGTGGTTTAAGGTTATTGTAGATATCTTTTTGGACAGAGTGGTTTTGAAGGCTTCGGAGTACAGTTTTTTATGCGATCTGGTCCAGTGCGTTGTTACAGGTTTCCGTTTTGCGTAGGTGATGTTGGTAGCGATTTTGAATTTGATGGCGTGGTGATCCGTCCATGGCAGAGTTATGTTGTCGAGTATGTTGACGTCGATGCTCTGTTTGAAAATGAGGTCCAGGGTGTGTCCTGACCCATGCGTGGGAGTCTTTATCAGTTGCTGTAGACCCAGTTCTTCTAGTTGATTGATGCAGGCAGTCGCGATGGGGTCTTTAGGCTCATTTGCCCAAAGGTTGAAATCTCAGAGTGCCAGGAAATTTTTGAATTTTAGGGTGTGCATTGCAAAGGATTCCGTGAGGGGTGAAAGAAGGTTGGACTTTGGTCTCGGTGGTCTGTAGCACAGTAGAATATGAGTGGTGTCCTGGGGAGTTGTTTGAAGATGTAGCGTCAGGGTTTCCATAAAAGGCACTGGGTTCTGAGATGATGGTTTAGTGAGATCCAGGTGACCTTTAAAGATCACTGCTAGGCCTCCTCCTTTTTTCCCTATCCGGTGTTTGGTTAGGATCCTGTAGTTTTCCGGCACCAATTCGGTGAGGATGGTGTTGCAGTCAGAGGTTAACCAGCTTTCGGTGATGAAGAGGCAGTCTACATTGTTCTCGATGATGTAGTCGTGTACTTCCAGTCTATGTTTGACTGCAGAAACTACGGTACCTAAAAACTATGGTACCTAAAAATCTCAATAGGCGACGCTTTAATTTTTTTTCTGGTTACTAGGTTAGAGTTACAGAGGAGTTTTTTTTTTTGATTTTGATCACTTTTATTGCTGTCACAAGGAATGTAAACATCCCTTGTGACAGTAATAGGTGGTGACAGGTACTCTTTATGGAGGGATTGGGGGTCTAAAAGACCCCAGATCCCTCCTTTACACTTCAAAGTATTCAGATTGCCGTTTTCGGCGATTCTGAATACTGTATATATTTTTAAATCTGGCGTCATTGGCAGCCGTGTAAACGGGAAGTGACGTCATGACGTCACTTCCGTGTTTACCATTATGAGACTGGAATGAAGCCACTTACGGCTTCATTCCAGTCCCTGCCCAGCAGCCGGAGGCATCAGTTCGTGCATCGGTGCTCCCGATTGAACAGAAGAACCGGTAAGAGCGGCGGGAGGCGGCGGGAGGGGCGAGTCCCCTCCCGCTCCTCCGGCATAACAGCCGAGCGGCTTTTAGCCACATCGGTTGTTATGGCTGGAAAGCCAATCGCCCGCTGTAAAAATCGGTACCAGGATGATGCCTGCAGGTGCGGGCATCATCCCGGTATAACCCCCGGAAGCCAAGTACGCACATCTGCGTACGCTCGGCGGCAAGGGGTTAAGAATGATTTTTTAGAAAAAAAATTGTAAAAAAAAACAAACATTTTTCTTCGTTTCTGTTATAAAATTTTGCAAATTAGTAATTTTTCTTCATAAGTTTTGAACAAAATGTATACTGCTACATTTCTTTGGTAAAAATAACCCAAATAAGTGTATATTATTTGGTCTTTGTGAAGGTTATAGAGTCAACAAGCTATGGTGACAATCATGTAAAATTGATCCCACCTGACCACACCTGATGTACGGACAGCCTCATTTCTTGAGACACCAACAACCCAGGACAGTACAAATGACCCCTTTTTGGAAAGTAGACATTATAAGTTATTTAGTGGGAGGCATGGTGCGTTTTTTGAAGTTGTAATTTTTTTCCACAATTCTTTGCAAATTAAGATTTTTTTTTTGTCATATTAACAGGTTGTTTCTCTCACATGGCGTATGCATACTTGCAACTACACCCCAAAACCCATTCTGCTACTCCTTCTGAGTATGGTTGTGATAGACTCAGCCAGGACAGAGACTTTTGCAGGGACTGAATGCTAGCCTCTTGCTATCGACCATGGGGCCTGGCATTTGATGGAACTACAAGCATTTAGGAAGATATTCTGTTATGTAATGCAAAAGGACATCCAGCTTGGGACTCAGTGGACAGATGTATGTGAAATGAATGCTGATTAATGCCACCTGGAAAGCCCCGGTCTTTCACCCAATAGTTTATTGTCTCATTTTGTTGAGTACTCTTTGGGGGGTCATTTGAGGTGTGGCTGTATTCCAATGTTCTATTATTTCTGTCTGCCTTGGATATTATGGGATGTGTATGTAGATTAGCATGGTGGGGGCAAATTCCTCCAACAGCTCTCCCTGCTGATTGGACAGTCTACCCCGCCCGGAATGCAAAGGGGGGAGGGAATTATCCCGAGTATTATCTGTGTACCTGTTTTTTCAATAAACAGTCCATGTTCAGCAACAAAACAAGTATTGTCTTGTGTTTGTTGTTAGCGGTTGGAATATGCAATATCTATATTCACACTGGGAGGAAGCATTATATGACAAAAGCACTCAAGCGGAGTGTGGGACATTTTGTTACATTGGTGGCAAGAAGTGGTATGCTTCCTGCAGTCTGGGACATCCAGACCTCCACCTGGATCCAAGGTCCAGATAGCAGGAGAGGTACAGATACCGTCCGCAATGGAAGAGGAATCCAGGGGGAGGTTACGAGAGATGCAGATACAGCACAGAGGACCAGTATCAGAGCAGGTCCTGCTGGGATGGTATGATTCTATCCGCTGAGAACTCTGGAAGGAAGTGCTAGCCCATGAGCAACGACACAAGGGAAAAATTCTCTCCTCCTTCCAGGAAAGGTACTGGTCGCAGTACGAAGTGCGAATGATGTTTTTGGGGGAACAACGGCATAAGGAATGCAAAAGCGGAGTTATCCAAGCTGGTCCAGGTGGAGATGCGGTTGGACGAGCGCTACAGAGCCCTCCACTGGTATGTAGCCCAAGTGTGCCTTGGAAAGCGGACGACACCCCATCAGAAGGCTTTGGCTTTGGTGGCCTGAGGCTGTCATAGAGAGGCTGTCACAGGACCCTGACTTTAGGAGAAATTTAGAGTGGTGTTTGGGAGAGATCTTGGAATACAGAGAACGGATGATGAATGTCTCAGAAGTTCCCTGGGTACTGGAAGATTTGGAGTTTCTAGCAAATCAGGAATGGAAGCTGGAGATTGCCTACAGACAGCTGCTAGATTCTGCTCAGCAGCAGGTCTGGGCTCCCTTTGCCTGAGACTATCAGGAAATACCAGCTGACAACTCTAAAATCCTAGTTGAAGAGTTGGCAATGTGGCAGAGTAACAGTGAGCTTTGCCAACCTGCCCCCGCAGCTATGGATGCGGAGGTCTTATGGTGAATGCAGCAAGTGCTGACTGACCTTGATGATCTCTTTTCTGCATGGGATGATCTTGGATGGAGGAATGCATCTGTTCAGCAGCTGGATGAGGGTGCAGGAGATGGAGCAGTTGGCTCATCTCTCCAGCCACAGACCAAAGAATGTATGGATTAAATTGACCATTCATCAGAGGATGTTATAGATTATGAGTCACCTGCCAAAGTGTTGGAACTGGACCCAAGTGCAGCCAACCTGTGCCCTGGATTTTCAGCAATTCCAGAGATTTCATTTACTTTTCTGCTAAGGAAGAACAACCAGTGAGCCTTCAGCAAAAGAGCTAGCATCAGGGCAGAACATCACAGAGCTCTGCCCAGCACCATCTGTGGAGTTACAAGGAACTTTCCCAGCTGAAGCACTGGCCACCAGAGGGTCCAAGACCTCTACCCCACATCTGTGGCAGTTCTGGAGGCTCAGGGTGAGATGGTGACAGTCACTTCCCAGCAGATCAGGATACAAGGGTAGAAGGAAGAGGAGGTGTTCGTCGTCCCTCCTCAACAGTCAGCCAGGGTGGAGGAAGCAGTCTTTCCTCCCTAGCAAAGATCCGTGCACCTGGGAGACAGTACCACAGACATGTCATCCCAGCAGCCAAATGAGGGAATGGAGAAGAGGAAGCAGCAGGCACACCTCCCCAATGGCAGCTACACAGTTTGGGAGTGGTGGAATCCACCCTCCTGCCCCAATGGTTAGCCGAAGCTGATGATGTGGAGTCTCCAGAAGTGCTGGCAACAGGACAAAGTGCTACCAACCTCTTCCCAGCACCAGCAACAACTGTGGAGTTCCAGAGAGCCAGGACAGTCGGCCCCTCTCTCTAGCAACAAGCTGATGTAGTAAAGCTTCTACTCCCAGCTGAATCACTGGCAACAGGGCACCTGCAGTGTCTCTACAGCTTCAGGAAGCTAGGGTGATCGGCCCATCTGCCCAGCAGCAGACCGAGCCCCGTAATATAAAAAATCACCCAGCTGAAGTGCTGGCAGCCGGACACAGAGTGAATGATCTCTGCCCCACACTAACTGATGACAATTATTCCTTGCAGCCAAGAATGGAGATCATGTGGACTGACTATGTGAGTTCACTTTGCCTAATTAACGCATGTCCAGACCAGGTGGAGGTCTGGGACCTTGTTAGTCAACTTTTGATGGGGGAGAAAAGTGATATACTCACCGGGGACAGGGGCTTTTGGAGGGGGCTGAATGCATACCGACTATGGGCCCTGGCATTTGAGGGCGCTACAAGCATTTAGGAAGCTATTCAGTTATGTAATGCAAAAGGACATTATTAAGGAGGCCATGATAGTGTCTGCCAGCTTGTGAATCAGTGGACAGATGTTTGTGAAAGGAATGCTGATTAATGAGATCTGGAAAGCCAGAGTCTTTCACCCAATAGTTTATTGTCTCATTTTGTTGTGTACTCTTTGCTGGGTCGTTTGGGGTGTGGCTGTATTCCAATGTTCTATTGTGTCTGTCTGCCTTGGATATTATGGGCTATGTATGCAGATTAGCTGTGATATTGGTGGGGGCAAATTTCTCCAACAGCTCACCCTGCTGATTGGACAGTCTACCCCTCCCGGAATGCAAAGGGGGGGGGGGGGGGAATTGTCCCGAGTATTATCTGTGTACCTGTTTTTTTTTAAAAAAACAATCCATATTCAGCAAGCAAACGAGCATTATCTTGTGTTTGTTGTTAGCGGTTGGAATATCTGATATCTATATTCAGACTGGGAGGAAGCGATATATGATGAAAGCACTCAAGTGGAGTGTGGGACGTTTCCTTACAATGGTGATACCACGTGTGAGACTTTTTCACAGCCTAGGCACATAGAGATGCCCAACATGCAGGGAGAACCATCAGGGGTTCTAGGGAAATAAATTACACATCTGATTTCTTGACTATCTATTACACTTTCGAAGGTCCTGGAGCCTCAGGACAATGGGACTGCCCATAAAATGACCCTATTTTAGAAAGCAAACACCCCAACGTATATTCTATGAGGCATAATGAGTATGTATGTATTTTTTTTCCACACGTTTTTGGAAGATGTGAAAAGAAAATGAAAACGCATTTTTTTTACACAAACTTATGGCACTGACGGGTGCTGATGAGCATCCACTGATAGGGTGGCACTAATGAGCACTCACTGATGGACACTGACGATCACTAATAGGGCACTGATGAGCACACATGGCACTGTAGGTGACTGATTAGCACTGGTAAGCACCCACTGATGTGCACTGATAAGCACTCACTGATGGTCACTAGGGATGAGCTTCGTGTTCGAGTCGAACATACGTTCGACTCGAACATTGGCTGTTCGTCCGTTCGGCGAAGTCCGAACATTTTGGTCGCGTCAAATTCGTGTGGCGCTCACGGCCCACAATGCACTGCGATGGCGCAGTGCATTGCTGGCTCATGATTGGCCAAGCATGCACTGTGACCCCGCATGCTTGGCCAATCGCAGCGCCAGCAGCGAGGAGAGCCATGATTGGCCACAGGCAGGATGCCTGTGGCCAATCATAGCTCAGGCTGTGTGGTGCACACCCCACACTATATAAAGGCCGCCAGCGCGGCGGACTCCTGTAGTGTGTTGGCGTCTGAAGCAGTGGCTGTTCTGTGTACCTTCAACACAGTACACACCGATCGTTTTCGCCCGATTTTTAATCTTGCTGTTGTGTAGTGGTTATTGTCTGTGTGCCCTGACCGCAGTATACACCGCTATATTCACCTCACCTATATAGCTAGTGATATATCTTTTATAATAGAGCTTGCAGTCAGTAGTGTTAGGAGATAGTGCGTGCTGTCTGCGTGCTCTGTACCCAGTACATACCGCTATATCCACCTACATAGCTGTTCTCTATTTGAGCCCACTTGCCATCTGCAGGAGTTATTGGAAGTTGTGTGTGCTTCCAGCACAGCACAGTATACATCTGTATATACCCCTTTATCTCTGGTGTTCTATAATAAAGGCATCTGCAGGAGTTAGTGGGTGTTCTGTGTACCTTCAACACAGTACACACCGATCGTTTTCGGACGATTTTTGATCTTGCTGTTGTGTAGTGGTTGTTGTCTGCGTGCCCTGACCGCAGTATACACCGCTATATTCACCTCACCTATATAGCTAGTGATCTATCTTTTATAATAGAGCTTGCAGTCAGTAGTGTTAGGAGATAGTGCGTGCTGTCTGCGTGCTCTGTACCCAGTACATACCGCTATATCCACCTACATAGCTCTTCTCTATTTGAGACCACTTGCCATCTGCAGGAGTTATTGGAAGTTGTGTGTGCCTCCAGCACAGTACAGTATACATCTGTATATACCCCTTTATCTCTGGTGTTCTATAATAAAGGCATCTGCAGGAGTTAGTGGGTGTTGTGTGCCTCTAGCACAGTATACACTACCCAACTGCTTTTTTACCCAACTCCCTTCAGGCCATTACCATGTCTGGAAGACCAGCAAGGAGAGGCAGACAGGCGCGAGCCGATAAAAGAGGGCAAGCAGGCTCTGTGTCTAGAGACAACAGTGCTGGTCGTGGACGCGGTGCATTGTCATCAGCACGTGGCCATGGGACACGCTTGTCCTTCTTTTCGGCAGCTGGACATGTTGAACCGCAACATGCCAACGACTTGGTAGAGTAGATGACCAAGCCCTCTTCATCCTCCTCATCCTCTCTCACCCAGTCTCAGGGTACTAGCAAAGCAGCTGCCAACGCATCTTCTTCCCTCCTCTCAATGTCATCATCAGTGACTCCTTCCCTAGACCCACCACGTCCTCCTGAGGAGTCTCCTGAACTCTTTGAGCACAGTGTTGGGTACATGCTCCAGGAGGATGCCCAGTGTTTTGTGGGCTCTGATGATGACACTCAGCTAGAGGAAGGCAGTAGCGTGAGCACAGAGAGAGGGGATGCTCAAGAAGGACAGCAATCTGGCAGTCATGTTCCACAAGCTGCAGCATACTGCCAGGTTTGCTACAGCGATGAAGAGGGAGGGGATGATGAGGGCACTGACTCCACGTGGGTGCCTGGAAGGAGAGAGGAGGAGGAGGAGGAGGAGGCACATGTCCAATGAGGCAGGATACCCTCCGGGGGCCAGCTTAGGGGCAGCACACCGACTGAATCACACCGCACACCGCAGAGCTCCGCCTGTGCAGAGCGCTGCCTCTGCGCGTTATTCTAAAAGTTCTTTGGTGTGGGCCTTTTTTGAGACGAGTGCATCAGATCACACCGCTGCTATTTGCAACATATGTCTCAAGCGTATCTCACGTGGCCAAAACATGGCCAAAACATCAGCCGCTTGGGCACCACATGCTTGACCAGACATATGTTGACCTGCCATGCAGCTCGTTGGCAAGCGTACCTCAAAGACCCACACCAAAGAACAAAGCGGACCTCTCCTTGCTCCTCATCAGCTGGCATATCCAACCCCACTAGACCTTCAGTCCTCTCTGAAACCTGCTCTGAGAGGAATGAAGGTGTAGAATTAGGTGTGTCACAGCCAAGTGCTTCCGGGAACTCTGCTAGCGGTACACCCACGTCCGATTATAGCAGGCAAATGTCCCTGCCCCAGCTGCTGGACCGGCGAAAGAAGTTCACTCCCAGCCATCCACATGCCCAGCGGTTGAATGCTAGCTTGGCTAAATTGCTAGCACTTCAACTGCTGCCTTTTCTTTTTTTTAAACATGAGTTCTTTTTATTGAAAAAAAAAGGAGGTACGGTACATACAGAAAAACAAATGCGGTCTTCATCGAATCATATAATATTCACAGGTGCACTCATCACACACAATGTATATACACGTTTCACATAGATAGTCAAGTCAGTACATGGTATGGAATGGTTACCGGATCCAGATCATCTCCTCCAGAAATCCACCCACCCCTCCCCTTCCCATCCCCACCCGCCCATACTCAACTCTTCTGCTAAGTCTCATCAAATAGTACCAAACAGTACTCCGCAAGGGGCAGATTAAGTTATGCATGTTGCAGGGTTTTTAAGCCACCTGTCCCAGATCCTCTCATATTTGGAAGGGCATCCCCTGTGGAGGTATATAAGTTTCTTAAAAGGCAAGACACCATTGATGTCCCCAAGCCATTGGGAGACCATGGGAGGGTCAGATCTCATCCAGACTCTAGCAATCATTTTCCGAGCAGAAAATAGGGTTTCATGTAAAAATATTTTAGTGTATTTGTTCACAGCCGTGTCTGGGAAAATACCCAAAAGACACAGCTTCGGCTGAAGTGTAACTGGGGAGCCCATCGAATCATGGAGAAACCTCACCACCTGGGACCAATACGCTTGAATTTTAGGACATTCCCAGAGAAGATGAAAAAAAGTGCCAGACGCACGCGCACACATAGGGCAAGTGCCAGGGCACGCGCGCCTGTATCTGGAGACCGTAAGCGGCGTGAGGTACGCTTTGTGCGTTATAAAAATTTGAGTTAACCGGCGTAAAATTGTGAAATTAATTTTTTGGGATCTGGGTTTTTAATTGCCGCCATCAATGGATTGGGGGTACAGATGGGTCACCCATGGGGAATTGGGCAAGGTAGGCATGTCGAATCTGCAGATATCTGTAATAAAAGTGATTCGGGAGCCCGTATTCTGCCTGTAGGGCAGAGAAGGGTTTCAGCTTGCCATCAGTAAGCATGTGAGACATGTAAAACATGCCCTTCCCGCACCATAATCCGCTATCCACTATCCGTCTGAATTCTGGGAGGCACCAATTATGCCATATGGGGGTGTATTCATGCAGGGACGGAAGGCACAACTTCAGAGAGGCAATTCGCCACACCCTCCTGTAATGGTAAAGAAGAGATGTGGCAGACTCCCTCCCCCCTCCCCCCTCTGGCCCCCCAACAATCGCCACCATCGGGTCTGAGGTAGGCCCGATCCATGAAGGGCACAAGAAGTGCAAAAACCTGTCTTTGTCTGTTTTATCTATATGGAACATTTGCGACAACTGAGAAGCTATATAATAGATATTAAAGTCCGGCATTGCCAGTCCCGCTAGGTCAGTGGGTAGGTGTAACTTTTGCCATGCTAGTTTGTGCCTACTATTACCCCACACAAAGGGTTTCAAGAGGGCCTCTATCACCTTAAAATGTTTAAGAACCAGGTAGACGGGGGAGTGCCAAAGCATGTACAAAATTTTAGGAAGGAGAACCATCTTGATCAGATTTGTACGCCCCATGACCCCCAAGGGAAGGCGTGCCCAAAGCTGCGTCTTCTGTTTAATCAGGTCAAGCAAAGGAGTTATGTTAAGTTTAATATAATCTGACGGGGATCTGGAAGTCATAATGCCAAGATACTTAAGCGTGTCCACCCTCTGCAAAGGAAGCAGAGCTCTGTCTCTAGGGGGGGGGGGGGAAACTGTCCAGGGGCAAAATCTGTGACTTGACCCAGTTAATTTTAAGACCAGAAAACTTGCCAAAGTCTTCTATCAGTGTCAAAGCAAGGGGGAGTGATTGAGTCGAGTCGTTCAGGTACAGTAGGGTATCATCAGCATAGGTGCTGATCTTCTCCACTATCCCACCCCTACACAAACCCACTATGCCCACGTGGTCACGGATTGCGATAGCCAATGGCTCCGCCGCCAAAGCATACAGCAAGGGTGACAGGGGGCACCCCTGTCTAATCCCTCTAGACAGAGGAAACTGCCCCGAGGGCCAGCCATTCGCCAAGACCTTGGCCACCGGGTTCTGATAAAGCAGTTGGATCCACCTAATAAATTTAGGCCCTATACCGAACCGAGCCAAACAAGTCCATAGATATCCCCACTTAACAGAATCAAAAGCCTTGGCGGTGTCCAAGGCGACTATTATCCTAGAACCAGGATAGTCATGGGGGGTCTGGAGATTGATAAACAGTCTGCGGAGGTTAAACGACGCGTTTCTACCGGGCATGAATCCCGCTTGATCCGCATGGATCAGCGAGAGGATTACTTTATTGAGTCGGATGGCAAGAATCTTAGCAAGTACCTTAACATCTACCTGCAAGAGGGAAATAGGGCGATAAGATTCCGGGAGATGCGGGTCCTTTCCAGGTTTAGGGATTAACACAATAGTCGCCTCCGTCATAGACATTGGAAGTTCGGCGTGCTGAAATATGGACTCATAGATTGCTAGCAGCTTAGGGGCCAGTAATTCTATGTAAGTAGAGTAAAATTCTATCGGTAAGCCATCTGAGCCCGGGGCCTTGGATGACGGGAATGTAGCAATAGCTGAAACTATTTCGTCCCGAGTCAGAGGTGCCTCCAACCCAGAGACCTGTTCCTCAGTCAATTGGGGGAACTGCAGTCCATTCAAGAAAGATTCCATCAGGGAGGGATCGGCCGAGGCAGTAGAGGTGTACAGAGCGATAAAGAAGTCGCGAAACATCTGCGTGACCCGTATAGGATCAGTCTCAAGTACACCCTGTGGCGAGCGGAGGGAGATCACCACAGGAGGTCTCTCCTCACCATGAACTAAATAAGCCAATAGTTTCCCCGCTCGCTCACCATGCTCAAACGACCTCTGCCTGAGAAAGAACAGCTTCTGTTTGGATTTTTCATAAAGCAATAGGTCAAGTGTTCTAGAGCATAGCCTAAGACTATCTGCCTTTTCTGCCGAAGGGTCACGCATAAAATCCTGTTCCAGTGTCTGAAGAGCATGTGTTGCCTCAGCTACATTAGCAGCAGAAGATCGCTTTACCCGGTTAATTTGGGCCTGCAAGGTCATTCTAGCATGAAGTTTAAAAGCCTCCCAAACTACATACGGTCTGGTCGAGCCCTCGTTAGTCTCAAAAAAAGCCCGCCATCCCGATTCAAGGTCCCCATCGTCAGGAAGGAGAGTTAGCCAGAAGGGATTAAGGCGCCAAGTCGTCAGGGGGTGGGTATGCCGTAGGGAGAGCGTCGCCCAGTAGGGGCAGTGGTCAGAGAGCGATCTGGGGTGTAGGCCCACGTCAGCAAGTCTAGACAGGAGGGATGTAGAGAAGAGTATAAGGTCTATACGGGACATAGAGTGATGAGCAGCGGAGAAACATGTGAAAACGCGTTGTGTTGGATGCCTAGTTCACCACGAGTCCATCAGGTGGAAATCGCGGAGAAGTCTGGCAAACCTGGTCAGAGAGGGGCTCGGGGTGCCTCGAGAGGGGTTCGCCATCCTATCCAGGGACCTGTCTAACACATTATTAAAGTCCCCCATCCACACCACGGAGGCAGCGGGATGAAGAGCCATATAATTAAATCCCTCAGACAGCACATCAAACTGGAATGGTGGGGGCACATAAAAAGCCATTATAAGAAACATATCCCCATGCAGTTTTGCCTTAAGAAATACAAATCTACCCAAGGGGTCAATGACCGAATCCTGGAGCTCAAAGTGTGTGTGTTTAGCTATCAGAAGGGAGACACCCCGGGAATGGGTAGTATGAACAGAATGGTATCCCCAGCCTATCCAAGGACGTCGGAACGCCCTAAGCATAGAACCCTCAGCATGTGTTTCCACTAAGGCCACCACATCTGCCTTCATCTTTTTGAGCTGCCCGAAAACGGCTGACCGTTTAATAGGGTCCCCCAATCCCCTCACATTCCATGTAAGAAATTTCAGTGTGGCCATGGGTACTTATCAATCAATGGTGAGACTCCAGGAGACAGATCAACCCACAAGGACAGAGCAACCAAGACCCGCCCCCCCGGAATAAAGGAGGGCCCCACCCCCCCTGCCAGACATACATTGTACCATAGAAAACAATCATAGTAAAACTCAAAAAAAACTCGTTTATCCCATAAAAACCATACATCCCCCCTCCCCGCCCTGCACTGGCCCCAATTAGTGCGGGCATTGACCCCAAACTGCCAACAGGGCATGAACAATGTCCAATTCGGAAAGGAACAACACCGCAACTGGGAATCACCCATAGAAACAGAAGAAGGAAAAAACAGGGCGTCATGCCGGTTGTTCCAGTCCGAGAGGTGCATAGTAAAACTTCGGGCGAAACTTCGCTGTATTATGTGACACTATAGGACTGTGCTCACAGAGCATAGTGAGCTTGCTGGTTAGTTGGTCCCCTTCGCCGGCCAGGAGGGCGCAGAAAAATACATTTCTATAATAAGTAGTAAAAGAACCAAAGTTAAAGTTTCAACACAGACATTGATAAGGGTAGCCGTAGTACACAGTGAGATAGCACAGGGCTCCGCAGGAAGCCGGGGTCTTCTTCCATCCAAGCCGTCAGGCAAGGCAACTAAAACCGCCCCAATACCATCCTGCATAGGACACCAGACCAAAGTCAGGAGTTCCAGCACATACGGGGTGGGGGACCCTGCCCCCATTCACTTAGGCAGCAGTATTATCCAGTGAAAGGTGTGTCTAGGCGGACAGGGGCCCTATCACAACATGTCCGGTCCAGCCATGCGTGCGCGCCAATGAGAATGTTAAGTCACATGAAACAAAACGGAAACAGTCAGCATCACAACATTGTAGGTCTGGAAATAGTGTGTCTAGTAAAAAGAACTGACAGGTCATGGCATAGGTAGTAAGAAGGTGGATAGACACGGCCCCAATCCAGGGAAACAAATACAGTCAGAAGTGTGTAGGTGGAAAAAAAAGGGGTGCATTTTCATCTTTGCACATATACTCATCTGCCAGCATCCCGGCGCTCCAGCCACGATAGCACTGTCTCAGGATCCTCAAAAAAGTGGGCCCGGTCCGTGCCTTTCACACGCAGACGAGCAGGAAATAACATGGCATACTTTATATTCTTGATGCGCAGGCGTCTTTTCACTTCCATAAAACTTTTGCGTTTTTTCTGAACTTCAGAGGAGAAATCAGGGAAAACTGCTACGGTTTTGTTTTCAAAAGGGATATTCCCCTTCTCCCTGCTGAGCCGAAGGATGGTGTCTCTATCCCTAAAATTTAGGAATTTAGCAATAAAAGTGTGGGGAGGCGCCCCCGGGGGGGGAGGCTTGCCTGACAGCCTATGTGCGCGTTCCACCGTAAACATGGGGGAGAATGAGTCCCTTCCATATGTATCCACAAGTAACTTTTCCAAATAAGTTGGGAGGTCTCTGCCCTCCACCCCCTCAGGTAGGCCTATGAAACGCAGGTTACATCTGCGAATCATGTTCTCAATGTCATCCTGTTTCTGAAGGATTTGATGTACTTGGTGCTGCATGGCCTCTGAGGAGATCTGCAGGGGGGGGGAGGGAGTCTTCTACATTACTCAGGCGGGTTTCAACTTCAGTGACCCTCTCCCTAAGCTTCTGAAAGTCTTGCCGAACCAGCGATATATCTACCTTTACCTCCTCAATCCTGGCTGTGAGGTTAGTCTGGCAGTTCGTTACCGCTTCCTGGCAGGCCGTAATGGCATCGAGGAGCCTGTTCGTGTCTGCGCTCCGCGTGTCCTCCTCCCCCTGTATGGCGGTGCCATCTTGGTCTGCGGGGCCTGGTCCTTCATGCCTGAATTGTGACAGTCTGGCGGCCGCTGCGCTGTTCCGCTTCGTCGGCGACATGTGCCCCGCGGTTGTCCGGTCAGCGGAGCGATCAGAGCGGAGAAAAAAAAGGCAATCTGCGTCTCAGGATAGGTGTTCAGGATATGCGGCCGGCGGAGCTCAGCTCACATGCGTCCTATCTCATGCCGCTCCAGGCCACGCCCCAACTGCTGCCTTTTCAGTTGGTAGACTCGGCCCCCTTCCGTGAGTTTGTACAATGTGCGGTTCCTCAGTGGCAGCTCCCCAAACGCCACTTTTTCTCACGGAAGGCGATTCCGGCTCTCTACCGGCATGTGGAAGGCAATGTCCTTGCCTCGCTGGACAGGGCGGTCAGCGGTAAGGTGCATATTACCGCTGACTCATGGTCCAGCAGGCATGGACAGGGACGTTACCTGTCTTTCACGGCCCATTGGGTCACTCTTCTGGCAGCTGGGAAGGATGCAGGACAAGGTGCAGTAGTGTTGGAGGTTGTTCCGCCACCACGCCTCCAAAATGCTACTATTGGCTGTGACACGCCTCTCTCCTCCACCCCCTCCTCTTCTTCTTCCTCCATGGTCTCTTCCAGTGCTCTGTCCTCAGAACCAGCGGTGCTCCGTAGGCGTTCCAGGGGCTACGCAAGTACGCAGGCAAAACGATGTCATGCCGTGCTTGCGCTGGTTTGTTTGGGGGACAGGAGCCACACTGGGGCGGATGTTTTGTCAGCTCTGCAGGGGCAGGCCGAAAGGTGGTTGACGCCACGCCAGCTTAAGCCAGGAATGGTGGTTTGCGACAATGGCACCAACCTCCTCTCCGCCCTCCGACAGGGACAACTGACCCATGTGCCCTGTGTAGCTCACGTCCTTAACCTGGTGGTGCAGCGATTCTTGGGCAGGTACCCCGGCTTACAGGATGTCCTGAAGCAGGCCAGGAAAGTCTGTGTGCATTTCTGCCGATCATTTAATGCCTGTGCTCAGCTGGCTGAGCTCCGAAAGGAGTTGAACCTGCCCAAGAACCGCCTTATATGTGGCATGCCCACCAGATGGAACTCAACATTGGCCATGCTGCAGCGTCTGCACACGCAGCAGAGGGCCATCAATGAGTACCTGTGCGACTACGGCACCAGGACAGGGTCAGGGGAGCTCGGTTTTTTCTCACCACGCCAGTGGGGCATGATCAGGGATGTATGCAGTGTCCTGTCACCGTTTGAGGAGGCCACAAGGATGGTGAGCAGTGACAGTGCATGCATCAGTGACACTGTACCTCTTGTCCACCTCTTGGAGCATACGCTGCGTGGAATAATGGACAGGGCACTTGAGGCAGAACAGAGGCAGGAAGAGGAGGACTTCCTTGCCTCTCAAGGCCCCCTTTATCCAGACAGTGTTCCTGCTGTGCCACCCATCACACAGGAAGAGGATGAGGAGGAGGAGGAGGATGATTGTGTCAGCATGGAGGTGGAGGCTGGCACTCAGCATCAGCAGCAGCGGCAGTCTTGTAGGGATGATTTACAGTCCCAAGAAACACGTGGACTTGTACGTGGCTGGGAGGAGGTGGCTGCGGATCATGTTGTCCTTAGTGACCCAGAGGACTCCGGACCGAATGCCTCAGCTAACCTACGCTGCATGGCCTCCCTGATCCTGCAAAGCCTGCGGAAGGATCCTCGTATTCTTCGGATCAAGGAGAGGGACCATTATTGGCTGGCCACTCTCCTTGATCCACGGTACAAGGGTAAGGTTGCCGACCTTATCTTGCCATCGCAGAGGGAGCAGAGGATGAGACATCTCCGGGAGGCCTTGCAGAAAGGTCTGTGCAACGCGTTCCCAGAGACTGGGAGGTTACAAACTCCTGGTCCTGGACAACGTGTTGCTGAGGCATCGGTCAGAAGGAGCGGTGGAGAAGGTGGCCGTCTGACTGATGCTTTCAGACAATTTTTTAGTCCGCAGCCCCAAGGTATGATCGGTTCCAGCACCCATCGCCAGCGTCTGATTTACATGGTGCAGGAATACCTAGGGGCAAGACTTGGACACCTTTCCCACCGAAAATCCTCTGGCTTACTGGGTCTTGAGGATGGATCACTGGCCAGAGCTTGCACAGTATGCAATTGAGCTACTGGCCTGTCCTGCATCCAGCGTTTTTTTGGAACGCACCTTCAGTGCTGCTGGTGGCTTTGTTACCGATCACAGGGTGCGCCTGTCCACCGAATCAGTTGATCGACTGACCTTCATCAAGATGAATCAGTCTTGGATCACCCACAGCTACCAAGCACCTGAAGCTGATGTAACAGAATAATTTTTTTTGAAATATCACATCCCTTCAAGACTGCCTATGCTGATGCTGAGTGACTGTCCTGTTATGTTGATTGTCTATCCTCTTCCTCCTCCGCTGATATGTTGGAAGAAAATTTCTGGTTCTGGTTGATGCCATCAGCCCAATTTTTCTGCCCCTGTTTAACAGGGGCGTTTAATTACAATTTTTTATGCAATGCTTTGCAGCAGGGCTAATTCCTGCATTAAAACTAGAGTATATGGCAGAGGTTGCAGTGTGGTGGCACCAGCACCAGTGCCTAAGGCCCAATTTTTTTGCCCCTGTTTAACAGGGGCGTTTAAGTACAATTTTTGATGCAATGCTTTCAGCAGGGCTAATTCCTGCAATCAAACAAGAGTATATGGGAGAGGTTGCAGTGTGGTGGCACCAGCACCAGTGCCTAAGGCCAAATTTTTCTGCCCCTGTTTAACAGGGACATGTAATTACAATTCTTGATATAATATTTCACAGGAGGGCCCCTTCCTGTGCCCACCCAGAGTAACGGTGAAGACTTATAGTGTTGTGGCACCAGCACCACAACCACCAAAGGTAAATTTTTCTACCACTGTTCAACAATGGCATGTAATTACAATTCTTGATATAATCGTTCACAGCAGGGCGCTCCAGCGCCCACCAAGAGTCACTTTGAGGGCTTACAATGTTGTGGCAAAACCAACACCTTGTTCTGCCATTTCTGCAGAGCATATAGGGCAGGCCCCTACTTTCAAACATCCAATTTACAAACATCTCCTACTTGCAAACGGAAGGAGACAACAGCAAGTGAGATGAAAAAAGATGGACGACAAAACAAATTATAGAGGGGTGATAACCCTTCCCTATGTTTTCCAAAAAGCTTAAAAATAGTTTTTTTGACTGGAGCTACACTTTAAAAATGTACCAGTTGAAAATTACAAACAGATTCAACTTAACACAACAAACCTACACAGTCCCTGTCTTGTTTGCACCGCCTGTATACTGCTGTTCTGAGTATATAGGGCCTGGGGGCCACACGCATTTCCTTTTTTTAATATGGGTACAGGGTTCCCCTTAATATGCGTACAAGACCCAAATAGGCTGGTAATGGGCAGGGAGGGCTACCCATGCCATTTTTCTCAATGATTTTCAACCATATTGCAGGAACCAGATATAACATTAAAACTGCAAGCAGTTTTAAATGGTGTTATTTCCGTTTAATGTCATTTTGTGCAGGGACTGTTCTAAACACGGGAAACACGTGGCACTTCACAGGCATACTACAGACACCCCCCAGGCACCATATTTAAAGGAATATTTCACTTTTTTTTTTCACTTTAATCGTCATTAAAATCAGTGCTCCCGCCAAAATGGCCATTTTTAAAAACATTTTAGGCATTGACCCATGTCCCCTGGGGCAGGTCCCCAAACCCTTTTTAGGACAGTATCTTGCATATTAGCCGTTAAAATTAGCACTTTTAATTTCGAACGTTCGAGTCCCATAGACTTCAATGGGGTTCTAATGTTTGTACGAATTTGGGGTCCGTTCGAAAGTTCTGGTGCGAACCGAACCAGGGGGTGTTCGGCTCATCCCTAATGGTCACTGTAGTAGCACTGATGAGCACTGTAGTGGCACAGTAGGGCACTGATGAGCACTCTAGTGCTTTTTTTCAGCTCTTGGCTCTGGTTACACCATGCCCTCTTTGCATCATATTTCATGCTGCAACACAAGATGCCCACACTTATGTTCAACGTACCATCTGTTGTTCCTTTGGGATTCTATTCCCGGGTACATCTGTTCTGTATATCCTTGCGGTCTACTATGCCTCAGCTCCCAGGAGAGATACTGTCCGTAGTTTACCTTTAGTGCCCATGATTATATGTTACATCCATGGTCATTGTACATACTCCTTCCATCTGCTCCTGATGAATGGATATAGTTCCATGAAACAGGTCAAGATTTTAGATGCTACATTCAGATGTTCACAATGAATTTTCAGATGCTACATTCAGATGTGTAGAACATGGATTCCTAATAGACTCTTACCAATGTTTTGACAGTTTCTCCCAACATTAATCATGTTGGGTTTTATTTTATATGAGAATATAGATTGATGTATTTTGCATATTGAAAGTCCTATACTATTACTATGTTTGTTTATCTGTAAATATAGGATAACATTCTTTTGATACCATTTTATACTTACATGTGTGTCATGAGTATATGCATTGTTACATGGAATAAATACATTGTTATCAGTGCATAGTGTCCTTTTTGCTTCCCTGCTGCATGCTTCATTTAAAGTCCCAACCTTTTTCTTTTTGCTATATTAATAGGGGTGGAGACATTTGACTTACAGGTCTTATGCCTTATTTAAAGCACCAAAACTCTTTCTTTCTCAGTAGTGGTACTGATGAGCAATGTAGTGGCACTAATGACACTGTAGGGGCATTAATGGCACTGTTGTCATTGTGATGGCACTGTAAGGGCTGTGATGGCACTGGGGATCATGCAAACTCACGATTCTGTGGTGTATCTCTCTCCTCATACTGATACAGCATGCGCGGAAAGGAGAGAAACATCGCAGCAGCGATGGGTCCGGTGTTGGACAAAGTGATCACGTGATAAAGGGCTGCTGTGATTTATTTTTTACCCCAATCCGTGAAGCGATCACAGACACTTCTGGGTGCGCAAAACCAGGGGGTGCGCGAGAAGCTGAGGCATGGAAGGCCTTCATACAACAGCCTCCCAGAACTAGCCGGCCGCGCTGTAGTTGTCAATCAGCTATAGTGCTGTCGGCAAGTGGTTAATACAAATGCATCACAAAGATCAAAATGCACTGAATTTTTGATGATTGTCACATTTACTGCTTTATAAACATACCCCTAATTATGTTAATGGTCCATAGGATGCTACAGAATTTAAAAATGTGAAACATTTTTTTTTTTTTAAATAAAGGTTTTCTGCAGCTAAATGTAGGCCCAGATAACACAGAACAAGCCTGTGGTCTGGAGTAACAGCTGCCATGATGCAACGCAACAGAACTGCTATATTGTTACTACTAATTATAAAAGTGGAAAAAAAATGTAATAACTTGAAACAGCTGGTACATCTGCATTTTTGCTGTCAGATTGAAAGTGGGTCTCAGCAGAGGTGAACAGGAGAGCATTGCAAGACATAATAAAGCCCAACCAGGTCCAGGTGACTAAAACCTTCCTTGCCTTGTCTACTTACCTGATTCTCTGCTTTGGCAGATGGTGCTCCCCCACACTCTGGCGGTAGACTGTTCCTATTCATTATCATATTCAATTCAGGACCAAGGACCCTGCTTTTATCTTGATGATATCAGGATCCTACCTAGGCCACTGGAGTGTGGGGAAAAAGTAGCCGCAGGGAGGAGCAAAGGATAAGGAAATATTTATTTTTTGTTTCCTTAAACAAAAACAAGCAAAGTATCCCTTGCAGTGCAGGCTCATCCCCACTGTAGGGGGTTATTTTTTGTTGCTCAGAGTTGGGCTTTAAGTATGCCTGGAGGCAGCTGTTGGGTGTGCATTTGCATATGTAGCACCCTCCTAGAATTAGAGTGGGCTGCAAGGGAAATTTAACTGGCTCCACTGTAATCAGAGGAACAGGGGTCGATTAATTAAGGCTGCTCAATCATAGTGGGTGGAGGTCATGCAGACTGAATATTTATGAGACTCCAGTCAAGTTCAATGCTAGAGAAGACCCCGATGCAGGATTCTAGAAGAATCCATTAGGAAGACACTGAGGTCCCAGCTAGGCTTGGCTTGGGGGCCTATTTGCAAGTCCAGGGATCAAGTTGGGTCTGGAGACACTCACTGGAGAGAGCCAGGAGGGTATTGGTGGGAAAGAGTACAGCTATCCTATGGTGGTGTAGGTCTATCTCTCCCTCACTAGGAAAAACCTAATGGATATTGGCAGGAGGCAATCGATGATCCATGTAAGAAACCCCAGTGCTAATGATTTCGTTCTACAGAATATTGGGGTGTCCTATGCTTCCTCTCCCTATCCCAGTTCTTCTTTCTCAATAAAACCCCCAAGAAAAAGAAACCCCTAGACTGTTCTTTGGAGCCAGTGGAAGTGTGAGAAACTGCTGGGTGCCTGGCTGTGTGTGCTCTAAGTGGGGAAATAGGACTGTATCCACCAGCAGCTCCTCCGGGGGTTTGCTACACTTATTTTTTGGTTTTAATAACTTAAGGTTAAGATTTCTCTCAGGCATGTAACTTAATGCAGTTTTGCATTTTTTAATGATTCATTTTAGGCATTACGAAAACCAGTGCTCTCCGCCAAACAGAATCTTTTGCTTTGGTATGTCCCACAGGGCAAGGCTCAGCCCCCAGTGCCATTTGTTTCACAATTCCATGCCTATTAGCTCTCATAAAATGGTCAGACCTGTTTTTTTTTAACAATTAGCTTCATTGCTTTAAATAGAATTTGGAACCCTTTAGCAATGCTGGTTGAACCTGCCTCAATCTGAAGTATGTTCAGCTCATCACTGCCCTCAATCAGTAAATCACAAGTTTTTGCCTGTATCCAGGATAATTGTACACATACTGTGATAAATTGTCTGAGGATGCAAGAGGTAGATGTGGAAGGGGTGTACATTGCACCTAGACTGTGGAGTTTTATCAGATATAGGACCCCACTTCAGGTATTTTTCACCTGGTTAAGAAGTGCCATATGCATTATTGTTTTAGTATGACACATCTTTGTACTAACACAGATTCTACCGGAGGGAGCAGTTATTGCTGGGAAAGCACCTGATGTGGTGTGTCAGTGAAAATAGTGTGGAATGTAGAAGGCAGTTCATAGATAATATATTTATCTGTTTATGAAACTTCTAATGATGTAATCCCTATTGATAGTGATTAACGGAACATACCTGGTTTCAGACAAGTTAGTGAATGCTACTAAAGTTCGGGTGCCAAAACTGGACCTCACTGAATTCAAAGGGTTAAAATCACAGTGGTTGTGAAACAAATGGCGTGGAGGGCTGTCCACTGTCCTAGTGAACATGTATTTTATGCACAATACTTTATTGTAATAATGCTTAATGTGCAACATTAAAAATGCTAAATTCTATTAAATTAAAAGTATTCCACTGTGCAATGTATGTTGTATACTGCAGAAAAACTGACATTTACAAAGAAAAAAGTGTGTCTAACTACTTGTCAACTGCCCAGGGTATATTTACTACTACTGGATCATGTACATGTACACTCACCAGCCACTTTATTAGATAAACCTTGCTACTACCACGTTGCACCCCCTTTTGCCTTCAGAGCTGCCTTAATTCTTTGTGGCATAGATTCAACAAGGTGAATGATAGCATCACGCAGTTGCTGTAAATTTGTCGTCTGCACATCTATGATGGGAATCTCCTTTACTAATCTTCCGCCACAGCCCAAAGGTGCTATATTGGATTAAGATCTGGTGACTGTGGAGGCCATTGGAGTACAGTGATCTCATTGTCATGTTCAAGAAACCAATGGCGAGATGATTTGAGCTTTGTGACATGGTGAATTATCCTGCTGGAAGAAGCCATCAGAAGACAGGTACACTGTAGTCATAAAGGGATGGACATGGACAGCAACAATACTCAGGAAGGCCGTGGCATTTGAATGCTGCTCAATTGGTACTGAGGGGCCCAAAGTGTGCCAAGAAAATATCACCCACACCATTACACCACCAGCAGCCTCAACTGTTGATACAAGGAAGGATGGATCCATGCTTTCATATTGTTTATTCTGACCCTACAATCTGAATATCGCAGCTGAAATGGAGACTCATCAGACCAGGCAATGTTTTTCCAATCTTCTATTGTCCAATTTTGGTGAGCCTCTGCGAATTGTAGCCTCAATTTCCTATTCTTAGCTGACAGGAGTGGCACCTGGTGTGGTCTTCTGCTGCTGTAACCCATCTGTTTCAAGATTTGATGTATTGTGCACTCGGAGATGGCATTCTGCATACCTTGGTTATTTGATTTACTGTTGCCTTTCTATCATCTCAAACCAGTCTGACCTCTGAGATCAACATGGCATTTTTGTCCACACAAATGCCGCTCACTGAATATTTTCTCTTTTTCAGACCATTCTCTGTAAATCCTAGAGATGGTTGTGTGTGAAAATCACAGTTGATCAGCAGTTTTTAAAACACTCTGACCAGCCTATCTGGCAGGTTCCAAGTCACTTAAATCCCCTTTCTTCCCCATTCTGATGCTTGGTTTGAACTTCAGCAAGTTGTCTTCACTATGTCTAGATGCCTAAATGCATTGAGTTGATGCCATATGATTGGCTGATTAGCAATTTATGTTACCAAGCAATTGAATGGGTGTACCTAATAAAGCAGCTGATGCGTGTGCATCATCCTGTACTTTCTATTGAGTGATGTGTGGTACCTGGGCTAATCACAGCACCATGTATCATGTTATTATCTGTAGCCAATTACAGATCACTAGTAATCACAACTGTTATAACCCATTCATGACAGTTCAAAACATGAACAGAACATGAACTGAACGTGAACTGAACGCGAACATTTAGTGAGGGGAAAAAAAAAACCCTGATCAAACCCCCTCAGAGTAGTGCAGTGTTACTATAGTGACACTGAACTACTCTGTTGAGTATAAAAGATAAAATGTAAAAAAAAAAAAATTATAAAAAAAGATCAATTAAAAAAGTTTAAAAAATGATTTACAATTTTTTTTTTTTAACATACTGCAACCTGTCAGTATCCCTGATCACCAGTCAGATTATGACTCTGTACTGCACTGGTGGCAGTGTGTGAAAAATGGGGGAAAAAATAAAAATCTTAATTTTCCAAAGAATTGTGACAAACATTGCAACTTCATAAAAATTGCCATGCCACTTACTAAATGCTTTAGACTGTCTGAATTTTTACCGTCCTGGCATTTTAGGGGCCTCAAGAAATAAGATAGGAGGCCAGTTAAAGGAGTATAGTGCTGAATAGCAAAAAAAATGGTCTGGTCACGAAGGAGGTAAAACCTTCCGGAGCTGAGATGGTTAACCACCTCAATACAGAGCACTTATACCCCCTTCCTGCCCAGGCTATTTTTCAGCTTTTAGCGCTGTCACACTTTGAATGACAATTGCACGGTCAAGCTACACTAACCGTGTGACATTTTTATAATTTTATTCATACAAATAGAGCTTTCTTTTGGAGGTATTTAATCACTCCTGGGTTTTTTTTTTTTTTTCCGGTTGTGCGACGTGGCTCCCAAACAAAATTTATGTTCTTTTTTTCGCACAAACAGAGCTTTCTTTTGGTGGTAATCACTCCTCGTTTTTTAAAAAAATATATAGAATACGTATTGGCCTAAACTGAGGAAAATAATTTTTTTTAATGTGGGATATTTATTATAGCAAAAAGTAAAAGGTATTGTGTTTTTTTTTTTTCAAAATTGTCGCTCTTATTTATAGAACAAAAATAAAAACCACAGAGATGATCGAATACCATCAAAAGAAAGCTCTATTTGTGGGAAAGAAAGGACGTCAATTTTGTTTGGGTACAGTGCTGCACGACCACGTAATTGTCAGTTAAAGCGACAGTGCCGTATCGCAAAAAATGGTCTGGTCATTAAGCAGCCAAATCTTCCGGGGCTGAAGTGTTTAAAAGAAGTACCTGTTTACAGTACTGGAACCAAGCTGGGCAAAGCAAACATACTGGAGCCAAAGACATAGGTTCATATACTTATCAACAGCAGTAATACTTTATAAGCAAAATAAATAATATTCCATCTACTCACCGATTCCAGCGACATGTCTGGCTCTGTGTGTCTCTGAATTCATATGAGGATGCTAGGATTTCTTAATAGTTAGAAAGTAGCGAATAGTTGCACAAGGATCCCAATTTATGAGTTTGTTAGAGATCAAACTTCATAAACAATAAAAAACGGAGATATCCCTGGTATATGCTCACACTTCCAGTAAAAGATTACCACATCAGCAATATCTTGCCACTGATATAGAATTTAACACCACTAGCCAGCACTTAAAAGGGCTTATCACTTAACTCTTCTGGGTGTAGTGGATGGGACACTGATAGATTTAGAAATTGCAACAGCCATTTAGGAATTAATAGCAAAGCTATTATTTTTAAAGGCAAAACTATAATTTTACTAATTAAAAAAAACAGGATTTTTATAACCGCTTACCTTTTCTTTGATGTACATCAGGGGACACAGAGCCATAGTACTTATTATGTGGGTTATAGGGCCACTGATAGGTGATGGACACTGGCACGCTCTAAGGCAAGAAGTGTACTCCCTATATAACCCCTCCCACTACTGGGGGTCCTCAGTTTTGTAGCCAAGCAATACAAGTGTATCCCAAGAAGGGAGGGACCTCTGTGTCCCCTGATGTACATCAAAGAAAGGGATTTTACAGGTAAGCTGTTATAAAAATATCCTGTTTTCTTTTATTACATCAGGGGACACAGAGCCATAGTACTTACTATGTGGGATGTCCCATAGCAATGGCAACTGAAGGGAGGGAGACGCAACAAAAAACAAGAGGCCAGAGGACTCATACTGCAGCCTGCAGTATACTGCTCCCAAAGGCCTTTAATGTTGAGCTGATGAAATCTGATAAATGTATGAACTGATGTCACGGCCTTACAGATCTGAGCCATAGAGGCCTGATGATGCACCACCCAAGAGGCACTAATCGCCCTAGATGAGTGTGCGCTAACATAAGAAAGAAGAACTTTGTTCTTTAAGCTGAAGCTTGAACAATCACTTAACAAATCCATTAGGAAAATAGTGGATTTTGACGCTACATTTTGGACCCTCTGGCAGTACAAACAAAACATGTGTTTTGCGAACCTGAGCGGTCACCTTTAAATAGACTCTGATCGCTCTTACTACATTAAGGTAATGTAGTGCCTTCTCTTCCCTAGATTGAGGCTCTGGGAAGAAAAGAAGGAAGAATAATATCTTGGTTTAAATGAAAACCTGTTACCACTTTTGGTAGGAATTCAGGATGCATGATCAAATATGGCTCTTTACATTACAGAACCACTAGTTCCAATACTCTTCTAGCAGAAGGACTGGCACCAGAAAGATTATATTTCTTGTGAAAAAGAACCAAGGGAATTTCTCGTAAAGGCTCAAATGGCTGATTCTGTGAAACCGATAAGACCAATTTTAAATCCCAAGGATTTAGAGGTGCCTTGATAGGGGGATTAATCTGTGTTACCCCCTGAATAAGCTATGCACAAAGAGTGGGAAGCAAGAGGCCATTGAAAATAAACACTGAAAAAGCCGGGATCTGGCTTTTGATAGAAGCCAAGGCCAGCCTAATTTCAGCTCCCATTTGCAGGAAATCAGGGATCCTGCCTATGACATACTTCCTGGGGTGCCAACCCCTGGATCCACACCAAGAAACACA
Source organism: Lithobates pipiens (assembly GCF_037356315.1). Lineage (NCBI taxonomy): Eukaryota > Metazoa > Chordata > Amphibia > Anura > Ranidae > Lithobates > Lithobates pipiens. The sequence goes on along the minus strand of NW_027507898.1, from coordinate 1,055,603 downwards.
TGCCTTTCAGACTCTATAGTAAATGATTCTGGAAGCCGGCTTCCTGACATTAATCAAAGTAGACACTACCCATGATCCTTTATAAAGTTGGATTCAACAGTCAAACCTGTTAAATTTTTCATCTGTAAGGTAGGATGACCTTGTGCGAGAAGGTCTGGCTATAATGGCAGTTTCTGAAGGACTCCTACTGCCATCTTTATGATCTCGGTAAATCAAGATCTTCTGGGACCCACTGGGGCCACCAGAATCACCTCCTTTCGTTCCTGCTTGATCCTGCGAAGAAGGCGTGCAAGTAGCAAAACTGGAGGAAACGCATAGATCAGTGAAAACTGCTCCCATGGGAAGACTAATGCATCTGTTCCGCCTGCTAGCAGTTTCCTTGTTCTCAACACAAAGTTGTCGACTTTGTTGTTGAATCTGGACGCGAATAGGTCCATGTCCGGAATACCCCATCTCTGAGACATATCGCTAGGAAGATGTTGCGGTGAAGAGATCATTGTCCTGGAAATAATTGTTGGCGACTCAAATAGGCCAATTCTCTATTCCTGGAATGAAAATGGCTGATAGGCAAGGAATGCTGTGTTCTGCCCAAGCTAGAACATTATTCCTCTTATTGGGCTGCACGACTTCTTGTGCCCCCCTGGTGATTGGTGTAAGCCACAGCCGTGGCCTTGTCAGACTGAATCCTGATAAGACAGCACAGTGGTGTAGTGGTTAGCACTCTCACCAAGCAGTAAGAAGGGTCGCTGGTTCGAATCCCAACCACAACACTACCTGCCTGGAGTTTGCATGTTCTCCCTGTGCCTGCATGGGTTTCCTCCGGGTACTCTGGTTTCCTCCCACAATTTAAAGACATGCAGGTAGGTTAATTGGCCTGTGTCCAAAAATAACCCCAGTATATGAATGGGGACCTTGGATTGTGGGCTCCTTGAGGGTAGGGACTTACGTGAGTGTGCAATGTACAGGGATAGGGGCAATTGTAGACACTCACTCAGGTTGAACTGGATGGACTAGTGTCTTTATTCAACCTAACTATGAGACAGTTCCGTAGTCTGACCGTCTAACAGCTTTAGTAACATGTTACACCAGTATTCAGGTAAAACCATCTTGGGCGTAGTGATAAAATACGAATGAACTTCAGAGAAAAGGATTTTACAGTGAGTACAAAAATCCTTTTCTCTTGCGTTCATTGACAGACACAGCTCCAGTAATCTTGATCGTAGGGACGTCCCCAAGCAGTGTCATAATGAGGGGTGGGGGGGGGGGGGGGGAGGGAACATAACTTCACCCACAACCAGCGGTTCTCCCTAACAGGGGAGTCACCATCTCACTAACCGAAGTGCACAAATCCAAGACCAAATTTGTCTCACCCCTATATATCATATGTGATATTTGTTTTAATAAATTGAGTTGTTTTATGGAATTACGCTATATGACCTCATCTTTCCATCCCGTATGTTCATCCTTGGGAGTTTGGCCTGTTTTGTGATTGGAGGATACCAATTCTGTGCATTTTTACGTTCTGGAAGGAATTTTTCCCATTGAGTTCCAGTGCCCATTGGTTGGATTGATCTATAGTCACCCCATACCAAAGCGGTTTCTGAAGCGCCGATAACACCAGCTTCAGATCCCACAGGGACAAGGGCGGACGCACCGGAGGGGAGACTCCCAATCATAGAGCAATAGTCACTCAGAAAGAAAAGTAAAAGGACTTCCCTTATCACTTTAATAAATAGTAAATAGAAACACTTCAAACAAAGTAAAAACAGCATGTATGCTGGCCGACAAGCGAGCGCCGTTCACTCAGGATCCCAACGTGAACACGTCAGCACGTCCTAGCCATCCGACGCGTGTTTCGTCATAGGATGAAGAAACACCCTTTGCTTTTCTTTCTGAGTGACTATTGCGCCATGATTGGGAGTCTCCCCGGCTAACCATTGGGGGTGTGTGTCCCTGACCTGCTGTCCTCTGAATTGCCAACGTGGGATCTGCCACTGGGACCCTGTCGGGTGTTGTATGCAAGCTGTTAATGCTTGCCATCTGGTAAGCGTGCATTTTTTATGGTGGTCCACACTTATTGGTGACGGAAGATTGCATGATTCATCGTATTCACTTATCATTTGGACTATTATTTGAACTTTCTACTCAAGATAAACTTTTATTATCAAGATTTTTTTTAATCATCTATTTTTACTCATTTATGCTTATAAATTTTCAATAATTGGTATTGATTATTTAATCAATTTTATTTAATTTACTCACTCAATTTTGGTTGTGGGATCTCATTTGTTTGTTCACCTATTTAGAGTTTTTAATTTATTAATCAATTAATTCATGTTTTCTTTGGTTTTATAACGTCATCAGAGGATCCTGCTGTATCCTGAATTTTCAGGGTATCACGCACAGCTGTGATTGTCTTGCGCGGACCCGGACTCATCTTCACTCTCTGATCGATCCTGGTCAGCGTCCTCTGACACATCAGAGCAGGGGCCGCCAGTCCTTGCAGTGCCAGAGTCTGAGTCAGAACTCTCCCTGGAGGACGGGGGGGGGGGCGGGGAGACAGGGGCCGAAAAAACGTCCAAAGGCACAGCACTGTTTGCAGATGAGCCGGTTGCAATTGCAGGGAGTCCTGGGGAAGAAACAACAGTTTCTGAAACCATGCTGACCCACCCTGTCTGCCACCCTTGGGGACTTAGGACAGGTGCTCAATCCCACCCTCCTAGCTGCTGCAGACTGAGGGGCTCCCAATGCAGGACTCACCTCCCCGACCGAGTGCTGTGCTGTTATAGGTGCCCGTGTCAGCTCCCAGGTGTCCAGAGCAAAAAAAAACACGCTGTTCTGAGTTACAGGGACCAGCGCTGAGGATAAAAACCGTGCTGAAGCTACAACAAAATGGCCGCCCTGTATAAGGAACAATCACAGGAAAAATGGCCAGCGACCATGCTTTCCACAGAGACTCACAGAAAATGGCCAACAAGTAACTGTACACAGTGAATGAACAGAGATAATGGTGGCAGACAGCGCTATGGCAGCAGCACATGCAGAGCCCACAGACACCAGCAGAGAGACCACAGACAACCAGCGCAGCCCCCAATCAGGGATCAGAGCCCCCCGGAGGACCCCTGGCTCAGGTACACACACTGCTCAGTAGCCCAGTCATGTAGCAACCTCCACAGGGGGGGGGAGGAATAGGGACAGGGAGAGAAGAGAGGGACCCCCCCAATTGACCTCCCAGGCAATGCCCAGCTGATCAAACCCGCCAAGGCAGGAAGAGCTATACTTGCCAACCGGACGAGCTGGGGGCATCCCATCACAGACCCACACCCGAGCAGTACGGGGTGGCTGCTGGCCACGGCAAACTGTGACAAATACATCGGTAGTCCGGTCATATGTGTGCCCCCGAACGCTGAGCTCACCGGCCGCCCTTGGAGCCTGATAGGCATGTCGTGGCCGACCCAGCACGTAGCTAGGGTCTGCACATGCTTGATGGCCAGGCTGTGGAGACAAGGATCTATATTATCCAGCCTGTCACCCAGCCAGCTGTTGATAGACACAGGATCTTAAAATCTTGTGCAAAAGGCAAAAATTCAGAAAAAAATCCCAGGACCGATGGTCCCGCAGGTAGCCTAGGTCCTTCTCCTTCACTAGACAGAAAAAAACTGAGCTGCAAGAAGCAGGCTGAGGGGTTATTACCAGAGGGACCGCCCCCTGGGTGGAACTGTAAAGTTCTGTTGTTTTTCACATGTATTACATGTTCTGCCTAGTCCTCTTCTGAAGGTGGCGTAATAACCCTACGGTCAAGATTACTGGAGCAGTGTCCATCAATGAATGAAGAAGAAAAGTAATTTGTTGTAGTTTACAATCCTTAAATGTAATGGTTGCATTTTCTATTTTTTTCTTCCAAGATAAGAACTGTCCTTGCCTGTGAGCTGCACCATGTTCTGTAAATTACTAATTTGTAGTTAATGGAAATTAAGAGATGTGAACAGGTTTGTAGTCCAGATCAAAAGAGAAGCCTAGGATGAATGGCTTCCTCCATAGGTACGGTGCAGCCACCCAGGAATAGGAAGTGTGTTATCTGCAGGATCACCAGGTGAAAATAAAGCAAAAGTATCTTAACCACTACAATACAGGGCACTTTCACCCCCTTCCTTCCCAGCCCAATTTTCAGATTTCAGCGTTCTCGCAATTTCAATGACAATTGCGCGGTCATGCTACGCTGTACCCAAATTAAATTGTTATCATTTTGTTAGCAGAAATAGAGCTTTATTTTGGTGTTATTCATGAACGACTCATTTTTTTTTTTTGAGATATAAGTGAAAAAAGAGAGGAAATAAAGAAAAAAAAATGTTGTTCACATAAATAGAGCTTTCTTTTGGTGGTATTTATTCATGATTACATTTTTTTTTTTTTTTTAGATAAGCAAAAAAAGAATGGAAATTTTGAAAAAAAAAAAAAACAATAATTTTCTACTATTTTAAAAGAAATCCAATAAAATCGAATTTTGTCATAAATTTAAGCCAAAATTTATTCTGCTACATGTCTTTGGTAAAAAAAAAAATTGGTTAAGTGTATAATAATTGGTTTGTGTGATCACAGACATATGTACGCAAATGATCATGTACATATGTGTGCAGATAATCATTGGGACATATGTGGGGGACATGTGTTTTTATTATTGGGGACATGTGTGTTTTGGGGAAATTGTGTTTATACTGTGTGATGTGTGTTTTCACTAGACTGGTGATCAGTGAGTAAAAAGCTGTAAAAAACAGCACATACTCACTGATCAGCTGGCTGCAGCGATCTGCTCTCCTCTCCTCAGCGACGACTTCCCTGTGAGGAGAGGAGCCGCCGATTGCCTAGCAACCGGCTATTTGTTTACATCACATGACGGCCGTGATTTGACACGGCCATCATGTGATCAGGAGGGCCAATCACAGAGCCCTCCTGCCGATCCGAGATGCGCCGTGTCCGGGTAACACGGGCGCATCGGGATCGCGCCGCTGCGCGGGCATGCGCGCGCTCGATTTCCCTACTTCTGATGGATGTTCAGGAACGTCCACTCAGAAGTAGAGAGCTCCCACCCAGCCGTATATGTACATTGGCCAGGTGGGAAGTAGTTAAAAAAGGAAACAGCTGCAGCCTCCACAGGAGACACTAGTAAGCTGCAATATAAAACATTTTTGGTTTTCAGTTTAGATACACTCTAAGTTTAGCTGATAGTTTGACAGTGCTGATTGGATCTGGTGTTATAATAGAATTCTTCTAAGACAGAAAAAGGTTTTTGTCCATTAAAAAGACATGGAAATATACAAGTAGAATCTTACTTTGAGGTCAGACAAATGCTTTTAGCGCCACATCCTTTCAATATCACTATTTATTGCTTTTATTTTTTACATGTTCTAATATTTATATCCACCACCATGATTAAGTCAGAAAAAAAAAAAATAAAAAAAAAAAAAAAGTGTTGACAGTCTGTGTTCTGTAAAAGTACTGAAGTATGATAGCACAACTTCACTCATGGCAACAAAGGACACAGTGCTACTTTAAAGTGGACGTTCACCCATAATCTAAACCTACTCTCAGCCACATTCTAAAACAAATCTATATAGCCTTGTAAAGAAGAAAAAAAATATTAATTTTACATACCTGTTCTGCAGTCAGTCCCATGCTGAGCTGTCAGCTTCTCTGTGTAGGCATGTGCAGGAGAGGCAGCCGACAATGGAATAATCCCCATAGTAAGTCTATGGGGACGTCACATCCCAGAAATTCCCAGCTGTTGTGGTTCTCTCCTGCACAAAGAGGGTGCTGCTGGAGACTGGACTGGATCAGCTTCAGAAAAGGTAAGTATAACGATTTCTTCTTTACAGGACTAGATAGATGAGGTTTAAAATGTGGCTGCGAGTAGGTTTAGCATTAGTAAGGTTTTGGGGTGAACTTCTACTTTAAGTAATGGCAAGATATGTTGTCAAGTCACATTTCGGTAGGCCCTTAAATTACATTGATTTGTTAAATCTAAAGCAGACCGCAAAGAGATTGTACAATCAGATTGCACTACATACGGCCAGCTTTATCTGGTTTATCTGTAATGACAAAAATCGAATATATTTTACATAATGCAATACTCAAGAAAAAAGAAGTTGATAGAGTCAGTTTATAATGATAGTGTTACATTTGCTTTTATTAAAAATAAATCAGGACAGAAACATAAGCAGCAGCATAAGAAACATTTTCTTGGTCCAGATTATGACTTCATAAAAGTTTGTGCTTTGGGATTCAGCGTTTGATAGATCAGAAATGAACATTTAGTAAATATTTCTAAATTAACTCATACACATATACATCTGTACATACATATAGAAGGAATGATTTTAAACACAAAAACAAATAAGATTGTGCACATACCTTTAAGAGTTATTCACAAAAGGGTAACAATTGCACATGTTGGTTGTATATGCATGTACTGTATATAGTGCAAGAAGTTCTATGCATTTGTATAAAAATGGGTACTCAATAGAAAGGTCATATAGAAAACCAAGATGCAGACATAAACCGTGTAGGTCTAGCTCAAACTGACAAAGGATCTCAAAATCTGGAGAAATTAAAGGGACATATTTATAAAGCAGCGAAAGAAACATTGGGCAAGTATTCATTGTAGGTGAATCACTCACTGTAATTTAAGACGCTTACACCTGCAAAGAATATATGGTGAATGTCACATTTATTACTTTATAAATATACGCTAATATGTCTGTATTGCCCAAAACAAACAATATTTTCTCTAATTTTCAAATGAAATGTGCGATTTTTTTTTTTTAAATGGTTGCTTCTGGCAACAGACCCTTGTAACCGACATGACAGCTGTAATAAAATCTTGTCCATCGTTATCACTTCCATATGGATAACTGCAATATAAAAACTTCTCAGATTAGGTGACGAACTTAGAGTGTATAAATGTAAGTATAGCCAAAACTTTTGTTTTGTTTTGTTTTAGGAAAGAATATGGAGGGATAAAAAACCCGTTCGTATTGGGGAGATTTTCTCTTGCTTTCTGAAATCTCAGCAAAATAAGGGGAATTTCTATCTTGCTGGATTCTCCCTCACTTTCTGTCTCAGTAACAATGGTCACCAGAATAAAGGGAGAATCTCCCCAATGGGGTCAAAAGCCCCAATAAAAATCTGCCAGGGAGTTCTTACCCTTACCCAGAAAACAGAAAATATATAATTTGCCATTACATACACTACACTGGGTATTAGCGGAGAAAAGCCTGGTGACTTTCTGCTTTAGCGCAAAATGTAGCTACTTCCATAGTAAACATGTGACAGGTCCATATTAAGGCAGCAGCCATTTGGAGACACTGACATGTAATCTGCCGTTTTGTTGGGCGACATAAAATCTACAGCTATGAGAATATGAAAAGAAATACTCTATTAAAGTCACATCTCACAGACCTAGTAACAAATGCATATTGGCTTAATTCAAAGCTGAAGCAACAGCTCAATATGCTGGAATGGACAATATGCATCATAAAATTGTTTATTTTTCTCTAAGAAAAACTACTTTTAATTTGGTCTATCGAAAGTGCACTTTTTACATTTTTTTGTAACACAGATAACAAATATATGAAACATTGGCAACATCATATTGTTCATAACATATTTATAGAGAACATTTTACATTAATAAAGCACACCTTACCAATTGCTTAATGCACTGCAAATGGATATAAATACCATGCGTGTTGAACATTGATTCTGCCAGGAAGGGAGCACAAAGGAAACATGTTATAAGAGAAGTACTGGGTTGTGACTGCTGACCTGCTTCTGGAAACTAGATTGCCTGGCATTGTGAGTCACTGACTAAGAATGCAGATCAGGAGTTCTGACTTCAGAGGCTCAAACAATTGAAGCCAAAGGATCAAAAGGACAGCCAACCAACTAGGTTTTTCAGAAGACTGTCCACAATGGTAGTCTAGGCAGGCTATTTTTTCTTTTATTATGATCTCTTTAAAAAGCCCATATGTGCTGTAAGCTTTTCCTCCAGATACGGTTTTCCGAAGCCCCTTACTAAGCAAAATACAACAGAAAACTGCTGTTTTTGCTTGTTCCTATAGTGCATTAGGCATTATAAAAAGCAATACTGAAGTGAACCTGTCCACTACACTGACTGTTTAAAAGCGTAAGATAGTCAAAAGCTTGTTTTTACCCAACTTCTCCAGAAAAGCCCCTTTCTATTTTGCAGTAGAAGCTTCAACTTCTCAGTGGGTGCCCCTCTTTCTTTAGTTGCTTAGCTCCTCAGTGTATGCCCCTCTTTCTTTAGTTGCTTAGCTCTTCAGTGTATGCCCCTCTTTCTTTAGTTGCTTAGGCTCCCCATCCAATCAAAGTTCTCTTTTTAGCAAATAAGGCACTGTCATTAGACGGGGCTCATGTGGTTGAGAGAAGCTTAGTGCTGCCAGTACATGTGCTCAAGAAATTGAGACCTCTAAAGAACAAATAATGTAATCACTCATGGAGCACAGGGGAGAGGTTTCCAAACATGAGAAATAATAGCAGGCCCATTGTGTTCTTCTGGAAAATTTCAGACTAAGTGGAGAAAAGGTTCACTTTAAGAAACTATTCCCATTTTATGTTTTGCTTTCACATAAAGCAGTAATGTGTTATACATGTCGCCAACTAAAATAAGGTTAGACGTAGATACATTTCTTCTATAAAAAGACAGTATTAAGTTATAAGTCCCACAAAAGAGGCAAGCAATAAGGCACAACCTAAGCTAAATATTACGCTAAGGCCCCTCTTCAGGAATTAAAAAAAATATTTATATAAACCCAGGAATGCAAAGAAGTAACCCAAGACCAATACATGTAACATGTAAACAAACTAAACGTTAACTATAACCATTTATGATCCAAAAAATGTAACAGATTTATAGTCAATATTAAACACTTCTACCTTGCCAGCAACCTAACATTTTACTGCTTCTTCAGTTTATGAGGGTATAATAGATAGCAATGCTCACCTTATTCCATGGTTCTGTGGCAGCTGATGCTGTTCTTCTATCCTGCCCTGCAATGTGGGCTGGCCCTTATCATCATTACATAAAATGCATGACTAGGTTGCTGGTCCTGCACTGTACATGACTATGTCAGTGCAGACTGGTGGACCTGTTTTCATTACTGGAAATGGGAGGGAGAAAGCCTGCAGGACTATAGGAAAATGTAAGGATTCCTTTGTATTAGAGCCCCTTTCCTTACGTCAAACAAGCATTTTTTTCTGTATATACAGGGAGAGAGACAGCCAGATTAAATTGGTTTTGGCTAGCCGAGAGTTGGGCTTTAAACTCATAATGGCCAACAGAAGGCATGACTTACTTGGCCTCGTGATCCTTTACTTTTTAATTTATGGGATGGGGTGGGCAGGGTAACAGGAGGTTCTTATTAGACTATAATTCTGCTATGAAGTACAATAGTAACACCACAGATTAAGGGTCACTTCTCTCTTGCAAATTTGCACTGATATATTGGCAAAATTAGGTAATTTTAAAAGTAAATCCCCCATAATACAATTTCCTAAAGTAAGAAAAAAAAACAAAAACAAACACATGTATCTGTTGCATTGACTCTCCCTATGAAAATACTTTTGTTTTGCTGTGAAGGCAAACAGCCATTACCATAGCTGTAGATCTAAAGTGCAGAGAATTTACTACAGACCAGACATCACGGCTCGCTGTGCCCATGACAAGATGCAACCGGTCTACTTTATATGGCATTGGAAATGTGTAAAGGGGTTTGTTGGTGCAATCTTGGGTTGGAAAGAGTCGAGTATATTGTGTGCAAACAGGTGGCGTATCTGGAAAAGCTGCAGTTTAAAATGGTGGCCTCTGCTGGAGGCAGGAAAGGCAGGTCATTCTGCTGTTACTTTTGCTTTTTCCTCTCAGGTGGTGCACCAATGGCAGATTCTGTGGAACGACGGGTAGAATTACCCATGCGGTTTGTAGCCTGTAGTGGAAGGGAGAACACATTGAGAGAAAAGCATTAGAAGCTATATGAGTTCTGGTAGCATTACACAGATGTCAAATTAAAATGCAAATCTTTGTGCACCCCAATGGAGGCAATAAACAATGCCCCATATAAATATATAGCATGCTAGCCTACCAATCTCTCCACTCTCTGGTATGCCAAACTCATGAATATTTTATAGTATATATATATATATATATATATATATATATATATATATATATATACACATATACACACACATATACACACGCCTGGCTTGCAGTCTCTGCTTGAATTCATCCCAAAGTTTCTCTGTTGGGTTGAGGTCAGTACTCTTCCTCCACCTTAAACTCGCTCATCCATGTCTTTATGGACCTTGCTTTGTGCACAGTCAAAACATTTGGTGGAGGGGGGATTATGGTGTGGGGTTGTTTTTCAGGGGTTGGACTTGGCCCCTTAGTGCCAGTGAAGGGAACTCTTAAGGTGTCAGCATACCAAGACATTTTGGACAATTTCATGCTCCCAACATTGTGAGAACAGTTTGGGGATGGCCCCTTCCTGTTCCAACATGACGTCCATAAAAACATGGATGAGCGAGTTTGGGGTGAAGGAACTTGACTGGCCTGTCATGACCTCAACCCGATAGAACACCTTTGGGATGAATTGGAGCAGAAACTACGAGCCAGGCCTTCTCGTCCAACATCAGTGCCTGACCTCACACATGCGCTTCTGGAAGAATGGTCAAACATTCCCATAGACACACTCCTAAACCATATGGACATCCGTCCCAAAAGAGTTGAAGCTATTGTAGCTCCAAAAAGGTGGGCCAACATAATATTGAACCCTACAGACCAAGACTGGGATGCCATTAAAGTTCATGTGCCCCAATACTTTTTACAATTGAATGTGTATATATTAAAGCTGCATGATTCTGGATAAAATGAGAATGCAAAAAAAATTATAATAGGGCTAACTATACGGTTTAGTTGTTTTTAATTAATTGAAGTGTAATTTTTGCCCCAAAATTGCATTTGAAAGACTACTGCGCAAATACAGTGACAAAATATTGCAACAACTGCCATTTTATTCTCTAGGATCTCTACTAAAAATATATATATAATTTTTGGGTGTTTTAAGTAATTTTCAAGCAAAAAATAAGTTTTTTTTAACTTGTAATCAACAAGTGTCAGAATAAGGCTTGGTCTTTAACCACTTTGATACTGGGCACTTTTACCCCTTTCCTTCCCAGGACAAATTTTCAGCTTTCAGTGCTGTCGCACTTTCAATGAGAATTGCGCAGTCATGCAACACTGTACCCAAATGAAATTTTTATCATTTTGTTCACATAAATAGAGCTTTCTTTTGGTGGTATTTATTCATGATTCAGTTTATTTTTTGCGATATAAGCAAAAAAAGGGTGGAAATTTTGAAAAAAAAAAAAAAAAAAAAAAAACACCCAATATTTTCTCTACTTTCTATTTTAAAAGAAATCCAATAAAATCTACATTTTGTCATAAATTTAAGCCAATATGTATTCTGCTACATGTCTTTGGTAAAAAAAAAACCCCGTTAAGTGTATAATAATTGGTTTGTGTGATCACAGACAGATGTATGCAGATGATCACGGACAGATGTACGCAGATGATAACGGACATGTGTGTGCATGTGATCATTGGGACATGATTTGACTGTTACATATGTGGGGGACAGGTGTTTTTACTGTGTGGTGACAGTGTTTTGGGGACACTATTTTTGGGACATTGGGCCGGTGATCAGTGTAAAAGACAGCTCATACACACTGATCACCAGTTGGCTGCAGCGATCCGCTCTCCTCGCTGACAACATCTGTGTGAGGAGAGAAGAGCCAATCGCCTAGCAACTGCCTCTCTATTTACGTCACACGATGGCTGTGAATGGCCCTCCTGATCACATGATGCCTGTGTCCAATCACAGAGCCCTCCTGCCGATCGGATTCAATGCGCGCATGATTCCCCCCCTGAAAGACGTTCCCGAAAAGGAGGAAGCGCCCACCTGGCCATATATGTGCAGTGGCTGGGTGGGAGGTGGTTAAGAGGTTAAACTGACCTCATTTAAACACCAAAGTTCATTCCTTTGATCTAAAAGAACTAAATGATACATAACCAATGCCCAAAACTGAACTGCATATTCCAGATGAGGTCTTACTAATGATTTGTACAGGGGCAAAATGATATCTCTCTCTCTGGTGTCGATGCCTTTTTGCTCACTTTTGAAACCGCAGATTTGCATTGCGTACTATTATTAACCACTTCAGCCCCAGGAGCATTTACCCCTTTCCTGACCAGAGCACTTTTTGCGATTTGGCACTGCGACGCTTTAACTGACAATTGCGTGGTCGTGTGACGTGGTGCCCAAACAAAATTGGCATCCTTTTTTTCCCCACAAATAGAGCGTTCTTTTGGTGGTATTTGATCACCCCTGCGGTTTCTTTATTTTTTAAACAAAAAAATAGCGACAATTTTGAAAAAAAACTCATTTTTTACTTTTTGCTATAATAAATATCCCCCAAAAATATATAAAAAAATAAACTTTTTTCCTTCAGTTTAGGCCGATATGTATTCTTTTCCATATTTTTGGTAAAAAAAAACAAAAAAAAAAAAACGCAATAAGCGTTTATTGATTGGTTTGCGCGAAAGTTATAGCGTCTACAAAACAGGGGATAGTTTTAATTTTTTTTAATAATGGTGGCGATCAGCGATTTTTATTGTGACTGCGACATTATGGCTGACAAATTGGACAATTTTGACACACTTTTGGGACCATTGGCATTAACACAGCGATCAATGCTTTAAAATTGCATTGATTACTGTAAAAATGTCACTGGTAGTGAAGGGGTTAACCACTAGGGGGCAGGGAGGAGTTACGTGTGTCCTAGGGGAGTGTTTCTAACTGACTGGGGGATGGGCTTGTATGACGTGGACAATGATCGCTGCTCCCTATGACAGGGAGCAGACGATAAGTATCCTGTCATTAGGCAGATTGGGGAGATACTGTTTACATCGGCATCTCCCCGTTCTTGAGCTCAGTGACACGATCGCGGATATCCCTGTGGCGATAAGAGTCCGCGGGCACGGTTCTCGTAGCAGGAATTTCAAAGTAACATACGGGTACATTACTTTGCCTGGCCACGCCGTTATGCCAACATACATATGCCGGCAGCGGTTAGCGAGTGTTTAAACACTTTCAGACTGCATTCATACCTGAGAATTTTCAGCTCGTAAAACACCCAACAAGCAGAATCCCATTCATTTAAATGGCCATTGTTCACATGAGAATTTTGTAGCCTGAAGCAAAACACCTGAAGCTCAAAAAAGTACATGAGCTTGTTTTTGGGTAATTACAGGTGTTTTTTTATGTTGTATGCGGCAGGTTGGCTCTCCTGGGCGAATCGCCGTCATTTTAGATCGGCCGCTTTAAGAACTCTAGGGGGCCACCCGCGATTGCTCCCGAGAGAGACAGAACGGGGATCTGTCAATGTAAACAGACAGATCCCCGTTCTGTAGGGTAGGAGAGACAGATCTGCTGTTCCTAGTGATTAGGAACAGCTATATCTCTCCTCCTCCAGTCACTACACGCCCCCCCCCCCACAGTTAGAAACACCTCCCTTTGGAACACTTAACCCGTTGATCGCCCCCTATTGTTAACCCCTTCTCTGCCAGTGACATTTATACAGTAATCAATGGCTATTTTTAGCACTGATCGCTGCATAAATGTCACTGGTCTCAAAAAAGTGTCCGATCTGCCCGCTGCAATCTTGCAGTCCCACCAAAAATTTGCTGATTACCGCCATTAATAGAAAAAAAAATGAATAAATCTATTCCCTATTTTCTAGGCGCTATAACTTTTTTTTGTACATTACTTTTTATTGAGTTTTTTGACATACAAACATTAAACCCGCATAAGCGGAAACAGACACTGGTTACAGCATAAAAAACATCTCTGTGTAAACAAAAGAGGGGACCAGTCCCCACCCCACCCCCTGTGAGGGAAAAAAAAAAAATGCAGTAGTGATCAAATACCACCAAAAAAAAAAAAAAGCTCTATTTGTGGGGAAAAAAAAGGGACATTTTTTATTTTGTTTGAGTACAACGTCACATGACCGCGCAATTCTCAGTTAACCACTTCATGCAAAACGACATACCCTTACGCCAGTACTTTGACGCTAAATATCGGGGTTATGGCAGTAGCTAGCTGCCATAAGCCTGGTATGTTCGGGAACGCTGTGTGTTTCTCTTTAAGTTAAAAGTGTTCTCCTTGGCGGATTCACTGCGAGATCACATTTATTGCTGGCTGGAGAGGTGATTATTCAAGTGAAATTTAATTTAATTTTTATTGCATTTCAGTGTAAATAGGAGATCCAAGGTCATATTTAAGAGGTCTTGCAATACTTTTTTTCTATTACAAGGGGTGGTTAAATTACTTGTAAAAGGAATAAAAGTGACATTTTTTTTTTTTTTAAAAGACCGTGTCAAAATAAAAAATAAAAAGTCAAATAAATAAGAAAAAAAAAAAAAGGGATTTTTTTAACCACTTAAGGGCCAGGCCTCTTTTTGAGACTCGGTGTTTACAAGTTATATACATTATATATTGTTTTTTTCTAACACTCTAGAGAATAAAATGGCAGTCATTGCAATACTTTTTTTCACACCCTATTTGCGCAACGGTCTTACAAGCACACTTTTTTTTGAAAAAAAAAATCACTTTTTTGAATAACAAAATAGGACAACAGTAAAATTAGCTCTTTTTTCATATTGTGACAGATAATGTTACTCCGAGTAAATTGATACCCAACATGTCACGCTTCAAAATTGCGCCCGCTCGTGGATTGGCATCAAACTTTTACCCTCAAAAATCTCCATAAGCGATATTTAAAAAATTCTACAGGTTGCATGTTTTGCATTACAGAGGAGGTCTATGGCTAGAATTATTGTTCTCGCTCTACTGACTGCAGTGATACCTCACATGTGTGGTTTGACTACCGTTTTTATATGCCGGCGCTACTCGCGTATGCGTTCGCTTCTGCACGCAAGTTCGTCGGGACGGGGAGTTTTAAAAAAAAATAATAATCATTTTCTTATTAATTCTACCATTTTATTTATTTTTACACTGTTTACAAAAAAAATGGATCACTTTTATTCCTATTACAAGGAATGTAAACCTTGTAATAGAAAAAAGCATGACAGGTCCTCTTAAATATGAGACCTGGGGTCAAAAAGTCCTTGGATCTCATATTTGGACTTAAAGCGGGAGTCCGCCGGGACTCCGCGTTTTTTTTTTTTTTTTTAAAAGCCAGCAGCTACAAATACTGCAGCTGCTGACTTTTAAAATAGTGACACTTACCTGTCCAGCGCGCCCACGATGTCGGCACCCGAAGCCGATCTGTAGATCGTATCTTGGGTGCTGCCGCCGCCATCTTGGGTATGGGAATCAGGAAATGGAGCCTTTCGGCTTCATTTCCCGGTTCCCTACTGCGCATGCGCGAGCCACGCAGTAAGGACGGTCCCCGCTGCCTCTGGGATCTGTGTGTTTTCCCAGCAGGCAGCGGGGCACTTGCGGAAAGGGGCGTAATATATGCCCCTTTCCGCAGAGAGCTATCCCGGAAGTGGGTACAGATACCTGTACTGTACAGGTATCTGCACCCCCCTCCCCCCTGAAAGGTGCCAATTGTGGCGCCGGAGGGGGGGGGAGGGTTCTGATGAGCGGAAGGTCCACTTTAGGGTGGACCTCCGCTTTAAATGCAATATAAAAAAAAAAAAGTCATCTGAAAAAATGACACTGAAAAAAATAGGATTTTTGTACTCACCGACCGACACAGCTCCTCTCTTTAGCTAAATGGGTTTGTTAACCTGCCACTAGGAGAACTAGGCAAAATTGTAACAACCCTCCCTGCTGCCCCAGCAGCTTCAGTACGTCAATAAGCAGTATAACTTAGAGAAATGGAGGGGTGGGTGCTGTGTCGGTCGGTGAATTACAGAGAAAAGGATATTACGGCGAGTACAAAAATCCTATTTTCTCTTATATTCACCGACCGACACAGCTCCTCTCTAACTAAATGGGACGTCCTCAAGCAGTGGCAAACGAGGGGTGGGAAAAAAACAGCATTAAAACTTCATCCACCATGGCAAGTGGGAACTAGTGAAACTAAACCCACAAAAAAACAGCAGTGCATGGAAAAAACACCACCACATAACCGGGCATTCTCAACAGGAGAGATCACCAACACCGCAACCATTTGCGGAAGTAATGCAACAGTGCATTAACAAAACAGTACTGCGTTTTTATCGAAAAACCAGGAAAAAAAATCTCAATTGCAACTACACGGCCGCCTGCAAAACTTTGCGGCCAAAACAGGCATCAGCCCTTGCACCGACGTCTATGGTAGAACTTTGTAAACATATGGACAGATGACCAGGTCGCTGCCTTACACACCTGAACGACCGACGATTGGTGTCGGAAGGCCCAAGATGTTCCGATTGCCCTTGTAGAGTGGGCCATGACTGGAATTGGGGGCACCTGCCCCTTCAAGGCTTAGGCTTGTACTACAATCTGTCTGATTCACTTGGAAATGGTGGCAGACGAGACCCCCATACCCTTCTTTGGACCAGCCACCAAAACAAACAGCGAGTCTGACTTCCAAAAGGGAGCCATGACAGACAAATACACTTTTAGAGCCCTAACCACGTCGAGAGCGAGAAGGGCCACCTCTTTGGGGTGCTTCGCCTTAAGACACAACGATGGTAATACAATGAAAAATTGAGTAAGCTGCGCTAAATCATAAACCCACAAAATATTCAATGAAGTAAAAAACATTAGACAAAATTTCAATAATAATGTGCAAAATTAGGCATATTACCCCCAGTCCTAAAGAATAAGGGTTATAGGATAATTGATCACAGTGAACAACGAAAAAAGAAAAAACAAAAACAAAAACATATATAACAAAATAGTGAACACCCAATGTGTAATTATATAAACATTTAAATTCCAACAGAGTCCAATATAGATGAAATCGTCAAATCTTCTACTGTGTAGAAAGTGATTGATCCACCACCATACAGCCAAAATTACTCCTTACCAGAGTTTCATGACCCCCCACTACAGAGGGTCACCAACAGCATGTAACAATAGATATCTCCCACTTCAGAAGGGTCTCAGCTGTTCTCCTCCCTCCACCGATATCATGACCAGGTTGTCAAACAAGTATCTTTAGTTACCTCCCATATATTAGGTCATATGTGCCAATTCCATGCAAAAGAAATGAAGCTCCAATAATGTAAAACCTTTTAATATAACTCAAATATAAAAACAAAAATGCACTTACAAAGCACTAAGAAAGATCAGCCTTAAGTCCGATGCGCCGGCCGGACGCAAATGGACAAACTCGTCGTTCCTGGGTACAATTCCTTCGTAAGGGGTGACGTCAGCGCATCGCTCGTCCCTACGCGTTTCGCACAAAATTGCGTCATCCAGGGGCACGAGCGGCACGCTGTGTCACCTCTATTTATACTGCCACATCCTCATCAAGCCTCGCTCTGGGCCCTCGGCATTTCCCGCTCAAAACAAGCCTCATTTTTGATAGCCAATCGGTTGATCAGATTCCCAAAGAGGCCACCCCTCCCATAGTACTCAATTTGGCCAATCACTATATTAGATCACCCATAGCTTCCCCTTTAACTAAGCCTCATTCGTGTCAATAGGTGGGATACCCAATCCCACGGCTTGATGGCCATCCTAGGGGTTTCACTTTCCCATATACAACATCCAATCAGAAGCTAGATTTTTCCCCACCCTTTACCAGTGTGATGATGACTTCTGCTTAACCAAGCCTCATTTTGACTTGTAAACAAAGCCAACATGACATCCAATCAGAAGCTAGATTTTTCCCCCACCCCTTACCAGTGTGATGATGACTTCTGCCTAACGAAGCCTCATTTTAACTTGTAAACAAAGCTAACATGACATCCATTCAAATAATCCTGATATATGCCCATCTTACCGTGCCTCGTCTAACATGGACAGGCAGACATGATGAGTGCTGGTAACCACAGTGGTGTAGTGGTTAGCACTCTCACCCAGCAGCAAGAAGGGCCGCCGGCCACTGGTGTCGATGTCTCTATCCTAAACTGTCATCAAAAAAAGAGATTAAGGGGGGATCTCAACCATTGGCTCCCAAAGATTAATATAATTCATAAAAATTGCTAAAAATTCAACTAATAAAAATAAGATAAAATATATAAAAATAACAACGCATAAGTAATGTTGGAACAAACACATGAATAGTGTTAGAACAGATTTTTTTTCTGTAATTATGTAATACAGTCAAGCCGCAGCTGATCAAAGTTCCATTGTGGACGATTAGTATAATATTTTTATCATAGCGCAGTTTTTTCCTTTTTTCCAGATGGTAATACAATGTCCTCATTGATATGAAAAGCCGAGACCACCTTTGGTAGAAACGACGGTTACGGACGCAACACCACCTTATCCCTGTGGATGACCAGATAAGGCGACTTGCAGGACAAGGCTGCCAATTCCCGAAACCCTCCTGGCCGATGTGATGGCCACTTTCTGGGAAAGAGTCAACAGGGGAATCTCCCTGATATTCTCAAACGGCGGTTTCTGAAGCGCCAACACCAGATTCAAATCCCATGAGGGTAACGGTGGACGCACCGGAGGGACTACATGTCGTACCCCCTGAACAAAGGTACTCACTAATGAGTCTGAAATTTGCTTTAATGGTGCTCAACCCCAATTTCTGGTCTACACCTTGCTGAAGAAACAGCAGGATCCTGGATATAGAAAAGGAGCACGGATGCCACCCTTTCTCTTCACACATGGAGATGTAGGCCTTCCAGGTACGATGGTATATCTTCCGTGAAGATTTCCGCTCCCTCAACATAGTTGGAATCACCAAGTCCGACAGACCCCGGTTCCTCAGCACCTGGCTCTCAATAGCCATGCCCTTAAAGCCAGCGATGGTAAAGCAGGGTGAAAGATTGGACCTTGAGATAGGAGGTCCTCTCGCAGCGGCAGTTGCCAGGGAGCGTCTACCACCAGACGCACCAGGTCTGAGTACCAGGGCCGCTGAGGCCAATCTGAGGCCACCAGGATTACTGGAATCCCCTCCGCTTCCACTCTGCGAAGCAGACGTGGCAACAGTTTCAGTGGAGGAAAGGCGTAGATCAGCTGCTACTGATCCCACGGAGCCACCAGCGCGTCTGACGCGTCTGCCCACGGATTTCTTGTCCTGGACACGAATCTTGGCACTTTCCGATTGAGACGGGAGGCCAATATATCCACATCTGGTGTGCCCCATTTCAGGCACAGCAGCCTGAATATCTCCGGATGCAATGCCCATTCTCCTGGGTCCAGCATCTGTCGACTCAGATAGTTCGCCTGCCAATTTTCCACCCCTGGGATGTAAATGGCCGTCAGGGCCAGGACATGTCGTTCTGCCCACCAAAGTATGTGAGCGACCTCCCGAGCAGCGGCTGAGCTTCTTGTTCCCCCTAGGTGATTTATGTACGCCACAGCCGTGGCATTGTCTGACTGTATCCTGATCGGACGTCTTTGAAGACTCAACGACCATTTGTGAAGGCACAGCCTGATCGCTCTCAATTCGAGCAGATTGTTTGGCAACTTGGATTCTTCTGTCGACCAGAGGCCCTAATCCGACTGAATGCCCATCACTCCACCCAAGCCAGATAGGCTGGCGTCTGGTGTGATCACCGTCCATTGGAGAGGTAGGAGCGACTTTCCTGACCGAATCACCGGGGATCTCAGCCACCATAACAGGGAGTCTCTGACTGACTGGCTCACCTGGATCGAGCGATCCAAGGACAACGGAGATTTGTCCTATTTTGACAAAATCCCTTTCTGCAAGACCCTGGACTCACCATCCTGAGGCGTTCTGTGATGGTTATTAGCCGTGCCTGTAGTCCCCAGGAGGTTACCCAAATGCAGAGTGAAGAAGCTATGTCAGCAGCAGCAGTAGGAAAGGGCGGTGAAACGATCTGCAGAGCTTGCACCAGCGTTCAGGGAATGGCCGCCCAGTGTCCTGTATACACAGGAAACAGCGTGTGATAGCACATGGCATGCTGTCACTAGAGAGCTGCGGTGAAAAAAGCGCTCGGGCCTCAAGAAAATGGCCGCCAATGACTTGGCCGGACAGCGCCATGCGGCGACAAGTGAAAAAACACACCACAGAACAGTGCTGCCTCCAACCAGCAAAATATCTCCACAGGTACCTTTTTGGGACCCCCCCACACCGGAACCAGGACCATCGCTAACCGCATAGACCCCATACAGGTGAGAGACCCAGCGATCCCCTGTACACACACCACACAGCGGGGGGGAAAAGAAGATAGGGACGTGGGAGAGAAGAGAAGGAGGTGAGGTAGTCCCCGAATAGACCTCCCAGGAAATGCCCAGCTGCTCAACCCCCCGAAGCAGGGAGAGCCGTACTTACCAGTCCTGAAGAGCTGGGAGACATTCCATCACAGACCCACTCCTGCGCAGTTACAGGGTGGCTGCTGGCCTCGGTATACTGTGATCCAGACATCAGTACCCTGGTCCTATGTATACCCCGGAGCATTTAAGCTCACGACCACCTCTGGAGCTGAGGTATGTCGTGGCCTGCCGAGCCGTAGCTGCGACTTGCACACGCTCCATGGCCGGATTGGGGGGACTACAAGGATAACTCAATCAGCCTGTCACCCAGCCGGCAGTTGATAGAAGATCACAGGATCATTCATCTTGCGCAAAAGCATAAGTTCTGCATCAAAAAAATGGACCAAAGGGACCGCAGGGTTCCTAGGTCATTCTCCTTCACTAGACAAATTAAAACTGAAGCTGCTGGGGCAGCAGGGAGGGTTGTTAGCACAGGGTCCTCCCGCTGGGCGGTACTGACAATTCTGTGTATTGTGTTACAATTTTGCCTAGTTCTCCTAGTGGCAGGCTAACAAACCCATTTAGTTACAGAGAGGAGCTGTGTCAGTCGGTGAATATAAGAGAAATGTTCCTTTAAGAGGTATGGGCTGAAGTGACGTTTTGACGTCGCTTCCATCCTCCTATGGTATAGAGACGAGTGGGGGCCATCTTAGCCTCACCCGTCTCAATACCCAGCAACAAGGAGGACCCTTTCGCCTCCGCCCCTACCGACGGCTCCGGTAAGCGGCGGAGGGCGCAGGTGAACGGCGGGAGGGGGGGGGGGGTGGTACCTCTCCCGCCGCTGATAACCGTGATCTGGCAGCGAACCCGCCGTGGAGACCACCATTATCGTAAACAGGACCGCTTCCTGTAAAGAGGGATATCTCGGTTGTGGCAGCAGCTGCTGCCATTACCGAGATATCAATCTTCAAAGTACCGACGTATATGTACAGGAGGCGGTCCTTAAGTAGTTAAAGTGCCCCGAAAAACTCTCGCGCAGAAGCAAATGCATACGTGAGTAGCGCCGGCATATGAAACCACACATGTGAGGTATCACTGCAATCGTTAAGAGCAAAAGCAATAATTCTAGCCCTAGACCTCCTCTGTAACTCAAAACTGGTAACCTGCAGAATTTTTTTTAACATCCTCAATGGAGATTAAGGGTAAAAGTTTGTCATCATTCCACAAGCGGGCACAATTTTGAAGCGTGGCATGTTGGGTATCAATTTACTCAACGTAACATTATCTTTCACAATATATAAAAATTGGGTTAACTTTACTCTTGTCTTACTTTTTTAATTCAAAAAAGTTTGCTTGTAAGACCGCTGCGCAACTACAGTGTGACAGAAAGTATTGCAACCACTGCCATTTTATTCTCTAGGGTGTTAGAAAAAAATATATATAATGTTTTGGGGTTCTATGTAATTTCTAGCAAAAAAAAAAACAATTTTAACTTGTAATCAACAAGGAAGTGTCAAAAAGAGGCCCGGTCCTTAAATGGCTAAAGCAATGCGATGCAGTGTTGCATCGCAAAAAAATGGCCTGGTCATTAAGGGGGCAAATCCTTATGGTCCTTAACTAGTTAAGCTTATGATCTACCAGAACACACAGGGCCTTCTCCACCATGTATTCCCCCATATATATTCTTAGCCCCCAAATGCATAACTTTACATTTATCAACATTAAAATTTATTTGCCACATAGTTGCCCCATTAAACAGCGCATCGGCTAGTAAGTTAGAAACATCCTGTAAGGATGTTATTCCATGGAGTAAGAATTAAACACTACTCGCTGAATATAGTCATTTAGCCAGTTTTCTATTCAATTACAAACATATTTTTCCAGGCCTGTGTACTTTACCTTACACATTATCAGTGTAGGTGGAACTGTGTTGAAACGCTTTTGCAAAATCCAAGTACAGCACGTCCACAGCCTCTCTTTTGTCTAAAGTTTTACTTACCTCCTCATAAAAAGAAATCCGATAGGTCTTACAACCTCTGTCATGAATCCATGCTGTCTGTTGCTTAAAATGTTGATTCAGATCCTCAAACAAATTTTTGTTTCTACACAAAGATAACCCATATAAATACAAAATGCAGTTTTTAAATCAGGATTTAATTTAAGGGAAAAAAAAGCTGTCCAAGCCTGATTGGCCCTATGTGAAAAAGTAACTGCCCCCCAAACCGAATAACTGGTTGTACCACCCTTGGCGGCAACAGGAGCAGCAATCAAGCGTTTGCAATAACTGGCAATGGGTCTTTCGCATCGCTAAGAAGGAATTTTGGCCCACTCTACAGAATTGTTTTAATTCAGCCACATTTGAGGGTTTGAGCATGAATGGCCTATTTAAGGTCATGCCACAGCACATTAATCAGATTTAAGTCTGGACTTTGACTGGGCCACTCCAAAGCCTTAAATTTTATTTAGTTTTTTTGAGCCATTCAGAGGTGGATTTGCTTGATTTTTGGATCATTGTCCTGCTGCATAGCCCAAGTGTGCTTGAGGTCACAAACTGATAGCCGAACATTCTCCTTTAGGATTTTCTGGTAGAGCTCAGAATTCATGGTTCCATCAATTATGGCAAGTCGTCCAGGTCCTGAAGCTGCAAAGCAGTCCCAAATAATCACACTACCACCACCATGATTGACTGTTGGTATGATATTCTTTTAATGAAAAAAAAAATGAAGTTTTGTCTCATCAGGCCACATAATATTTGACCAAAAATCTTGGGAATAATCAAGATTTATATTATTTTTTGTCGAAATGTGAGGCGAGCCTTTGTGTTCTTTTTTGGGCAGCGGTGGTTTTTGCCTTGTAACTCTCCTATGGATGCTATTTTACCTAGTCCGAGTTTTTCCGAGTGTTGAATAATGAACACTGATCTTACTGGAGGCAAGAGAGGCCTGCAGTTCTTTAAATTTTGTTCTGGGGTTTTCAGTCATTGTCATGCTCTTGGAGTAATTTTGGTAGGTCGGCCACTCCTGGGAAAGTTCAGCTCTTGTGGATAATGGCTCTCACTGTGGTTCACTGGAGTCCCAAAGCCTTAGAAAAGGCTTTGTAACACTTTCCAGATGGATACATGTCAATTACATTGTTTCTCATCTGTTCTTGAATTTCTTTAGATCACAGCATGTTGCGTTGCATTTTGAGATCCTTTAGCATGCTTCACTTTGCCAGACAGCTTATTTTTTAGTGATTTATTGATACAATTGGTCTGGCCTGAGTGCAGCAATTGAAATTTAACTCCACTTTCCAAAAAATGTATTCATGATATAGCGGGGGGGGGGCTAATTACTTTTTCACATAGGAACATGCAAATTTATGCTATTTTTCCCTTAATAAATAAAATCATCATTTAAAAACTGCATTTTGTATTTACTTGGATTATCTTTGGTAATATTAAAATTTGATGATCTGAATCATTAAAGTGTGACAAATATGCAAACAAGAAAAAAACAACAGAAAGGGGGCAAATACTTTCTCCCAGCACTGTATATACTGAAATGTATGCAGCTATAGATGCTATACTGTAATGGCCATGCTCAGCGATATATAGTGTAATTGTAATAGGGTGGCAGACAACCTGGCATGAACAGACACTATCTGGGAGGGTCACTGACACCGATGTTGCTAGTGACACTAATACAGTGAGCAGCGATAATATTGTACAATGATACTGTACTAATGACACTGGCTGGGAAGGGGTAACATCTAGGGGCAATCTAGAGGTTAACTGTGTGTCTAAGTGTAATGTGTACTACTTTTACTTTCTGACCTGGCTGTTTTTTCTCCATGCTACGTAGGTAGAAGAAAGAGTCAGATTGCTGTTCCTATGCACACGGAGTTCTGTGTTTTTGTAAACACAGAACTCTGTCTTTAGTTGGACACAGCCGATTGGCTGAAATGTGATGCCAAACTTTGCTGTGTCCAATTTGATCCTGGAGGACAGCCTGTTGTCCAACCTGCCTGCGCCGCCCATCCACAGCAAATAGTTGCATATACTTAGGTTGAAAAAAAAAAGAGACATGTCATCTAATTTAACCAATAAAAGGGAGAAAATCTACTGTGGGTGGACAGAAAGTAGTTAAACGCTTTCTAGTGCTGCAAAACACCACAAACAGCCTTATTGTATTACCTGCTCAAGAACATAATCCGCACTGGAATCAATAACTTTGCCAAGGTCTCTGTACTGTCCAGAGTATTTGATGTAGCCCCATGTGAGGAGTGCAATGAGCAGCAGCCCCATTGCACAATTAAACAGTTGTGCCACCACACTTAAACCGACAAATCCTGTGATACCAGAAGCCATGTATAATGCAACCACCAGGGCTAGAAGTACAGCTGGAGTACGGAAGGCTGTGAAGATATTCTTGCTCTCATTGTGCTTGCAGAAAGAAGTATACATGTCATCAAGGCTCTTCTCCAACTCTTCTTTGTATTGTTGGCTGAACTCCACTCCTCCCATTTTCTTTGCACGGTCAAACTGAGACAGGGCCTCATCCCTACAGGCAGCATCTCTATCTCTCAGGACATCTGGTGACACATATGGCTTCTCACCACCACAAATCTATAACAAAGAACACAGGAGAGTCAAATAATCATATGAAATAAAAACTGCATTGTGTCTTAGACAAAAAGCAACCAATTACAGTTAAAATGACTACTCTAAATTGCTAAGGATAGAAATGTTATTAGGTAAAATATGTTGCACAATAAGTAACTCCATTATTTTATTAAAGGTTTTTTTTTAACTTTCTCCCGCAATATATTTTATTGAACAAAAACTCAAAGGTTACAAATAGCAAAGAATGGCTCCTCCAGTGGCTTCTTATGGCATTGTAGCGATGTGTTACAGACAATATATACACAAGTCAGTGCCTTTGAAGGAAAAAGTTGAGAGAGATAATATAAAAGAGGATGATTAGGCATTCACAGGATTTGATGATGGCTGGCGACAGTGGTAAGGGCACACACATCCACTCACCTTCTCCATGCTGCTGTTGTATAAGTCTTTGGCAGAAGCCACCGCTGCCAGGTTATTGGCCTCAGCAGTTGCCTGAGCAAAGATATGAAAACATTAGTTCAGAAGAAAAAATAATGGTGTTGAGAAAGGCAAATAAAATCCTACATACCTGTAGCATAGATTTGGGATGTGGTAAATCTTCTCCTTGGTATATTTTTATGTAAGCCTAAAAAAATAAAAAATAAAATTTTTTAACCAAGTGATTGCACAAAATCAGGCTTAATCTTATAAAGAAACCTTTTTGCAAGGCAGCAACATAATCACACATTGGTGGTTTACAAGAGCATATTAAAAATGTCATCCTTCACTAACGATGCAGTTTGATAAAGTTATCTGCTTCATACAAATAGCATCATTGCCTGTTTTGCCCAAACTAACCAATGATAACAGAAGTCAGATATGGTAGGTACTTAAAGTATTGGTGGGCTATTTTTTATGGTTGATTGTTTAAAAATGTTCTCTTTGCAGTGCATTATTTCCCTTCCAGATTGCTCTGATACTACCAGTGTAGGGGGCTGGAACACACTAGAGCTGAAAGTATTCAGAAGTGGAGTATTGGGGTAAGGAGGTAGGCAGCAAAATACTGGCCTTATGTCAACTCGCTTAAACCAACCTTCATAACAGAAGGCAAGAATATAGATTGTAGATCGCCATTTTGGTCTGGACACATTTTTTAAGTTGAAGTAGAACTTTAGTCAGAAAATTAAGTCCTGCTAGATCACTTCAGGCTGGCCCCTTTTGCAGGTATATCTATGTAAAACATTAAAAATAAGTGTCTATATTGTTTAAAATCCAACAATACAATGTTTTACCCTTCTCTGCATGTGTTAAGTTGCTCTCTATTTTTAGGCACTGACAAATTTGTAGAGGCCGATCTACTGTTAGTTTTAAAGCAGAATTAAAGTAGAGGTCCATCCTAGACAAAGTAAAATGTCTTACAGGTTTTATTATCTAGCCAGTGACATACCATAAGCCTGTTGGACATTCGTTCCCATTTTCTTCTAAAGGATTTTTATAACAGCTTACCTGTAAAATCCTTTTCTTTTGAAGTACGTCACGGGACACAGAGCCATAGTAACTACTATGTGGGTTATAGTCTACCTTCAGGTGCTGGACACTGGCACACCCTAAACAGGAAGTTGCCTCCCTATATAACCCCTCCCACTTCTGGGAGTATCTCGGTTTTGTAGGAAAGCAATACACATGTAAACTAGAAAGAGGGAGGGGACCTCTGTGTCCCGTGATATACTTCAAAAGAAAAGGAATTTACATGTAAGCGGTTATAAAAAATTGTATTTTCCTTAATCGTACATCACAGGACACAGAGCCATAGTAGTTACTATGTGGGATGTCCCAGAGCAATGCCAACTGAGGGGAGGGAGACACAACCAAGTAGGGACCCATGAGATCAGAGGATTTATACTGCTGCCTGCAGTACACTGTGCCCAAAGGCGACATCCTCTTGTCTTTTTACATCCACCAGATAGAATCTGGTAAATGTATGGATGGAAGACCAAGTTGCGGCCTTGCAGAATTGAGCCATGGAGGCTTGGTGATGCACTGCCCACGAGGCACTAAGAAGCCCTAGAGGAACACGTTTTGATTTGAGAGGGTAGAACAACCTCTTTAAACCATAAGCTTGAACGATTACTTGTCAAATCCATTTAGAAATAGTAGATTTCGATGCTGCCTGTCCTCTTTTACGACCTCCAGGCAAAACAAACAAAACATCAGTTTTCTGAATCTGAGCAATCATCTTTAACCACATGCCGACCGGGCCATAGCCGAAAGATGGCTACAGCACGGTCGGCTTATTCTGGGAAAGTGTCCATGGATGTCCTCCCAGAATTTTGCTCCTGCGTGCCCCCTGGGGCGCGCACCCGGGAACATCTGCATCACAGATCATGGTAAACGGCCTCTGATCGTAACCGTTTACCACGTGATAGCTCCGTCAAATGACTCCGGTTCCTCCCTCCCCTCTCTGTACCGATCCGTACAGTGAGAGGGGAGATGCAGAGAGGGGGAGAGAGATTGCAGCAGCGCTGTGGGCTGGATGTGAAGTGCCCACAGCGCTGCTCAGTGCCAACACTCTGCCAACAATCTGCCATAAATTTTAAAAGAAACAAAGAATATTTTATTTTTTGATTAATAGCGCAAAAAATAAGAAACCCAGTGGTGATTAAATACTACCAAAAGAAAGCTCTATTTGTGTGAAAAAAAGGACATTCATTTGGGTACAGTGTTGCATGACTGAGTAATTGTCATTCAAAGTGTGAAAGTACCAAAAGCTGAAAATTGGTCTGGTTAGGAAGGGGGTTTAAGTGTCCAGTGGTCAAGTGGTTAAGTAGACATTGACTTCTCTCACCACATCAAGAGAACGTAGTGATTTTTATTCCAAAGAACAGGATTCTAGAAAAATGAAAGTAGAACAATATTCTGGTTTAGATAAAAAATGTATACTACCTTTGGTAAAAAGTTAGGATGAGGATGCAATACTACCTTATCCTTGTTACCAATAAAAATATGTCTCTTTACAAGAAAGAGCAGCCAACCCTTTTTGCAGCAGAAATGGTAACCAGAAAAAATTGTTTCCTTGTCAAAAAAGGACCAAGGGAATATGTCGTATCGTCCCAAAAAAAGGCTGTTTTGTAATGCAGACAAAACTAAATTCAAGTCCCAAGGGTTCAGGGGCTACCTAACCGGAGATTAAGCCGTGTTAACGCCTAAATAAAGTTATGAACCAAAGAATGCAAAGTGGTCGTTGAAGTAATACGGATAAGGCCGAGAACGGTCATTAGAAGCACTCAAGGCCAGCTTTATGTCTCACGCCATCTGCAGAAAAGTCAAGGACTCTACTTCGACTTATTTCCTGGGGTGCAGCTCCTGGTTTCACATCAGGAGACATATGTTTCCCAGACTCCATATTATATAACCATGGAGGCCGGCTCTCTAGCATTAACCAAGGTAGAAAACTACCAAACCTGACAGCCCACGCTTCTTCAAATTGTGGGTCTTAATAGCCAAACCATTAAATTTAGCATCTGTAAAGAAGGATGGAACTCCGGACCTTGCGAGAGAAGGTCTGGTGGTGAAGGTAGGGCCCATGGGTCCCCTACTGCCATCTCTACAATCTCTGCATACCAAGATTTCCTGAATCCCGCCAGGGGTCACAAGAACCAACGACTTGCCTTCCTGCTTGATCCTGCGAAGAAGTCGTGGACGCAGGCAGAATAGGAGGGAATGCACAAATCCGCAAGAACCGATTTCACAGGAATAGCAAGGCATCTGCTCCGCATGCTAGCGGATCCTTTGTTCCTATTCCTATAATGAATAAAACAGTGTACTTTGCCTAAGATAGGATAAGATTCACCTTTCTCTGGGCCGCACAACTTCTTGTGCCCCCTTGGTGATTAATATAGGCCATTGCTGTGGCATAGACAATATTGAATCCTGGCAAGACAATACCTTAAACTCAACGTTCAGGCCCTCAGGACCAAATGCTCTGCCTGAATTTCTAAAATGTTAATAGGCAAGGCCATTTCTAATCTGGGCCACTTCTCCTGGACAGCTGTCTCTTTCAGGACTGCCTTTCAACCTAAACAAAATAAGGTTGGGGCATATGTTGTTACCATTTTCCAGGTAACTGAAAGAAGGATTTTTCCCTTTGCAGAATTTTGGATGTTAACCATAAAAATGAGGCTTCGGCACACCCAGCCTACAGCACCTGGTATTTCCAGGTGGTCTTTCATCCGTGTACTAACCAGGCCAGACCCTGCTTAGCCTCCAAGATCAGACGAGATTGGGTGCTATCAGGGTAATGTGGCCGTAGGTTTTGGAGTCAGACACATTGGGAATGTAGAGCTTGAATCCTTTGTTTCAAAAGGATACTGTTTTGCAGCAGTCTAGAATGAAACTGAGCATAAAGAACGGCCCCGAACGAAGCAACAATCTTTCCCAACAACCTCATGCAAAGTTGAATAGGAGAAATTCCTCTTGCTTCGACTACCTAAATCCGTTCCTTTATGGTGCCGATCTTTGCCTGTGTTAAGAATACCCTTTTCTGGGTGTACCTATGATCAGACACAAGTATTTTCTTCATGGTTTTAAAGAAGATTCCTCCTAGGTTGAGAATCTGACCTAGATATTCCAGATAGTCGAATGTGGTGACCATATTTTGGTCTAAGTGGGCTACCAACTCGTCTATCAAGAACAGATCGACTAGGTAAACCATAATCGTTATTCCTTGGGCCCTCAATCTGGCTAGAAGAGGAGCCAGAACCTTTGTACTCAAGGTGCAGCAGCTAGATTGGAAAGCAGAACTACACACTGAAAATTAAGATTTTCCACTTTGAAAGTAGATATTACTAGTGAGCGAGGAAATAGGCATATGGAGATAAGCATCTTTGACGTCAATTGACTCCAGAAGTTCTCCTCCTTGTAGGATGGAGATAACAGATTGGATTGACTTCATGCAAAAAAAGAGATTATATTCAGGAATTTAATTTTAGATTTTTTTTTAAACATAAGTTTTTATTCGATTTTCACAGATAACAAAATCGCATGGTGTACATATCAATACATTTTACAACAATCGTAAGATACACGGTAACATCTTGGATTAGTAGTTAAATGAACAGTATAGATAAAACTGTGGAGACAACCATAAGAAGCCTCCTTATATAGTTTCCTTAAAAGAGTAAAGCTGGAGATCACCTCTTAGCCCCGGCGGGGCTCCCCTCTCTCCCCAGACACCCCTTACGGGATCTATTCTGTGTCCAAGGGGAGAGCAGGCCCCCCCAAGGTTTGGCTGGAGAACCCAACCGTTTGAGAAACAGTATGTTAAAAGACCATAATACGGTAGTTACTTAATAACAACAATCTAACAGTTCAACTCTCTAGTAGCGGAGTGGACAAAACCTGTCGAAACATTGTCAAAATAGTGCCTAAATATATCAGGGTAAAGAGGGTCATTTTCCCAATGGAAGAATATTAGTAAGTGCAATCCATGTAGACCAGGGGCTCCAATTTTGGATAGCCTGGTTTTTATAGGGACTGCTACGAGCTATTAATAGTTCATATACGTGATGTAGATGCGTGGTGCTGATCACATCTGAGAGGGTTGGTGGAGTGGGATTCCTCCACCGTCTGGTGATTTCCAATCTCGCAGCCAACAGGATGTGTGAGATAGAGTATCTCACCTTCATTGGATATTGATCTAGATTCAGGGATAGTAGAGCTAGATCAGGACGAGGGGAGATTGTGACTTGGGATACATCGGATATTAATTGGAATATTGATGTCCAAAAGGAAGTCAGTACGGGGCAGCTCCAGAAAATGTGGAGCATATCCCCCTTATTCCCACATTGCCTCCAACAAGTCGCGGAGTGCTGATCTGAAAATTTAGATACCCTATCTGGAGTTAGGTACCATCGTTGCGATAATTTGATAGTCAGTTCCCACAGGGTGGTGCATTTAGTGTAACGGTAGGTGGCTTTGATAGCTGTGGACCATTGTTCAGTAGTGTACGTGTTGTTGAGATCTTTCTCCCATTTGAGCATAGGAGTAGATTTATCCAGTATGTGTTTCTGTTGGAGTAGGTTATAGAAGAGTGAGATGCCCTTGTGTTTACAAGTCGGGATTGTAAGAAAAGTCCACGCAGGATGGGGAATTTTACAGGTCCAGTTAGGGGAAGCATGGAGGTAATGTTTGGTCCTTAGGTATAAGTAGAGATCCGTGTCTGGTAGGCAGTATTCTCGTTGTAGGGCGGGGAAGGGTTTAACTAGCCCCTTTGTGAAGAGGTCGTCAATATGTATTATACCCTTAGTCTGCCAGGATGTAAAGGACACCAGGTCAATTTTCTGTTGGAGAACTAGTAGAGGAGTTTTAAGGGTGGCTCTGTTGGTGTAGTTGGTGGTTAGATGTAGGAATCTTTTCCAGTTCCTGAGAGTGGCTAGCATCGTAGGGGGGAAGCGCGAGTTCTTAGGAATAGGATATGTGGAGGATAGTAGCCAGGCAAGGAGATGTTGGCCCGGGGTAAGTGATGCTTCTAACTGTCCCCAAAGAGTGCTTTGATTAGGAGTGATCCATTCTCGCAGTTGCGTCAGTATGGCTGCCATATAGTAGTCATGGAAGTCAACGTAACCCGCCCCCCCCCCCCCCGCTGAACGGAGTTTGATAAGGTGTTTATGAGCGCTTCTAGCTTTTTTACCTTGCCATATGAAAGCGGATAGAATGGTTTGTAATGATCTAAGGTAGGAGAGGGGGATGGTGATCGGTAAAGTCCTAAATAGGTACAGTATTTGGGGTAGATGGAGCATTTTAAAGGCTGCAAGGCGGCCCATCCACGACAGTTCAAAGGACGCCAGTTTGCGGAGGTCAGTCTGTAACTGAGTGCGAAAGGGGATGAAGTTGTGGCAGAATAGATCTGTCGAGTTCTTAGTTAATTGAACCCCTAAGTAAGTAATGCTCTTATCAGCCCATGAGTATGGAAGCTGGTGTTGAAGTTTAGATCTGGTAGAGATGTCTAGGCTTAGGTTCAAGATTTGAGATTTAGTCTCATTGACTTTGTAAAACGATACTCTGCTGAATTGCGCAAGGGTCCTTTGGACTGCCGGGAGGGAGGCGGTGGGGTTAGAAAGCATAAGAATTACGTCGTCCGCGAATAGGCTAATCTTATGAACGTGCTTGCCTATGGTTATACCTTGTATTTGATCGTTCGCTCGGATAGATTGTGCAAGGGGTTCTATCACTAGATTGAAGATTAGGGGGGACAGGGGGCAACCCTGTCTGGTGCCATTGGAGATGCCAAACGGGGATGAGAGCGTATCCGCCAGTACACTCGGGCAGAGGGAGAGGAGTATAGGGCCATTATAGCACTGTAAATGGTTCCGGTAAACCCAAATTTTCCTAGTACCGCTGACAGGTACCCCCAATGTACTCTGTCAAACGCTTTTTCAGCGTCTAGGGACAGGAGTACAGAGGGGGCACCCGTGAGCGGCACCTGGTGGATGATGTCCACCATACGCCTTGTGGCGTCAGAGGCTTGGCGTCCCTTTGTGAAGCCAGATTGATCGAGATGTACAAGGGCTGGGATAATGTCCAATAGTCTGTTGGCGATCATTTTTGCGTAAATTTTTATATCGACGTTGAGTAAGGAGATGGGACGGAAATTTTGGGGCGTATTAGGTTCCTTGCCTGGTTTTGGTAGGGTTATTACGATTGCACTCAGCATGTCTTTGGAGAATGAGGAAGATTGAGCTGCCGAGTTGTATACCTCGCAAAGTACAGGGGCTAGTAGTTTATGGAAACGTTTGTAGTATTCCCCGTTGAACCCATCGGGACCAGGGGCTTTAGCACTTGGGAGTTTTTTGATCGTGTATTCTATTTCAGGGACCGTGTAGGGCTCGTTAAGGCTATTTAGTTGGGTGGGTGATAATGCGGGGAGATCAATTTTAGATAGGAAGCTCAGAATGTCATCTTGAGTGGGTTGTATGGTACCGTCGTCCGTTTTAGGATTATATAGATCGCTATAATACGAGCTAAATGCGTCTGCTATTTCAGTGGGTTTAAGAATTTTAGCTTTAGTGTGAGGATGGTATAGATGTGTTATCTTGGATTTAATCCTGTGGCCTTTTATTCTCAGGGCCATCAGTTTACCCGCTTTATTGCCCGTGGAGTAGTTAGAGGCTTTTAGTTTGGTGTATGATTTTCCAAATGACTCTAGTAACAATGACCGTAGCTCATGACGTAGTTTAAATATCTGTGATTGGGTAGCAGAGGAGGGGTTGTGTTTGTTAAGAGATTCAGCAGCCGCTATATCAGCAGTCAATTTGTCCAAAAGTTGAGATCTTTTTTTCTTCGCTCTGGCTCCTGCCTGAATAAGCACACCTCTAATAACCGCCTTGTGGGCGTTCCACACTTTTTCCGGATCGGATACAGAATGGGAATTAATAGAAAAGAATTCCTCTATTTGTTGCTGAACATGCGAGGCTACTGTCGGATCATTAAGGAGATAGCTGTTTAACCTCCACAATGTGGGGTGAGATTGGCGCGTTTTCGAGTTGATGGTAATACTAATAGGAGCGTGATCCGACCAGGTGGTAGTGTGAATCACCGAGGCTGATACTTTTGAAAGCAGAAATTTATCTGATAGAAATAAATCTATACGCGAGTAGGTGTTATGACGCGGTGAAAGAAACGTATAGTCACGTTCAGTCGCATGACAACACCTTCACACGTCAAACAAATCATTAGCTTGAAGAAAGCCCTCTAGTGGCGAGGTAAGTCTCTTACAACCTGCTGTAGAGTCCATGAGGTAATTAGGGACGAGATTAAAGTCTCCACACCAGAGGACGTGCCCCTGTTGGAGAGATTGGACTTTCTTCCATAGGGATTTAATAAATTGCATTTGGCGAAGGTTGGGGGCATATAGGGACACTAGAGTATATTTCGTGTTGTTGATCTTACATAGCAGGATAATGTATCGGCCCTCATCGTCCGTGATGCATTGTTGGAGATGAAAGTCAACAGTGTCCCTTACAGCAATGAGAACACCTCTTTGCTTTTTCGTGAAGGAAGATTTGAAGACATGAGGAAACAACTTATGCTGGCAAGTAGGTGGAGAATCTTTGGTGAAATGTGTTTCTTGAACACAGAGCACATCACTCTTGAGTGACATGGCCGTTTTCCATAAGGATGCCCGTTTAGCCGGATGATTTAAACCCTTAGCATTCAGGGATAGGAAGGTGAACGACATGGTGGTAAGTGATCGTGAGTGAAAAGTAGTTGCACTTACAGTTTGGAGATGTCTAGTCCAACGACCGCTGATTATTATTGTACCTTAATCGCACAGGAGGTTGCGGTGGTTAATCCGTTGCGAGGATTACGGTGGGAGTAGTAGTAATCGGGTAAGCGATAATTGAGGTGTGGAGCGGTCTCGGTCAATCACGTTGCTTCAAGAGTTGGTATACCGGATATTCAGGAATACTAACGTGAGCTGAAAACAAAAACACACAAAAAAGAAAAGAAAAAAAAAGAAACAGAACAGCAAAAATTCAGCTTGTCGAGATGCAGCTAACAGTGGCTGGGCGGTTTTGCACAACAGATCAGCTAACACCCGCCTCGAACGGGAGCTGACTAACTGGGGGGTAGAGTCAAGGTTCAAGTAGAAGCGAGCCTGGGGCCGGCCCGGATTAAACATTGTAGCTCATACTGAAACGGGCAAGAGAGCTCACTTTGGTTTGAGTGGAAGACGTTCCCTCTGACGGCCATGGGGAGGGGAGGCCTGTTTGTTAGGGCCTGGCTGGTTATTCTGAGTTAATTCCTGGTGGATACCCCAGGAGTTGAGCAGTTTCAGTCCTCCTTCCAGGGTAGATATCGTGTGAGGGATGCCGTTGTAAGTTACCAGAATGGTAGCCGGGTGGCGCCATTTGTACAGCACTTTGTGGTTAGTGAGGGCTTTTGTAATTGGTTTCAATTGCCTCCGCAACTGAAGTGTATATTGTGATAAGTCGGCAAACAACTGGATGTCTGCATAGGGTGCAGGGAAAGTGACCAGAGCCCTGGCCTTGGATAGTATCTGCTCTTTCGCCTGAAAGAAGTGGATTCTCAGAAGGACATCGCGCGGTACTGATTCCGCTAGGTGCTTTGGCTTGGGGATTCTGTGGATGCGGTCTATTGTCAGCTCTATGGGGGAGAGTTCAGGTAGCATGACAGCAAACATGGTGCTAGCAAACTTGTGAAGGTCCGCGGGGGGCACCGTTTCTGGTATACCGCGAATTTTCACATTATTGCGGCGAGAGCGGTCCTCGAGGTCCGCTAATTTATGTTTGATCCATTCTGTGTCCTCCTTTTGTGCCATGCACGAGTCCACTAAATCATTTACAGTCTCTGTACATTCCTCCATTTTGTCCTCCATGTACTGTACCCTGTCACCCATGTGTCTCATTTCTGCTGAAAAATTGTGAATCAGTGATGACAAGTTAGACATAAGGGATGACTGGAGGGATAATAGCATGTCTTTCATGGTTGAATCCAATACTGGCTGGCCCGATGTGGGAAATGCCGCTATGGAGGACTGAAGTGATGCTATTGCATTGGTATTGTGGAGATTTGTAACTCACTGTGGCTCCGGCCTGGTAAGCTGTATCCAGGTGCATCCGCGCCTTGGCTGGGCTCTGGGAGTTCGGTGTAGGTGGAGGTGAATCCGCCCGGGGTGAGGATGGATGGTCACTCGTTATTTCTCCCGGGTCTCCGTCAGGTAGGTCTGTATAGGCCGTTGAGCTCCGCGTTGCTGCTCCGGCGGCGCCATCTTGCCTGGGCCCTCCACGCTGAAAGGAGAGGGCTGTCAGCTTTTGGACGTTTCGTTCGTCTTTACGCTTGCGGGAGGACATGCCTGAGGGACGTGCGGATCTCCCGGTGGTCGGTGATCGGTTCGGCGGATGAAATCTTGCCCGTTATGCTGTGGATGTCCGG
Organism: Lithobates pipiens; assembly: GCF_037356315.1. Lineage (NCBI taxonomy): Eukaryota > Metazoa > Chordata > Amphibia > Anura > Ranidae > Lithobates > Lithobates pipiens. The sequence goes on along the minus strand of NW_027507898.1, from coordinate 1,019,640 downwards.
TCGGCTAGCGGGAGCCTCAAGCGCAAGCGTCCATCCGGATTGCGCGCAAACCACGCCCCCTAATTTTAGATTTTTGAGATCCAGAATGTCCATTTGGATTTAACCAAACCCCAACCTCTGCTCTTACATAGGGGCCATCATGAACACCTTTTGCCAAAAGATGGTCCAATGCTTGAGAGAAAGATTTCTTTTTCTCTGGATCCTTAGTAACGCATGATCTGAGAAAACGAGGAGACACTTGGAACTCCAGTCTGTACCTTGGAGCTATTGAGGAAGTCCCCTATTCGTCTTGACACTCCTTTTTGCCAGATCCCTGAGAACTCCAGAAGAATTCTCCCTATTGAGCAAATGGGGGCACCTCCTCATAAGTTGCTACAGTATCTTATAGACTTCCTCCCCCCAAGACCTCTTTTGTCCCTGGGGTTAACCCAGAGGATTAACCTTTGAACCTGGCGGCGGAAGCCGTCGTGACTGCCTGGAGGCTGATGCTCCTGGCACAGAAGAATGAGCTTTGAAATAAAAATATATTTACTCCTTCACTTAAAAATGGCAAAAGGGGTATCTTTCTTTTACTAGAAATTCTTTGGATATATTATCCAAAATATCCCCAGATAGCCGTTTAACTGCAAAAAGGACTAGCCAGGAGCTTCTTGCATGACGCTTAGCGAAGGGCTTTAGCGAACCCAAACACTCAGTTAAGGGTACATAAATGTGGAGCGGATCATTCAGGAAGAAATTGTACCATCAATCTTACAGAATGTGAAAGCCGACTCTTACGCATTTGACACCTCAGAAGAGAAGTCATCAGCCTCATCATGGTCCCCTGAGGGAAATCATCTTCTCCTGCCCCTAGTTCCTCAGTTTGAGGGTCTTAGGAAATTGGAAGAGAACCTGTTGCATTGTGACCAAACTGGGATGCAATTAAAGTCGCTAATTTTTTTTTTTTAAACCTACCATGGAGGGAAAAAAGTAAAATTAACAGAAGCTGCAGTGTTGAAAACAGTTGCAAAAATTTCATGGCCTCGATCTCACTCTGACCAGCCATCCCCTCTATGGGGAGGATGCCATTTGTAGAGTAGGCTTTCCAGAGCTTGAGGGAAACCCTTTTAGCTACTTTTTTGGGGGTGTTTAAACCCACCCCCTTCTGAATATAGGCCGATGCATAAAGCAGAGGTACTACAAGAAGAAATCGCATCCATTGCTTGAGCATTAGTCAGCCACTGCCGCTGCTATTAAAGGGCAGCACAGTGGTGTAGTGGTTAGCACTCTCACCTGGCAGTAAGAAGGGTCGCTGGTTCGTATCCCAACCACGACACTACCTGCCTGGAGTTTGCATGTTCTCCCAGTGCCTGCGTGGGTTTCCTCCGGGTACTCTGGTTTCCTCCCACAATCCAAAGACATGCAGATAGGTTAACTGGCTTCTGTCCAAAATTGGCCCTAGTATATGAATGGGGACCTTAGATTGTGGGCTCCTTGAGGGTAGGGACAGACATGAGTGTGCAATGTACAGGGATAGGGACAATTGTAGACACTCACTCAGGTTGAACTGGATGGGCTGGTGTCATTATTCAACTTAACCAACTATTAATGCTCAGCCTGATGCAATAGTAAATGTGTCAAAAGGAATGCTTGTGTCACCAAAACCTCTTGTCCCTCCGCAGCATGCAGCAAGGAGGAAAAAATGGCGAAGAGGGAACCTGGAAGCTGCGGAGTAGGGCGGCGCACCGTTCGTTTTGTTTTTGGTTTTTCTCCTGGTGGGAGAAAACGGCACAGTTGAGGGGCGTCTAGTGGGGAGGAAAACCCCCCCAGACTTACCGGAGGTCTGATGCTGGCTGGAGTAAAGGAAGCTGCTGTACCGTGAGCTCTCAGAGGGAGCGAGAGAAGGTATGTGCTCTATACAGCCCCCAGTGGTGACACAGACATGACAACATTCACTAAATTAAAAGGAGACATTCATAAGAAAAGTCAAAAATTTCTTAGAAAACGCCACTTACTTTTCCCGCCGCAGGATTTTCCGTGGTAAAACCAGCAGACCTAATCTTTACCCATCACGGTGGGTTCCGTTAACAAACCTTCAGGAGCTGGGGACCCTTGGGGAAACCCACAATCCTGGACCTGTAAAAGCACCCCGCCAGTAAAACTTTATAGCCTTAATACCAAAAGTACTGGATCCCAGGGGCCAGCTCTCTAAAAAGAGAAGCGTTTACAGGCAAAACCTAATTTCTTCAGACACGAGGCCCGGGTACCATTCAATTCGGCCAAAAAGACACTTTGAATGGATCTGGCTGCATAGCTAACCCCAGCAAGGATTGCTCCAATGGAGCTCAGCACAGCACATCTTTGCTCGTGACAAACACCTTAGACATTGGCGAAAAAACAGACATACTGCCAATAGTGGAAGGGGTTATATAGGGAGGCAACTTCCTGTTTAGGGTGTGCCAGTGTCCAGCACCTTAAGGTGGATTATAGCCCACATAGTAATTACCATGGCGCTGTATCCCGTGATGTACGTTTAAAGAAAATCCCTGCATCTACAGACATCCACAATCTAACACTAACCTATCTAGCTCTGTAAAGAAGAAATAAGTATACATACCTTTTCTGCAGCTGATCTGACCCGATCCCACACTGATCTGTTATCCGCGGCTGCTCTGTGTGGGTGGGTACAGAGGACACATCTGACAACAGAAGCTGCATAGTAAGTCTTTTGGTGATGTCACTCCCCATTAATTTCACAGCCGTTGTCGGCTGTGTCCTCTGCAGAGCTTCCGCTGCTGGATCGGCTTCAGAAAAGGTATTTATAGGGATTTCTTCTTTACAGGGCTAGATAGGTCAGTGTTATAATATGGATGTCTGTAGATGCAGAGACCCTCCTATCCTTTACAGCCAAGGAAGCTGCTTCAGTTTGATCTGCAACTGCCATGATGCTGCACATGTGATCATTTATGACACCAGACATTTGATGGTTTGACAGTTTGGTTCAGGACACAAGCAAATGTGACAGCAATCCCGGCATTCCAGGAATGTAACTTTTTTTGAAACCATTAAATCAGTGGGTTTAGCTCCGCTTTATGATTTAGACCCCTTTCACACTGGGGCGGTCCGGGCGTTAGTGGTAAAGCACTGCTGTTATAGTGGCGCTTTTAATCCCCGCTAGCGGCCGAAGAGAAGGGGAATAGCGCCCGTGTTGCTGCGCTGGCGATACGATTTGCAAGCGTTTCGGCAGCACTGCCTATTCATTTCAATGGACAGGGACATTTTTTCCCATCCTGCAAGTGTGCTGCCCAGTGTGGAACCACACTGGGGTGGCTTGACAGGCACTTTTCAGGCGCTATTTTAGTGCTAAAATGCCTGAAAAGTGCCCCAGTGTGAAAGGGGTCTTACTGCTGTTTATTATTTTTTATCAAGCTGTTATAGCTAATATTCCGTTGTATTAAACCATTTTACACTAAGTTCCGGTTCACACTGGGGAGATCCGTCAGGCAACTTAGCTGCCTGACAAGTCGCCCTCCATGCAGTGCAATGGAACCGTTCTAATGGGAGCGACTCCAGTTGCCTCGACTTAGAAAAATGTTCCTGTACTACTTGGGGGTAACTTTGGAGCGGCTTGCATTGACTTCTATTAAAGAGGTCACAATGTGTAGGGCGCCTACAGAGTTGAACCACTTTGAAGCCACCCCAGTGTGAACTGGTGTGTCGAGAAAGGTCCCCCATCGGATAATGCCCGTCCTGTACGACGCAGGCGCAGTACGGAGCTCAACAGAGCAGCCAAAAATCTCTGAATGTGAACAGCTGTTGATCAGCTGTACACGGCGACTGCGCAATCAAGACGTCATTGTGCCACACACTCCCGATGCTAATGCAACTCTGCAAGGGGCGGATGCATACAGAAGAGGCTGCATGATAGGCAGAGCTCATACGATGGGGGTGGATTTCTCAAAGGGGCGGATGCATTATTGGGAATCGTGTAAGGGGTGGATGCCAAACATCAAAATCAGCACTGATACTGTGGCAAATTGCATGTGTTAGGTAGTTAAATAGGTCCTGCAAACCCGCCCACCAACATTGTAAAACCCACCCTTCAGTTGTGTAAACACGCCCCGCAAAGACGTGTAGTTTATTGAGAAAACCACCCCCAACGTATCAGTTCTACCCATCATTGTAAAAGACGGCCTCTTCCGTAGGCATCCACCCCTTACACGCTTATCAATAATACATCTGCCCCTTTGAGAAATCCACCCCCATCATATGAGCTCTGCCCATCATACACCCTCTTCTGTATGCATCCGCCTCTTGCGAGTTCAATGAATAATACACCCGTCCCTTGTAAAGAGCATTGGGAGCATGTGGCACAATGTAGTCTCAATAGTGTAGGTGCTGTGTATAGCTGATCAACAGCTGCTCATGTTCGGAGACTTTCGGCGCCTCCTTTGTCCTCTATACTGTGCAAGAGCTGCACCTGTGCAGTACAGGGCGGGCATTATCCGACGGGGGACCTTTCTCGTCAGAACACTGGCACTACCATTTCCATTATTTACTTTAGGTATCATTTTACTGATAACAACAACTTTGTATCTTTACAGCAGGATGAACCCTCGCTAAAACCTATGAGCACTACATATGGAAAACGTAATGACATTCTGAACAGTAGTAACTATACAAGAGCTATACCTGTTTTATTGTGAAACATCCACAAACTAAGAACAAGGTCATATAAAGAGAGGAACTTACCCTGAAATATTCAAGCAGTCCTCGGCAAGTAACCTTTGCACCATTTATCTCTTTCTCCATAAGGCTACCAGGTTCAAGGATAAGTGGCACCAGAGCACTCAGCTGCTCTGTAAACTCAGGAGCAATGTCTATGGAAAACAAAAGACAAATCATATAAATAGTTGGCGTGCATGTAAAGGCAAAAACTTTTTGTTTTGGTTTGTGGACAGAGAAGGGTTAGACCCTCTCAAGTTTTATTGTAGTTTATCAGCCTTCTGGGGAAGATTCACGGCCGCCTGAAGCCTCGCTTCTCTCCCCCTCCTCTCTGTAGCGGCACCGGCATTGCAAGTGTTGGCGCCTGGCAGCACTGCGCGTTCTGAATGGTCGGGCAATCATCTGGGACCTGTAATGTGTCCCATAACATTGCAGGGAGGGAGGAAAAGGTGAAATTCCTTCCAATGCCATTAGAGAAAGTGGGAGCTGGGTATCTGTGAAAACTAGGTACCCTCCCCCAAAAACTTACATGCCAAATGTGGCATGTTAGGGGGTCACGAGTACTTAAAGCGGAAGTTCAATTTTTGGGTGGAACTCCACTTTAAGCTGGCCACACATGGATCAAAATTCATCTAGTTCCTGCTGAGCCAGACAATTTCATTTCATCTATGGCCATTCCTGTTCATGAGAAGTTGATCTATTGATCAACTTCTCATGAACAATCCTACTGGAAAAAATAGGATTTTTGTACTCACCTTAAAATCCTTTTCTCTGTAATTCAACGACCGACACAGCTCCTCTCTGTAACTAAATGGGTTTGTTAGCCTGCCACTAGGAGAACTAGGCAAAATTGTAACACAATAGACAGAAATGTCAGTACCACCCAGGGGGCGGACCCTGTGCCAACAACCCTCCCTGCTGCCCCAGCAGACTCAGTACATCAACAAGCAGTATAAACGTAGAGAAAAGGAGGGGTGGGTGCTGTGTCGGTCGGTGAATTACAGAGAAAAGGATTTTACGCTGAATACAAAAATCCTATTTTCTCTTATATTCACCGACCGACACAGCTCCTCTCTGTAACTAAATGGGACGTCCCCAAGCAGTGCCAAATGAGGGGTGGGAAAAAAACAGCATAAAAACTTCATCCACCATGGCAAGTGGGAACTAGTGAAACTAAACCCACAAAAAACAGCAGTGTACGGAAAAACACACCGCCGCCATATAACCGGGTATTCTCAACAGGAGAGATCCCCAACACTGCAACTTTTTTGCGGAAGTAATGCAACAGTGCATTAATAAACAGTACTGTGTTTTTATCGAAAAACCAGGAAAAAATCTCAAGTGCAACTACACGGCCGCCTGCAAAACCTTGCGGCCAAAACAGGCATTAGCCGATGCACTGACGTCTACCTTGTAGAACTTAGTAAACGTATGGACAGACGACCAGGTCGCCGCCTTACACACCTGGGCGACCGACGCTTGGTGTCGGAAGGCCCAAGATGTTCTGATTGCCCTTGTAGAGTGGGCTGTGACCGAAAAGGGGGGCACCTGTCCCTTCAAGGCGTAGGCTTGTACTACAATTTGTCTGATCCACCTAGAAATGGTGGCAGACGAGACCGCCATACCCTTCTTTGGACCAGCCACCGAAACAAACAGCAAGTCTGACTTCCGAAAGGGAGCTGTGGCAGACAAATACACTTTAAGAGCCCTAACCACGTCGAGAGCGAGAAGGGCCACCTCTTTGGGGTGCTTTGGCTTAGGACACAACGATGGTAATACAATGCCCTCATTGATGTGAAAGGCCGAGACCACCTAAGGTAGAAAGGACGGTTGCGGACGCAACACCACCTTATCCCTGTGGATGACCAAATAAGGAGACTTGCAGGACAAGGCCGCCAATTCTGAAACCCTCCTGGATGATGTTATGGCCACTAGAAAAACCACCTTCTGTGAAAGGGTCAACAAGGGAATCTCCCTGATATTCTCAAATGGCGGTGTTTGAAGCGCCGACAACACCAGGTTTAAATCCCACGGGGGTAACGTTGGACGCATCGGAGGGACTACATGTTGTACCCCCTGAACAAAGGTGGTCACTAATGAGTGAGACTCCAGGGGTCGCTGAAAAAAAAAGACAGCCAGAGCTGAAATTTGCCCCGTAATGGTACGCAACGCCAACTTCTGGTCTACACCTTGCTGGAGAAACAGCAGGATCCTGGATATAGAAAAGGAGCGCGGATGTCCCCCTTTCTCCTCACACATGGAGATATAGGCCTTCCAGGTACGATGATATATCTTCCGTGAAGATTTCCGCGCCCTCAACATAGTTGGGATCACAGAGTCCGACAGACCCCGGTTCCTCAGCACCAGGGTCTCAATAGCCATGCCGTTAAAACCAGCGATGGTAAAGCAGGATGAAAGATTGGACCATGAGATAGGAGGTCCTCTCGCAGCAGCAGCCGCCACTGAGCGTCTGCCACCAGACGTACCAGGGCCGCTGAGGCCAATCTGGGGCCACCAGGATTACTGGGATCCCCTCGGCTTCCACTCTGCGCAGCAGGCGTGGCAACAGTTATAGCGGATGAAAGGCGTAGATCAGCTGGTACTGATCCCACGGAGCCACCAGCGTGTCTGACGCGGCTGCCCACGGATCTCTTGTCCTGGACACGAATCTCGGCACCTTCCGATTGAGGCGGGATGCCAATAGATCCACATCTGGTGTGCCCCATTTCAGGCACAACCGCCTGAATATCTCCGGATGCAATACCCATTCTCCTGGGTCCAGCATCTGTTGACTCAGATAGTCAGCCTGCCAATTTTCCACCCCCAGGATGTAAATGGCTGACTGTATCCTGTTCGAACGCCCCTGAAGACACATTGACCATGTGTGGAGACACAGCCTGATCGCTCTCAATTGGAGCAGATTGATCGTAAACTTTGATTATTCTGCCGACCAGAGGCCCTGAACTGACTGAATCCCCATCACTCCACCCCAGCCAGATAGACTGGCGTCCGTAGTGATCACCGTCCATTTCAGAGGAAAGAACGATTTTCCGGACTGAATCACCGGGGACCTCAACCACCAGATCAGGGAGTCCCTGACTGGCTGACTCACCTGGATCTGCCAATCCAGGGACAACGGAGATTTGTCCCATTTTGTCAAGATCTCCTTCTGCAGGACTCTGTTGTGGAACTGGGCATAAGGTACTGCCTCGAAGGAGGCTACCATGAGCCCCAGTACTCGCATGCAAAAGCAGAGCGATGACCACTTGCAGCTCATCAGAAGTTTGACCGCAGATCTGAGAGTCTGCAATTTGTCTGAAGGGAGAAAGACCCTCGCTTCCCTGGAGCCCAATAGTAAACCTAGGTACTCCAGATGCTGGGTCGGTACAATCACCAACTTCTTTAGGTTCAACAGCCACCCAAATTCTCGCAGAGTCTGCATGGTGATCACCACATCCCCCTCTAATTCTGAAGTGGAAGATGCTCTCAGGGAGGAGATCGTCCAGGTAACCCATGATCGCGATCCCGCGTTGTCGCAACAACGCCAACACTGGAGCAAGTACTTTGGTAAAGACTCAGGGGGCTGATGCCAGGCCAAAAGGGAGAACCACAAATTGGTAGTGGGCTTCCCCGACTGTCAAACGCAGACATTTTTGATGCCGAAGTCATATGGGTATGTGCAGGTTCGCATCCTGGATGTCCAAGGACGCCAGGGAGTCCCCTTGATGGAGTGCAGTGACTACTGAGTGAACTGATTCCATTCGAAACCTCTGCACTATTACAAAGTGTTTGAGGGCTTTTAAGTCCAAGATCGGACGTACCCCTTCCTTCTTGGGAACCATAAACAGATTTGAGTAGAACCCCTGGAAGCGTTCTGATTCCGGAACTGGTACAATCACCCCCTGATACAGCAAGTCCCTCACCGCACCTAACAGGGCCCCCCGGCGAACCGGGTATGCTGGAGGGGAAGAATCTGTTCGGCGGCCAAGAGAGGAACTCTATCTGGTAGCCTGTGGAAATCAGGTCGCAGACCCATTTGTCGGATCACTGGGAGGTCCACCGGGCTGCAAACTTAACCTAGATACTGGGGGGTCCACGACCGGAGGAGCCGACCACTTCTTGAGAAGGCTTTCCTCAAAGGGGTAGCGCACCGCCATGTTTTTGGGGACCGAAAAGGTCCTTTGCGGCCGACCCCATTCCCTGTAGATGATCTTGTCAAAATAAGTCAAATACGGGAACACCTTAGATGAACGTGCTGGCTTGCGGGACCCAAAAGGGACAGATACATCAGCAGAGGGATCCGCTGGCACCTGGATCTTCAGGGTATCACGCACAGCTGTGATAAGTGCTCCAACCAGCACCTTGTCGCGCCCGGACGGGGAATCATCCTCGCTGTCTGAATGGTCCTGGTCAGCTTCGTCTGATATGTCAGGGCAGGGGTCACCAGCCGCAGCAGGGCCCGAGTCTGCATCAGAGCTCTCCCCAGATGACGGGGGGTGGGCAAGGGCCTTTTTAGCGTACCTTTCCTTCCACGCACCACCTCTATTTTACCAACAAATGAGTTAAGGACTGCCGTCAGGGTGTCCATGGGCACAGCGCCATCCGCAGGTGACCCGGTTGCAAAAGCCTGGATTTTGGGGGAAAACACCAGTTTCTGAAGCCATGCTGACCCTACCCTGCCTGCCACCTGACTTAGGACAGTGAAGGTTTCACCTTCCTGCTGCCGCCTGGAGGGGGGGTGGGGGGTTCCTAGTGCTGACTCACCACCCTGAGGCATTCTGTGATGGTTACTAGTCGTGCCTGTAGTCCCCAGGAGGTTACCCAGTTGCAGAGTGAAGAAACGGTGTCGGCGGAAGTTGTAGAAAAGAGCGGTGAAACGATCTGCAGAGCTTGCACCAGCGTTCAGGGAATGGCCATCCAGCATCCTGTATACACAGTGGACACAGGAAACAGCATGCGATAGCATGCTGTCACAAGAGAACTGTGGTGAAAAGAGCACTCGAGCTTCAAAAAAAATGGCCGCCAATGCAACTAATAGGAAAATCCCATAGAAAATGGCTGCTGAGGCTCACAAGGGGAACCTGCTCGGCCCTCAGCCAAAATGGCCGCCGGACAGAGCCATGCGGGGACAGGAAAAATCCCAGAACAGCGCTGCCTTCAACTAGCAAAAATACCTCCACAGACCCTTTTAGGACCCTCCACACCGGGACCAGGACCATCGCTAGCCACACAGACCCCCTTGGGGGGGGGGGGGGGGGGGGGGATAGGGACATGGGAGAGAAGAGAAGGAGGTGAGGTGGCCCCCGAATCAACCTCCCAGGGAATGCCCAGCTGCTGTAAGAGCCGTACTTACCAGTCCAGAAGAGCTGGGAGACATTCCATCACAGACCCACTCCTGCGCAGTTACAGGGTGGCTGCTGGCCCGGTATACTGTGATCCAGACATCAGTAGCCCGGTCATATGTATACCCCGGAGCATTGAAGCTCACGACCACCTCTGGAGCTGGGGTATGTCGTGGCCTGCCGAGCCAAAGCTGCGACCTGCACACGCTCGATGGCCAGACTGGGGGGACTACAAGGATAACTCAACCAGCCTGTCACCCAGCCGGCAGTTGATAGAAGATCCCAGGATCTTTCATCTTGCGCAAAAGTATAAATCCTGCATCAAAAAAATGGACCAAAGGGCCTGCAGGGTTCCTAGGTCATTCTCCTTCACTAGGCAAAATAAAACTGAATCTGCTGGGGCAGCAGGGAGGGTTGTTAGCACAGGGTCCACCCCCTGGGCGATACTGACATTTCTGTGTATTGTGTTACAATTTTGCCTAGTTCTCCTAGTGGCAGGCTAACAAACCCATTTAGTTACAGAGAGGAGCTGTGTCAGTCGGTGAATATAAGAGAAATTCCATTCAATCAGCACTGCAGTGCTGATCAGTGTATTAGGTTGCAGTGCTGATCAATGTATTCTGACGGTGGGGGACGGGAATACAATGACATAGCAGAGAGGATACCTGCATTCACATTGAATGTGTGGATGGGAGAACTGGGTCAGTATTTTTGTTCAACCCGATGACTGATCGCAAAAAAAAAACCAAAAAAACCTGACCAGTGTATGGCCCACGTGTAGGCAAATACTGCAGCTGCTGACTTTTAAAATAAGGACACTTACCCGCCCAGTGCGCCCGCGATGTCGGCACCCAAAGCCGATCTCTCGATTGGCTCTCGGGTGCTGCCGCCGCCATCTTCGGTGTGGGAATCAGGAAGTGAAGCCTTGCAGCTTCACTTCCCGGTTCCCTACTGCGCATGCACGAGTCACGCTGCGCAATAAGGATGGTCCCCACTGTCTCTGGGATCCGTGTGTTTCCCAACAGACAGCGGGGGACCCGCAGGAAGAGGCGTAAGTACCCGCAGAATCTGCGGCTATCTATGCCGGAAGTGGGTGCAAATACCTGTACTATACAGGTATCTGCACCCCCCTCCCCCTGAAAGGTGCCAATTGTGGCACCGGAGGGGGGGAAGGTTCCAATGAGCGGAAGTTCCACTTTAGGTTGGAGCTCCGCTTTAAGAGTAGAAGTTAGTCATCGGGATAAGCAGAGTTCAGTAGGATGAAACCCCTACTGCATTCCTGTAAATGCTTCCCATGTAAATTAAAAGCATTTACATATATAAATTGTGAATGTACCATAAAAATTGTCTTCTGAAATAAGGTGCTTTAATATCTGCATCCCATTTCAAAACATTGCAACTCAAAAGGTTTGCTGCTAACACTTGTCACGTTTGTAAACCCTCAATGCCTACTTTATTAGCTGCGCCTGGTCCTTAAAGTATAACTAAAGGCAAAATATTTTTTAAGTTTTGAATAGTGTGTAGAGGAACTGGAACGCTTGTCAGTTTTTATTGCCGTCTGTGCCCCCGTTGAGGAGATTCACCCTCTCTATTCGTCCCGTTTACTTTTATCATTGAACGCGAAAGAAAATCCTAATTCATGGGTTGCCACCAGAAAAGTAAGAGTTGGGAAATCTTCCAATGGGGACACCAGTTCTGGTGACCCGAGGGTCCCCAAAGAATTCCCTTAATTTGCAGGGATTTTCTTTCACTTCCTGTCTGGCTATTGGACAGAAAGTGAAGGGAAATCTCCGCAATGGGACATAGATGGTGTGAAAAAAAAAATCTTGTTGATAGTTTTGCCTATAGTACTACTTTGAAGCAAATAGACAAACCGCACATCATGTGGATGATATTGAAAAAAAAATGTGTGTGTATATTATATATGAGAAAACATATTCAATAGGCTCATCTACTGTGCAACCAAGCATTAGGACAAGATGCATGATCTAACTAACTGTGACCAAGGAATGGCTGTTGATACCAGGCTAGGCACTTAAAATAGCTCAGAAACTGCAAAATTTCCTGGAATGCTTATGCATTACCATCTTTAAAATGTACAAAAAATTATGTGAGAGGAGAAACATCCAGTGAGTAGTATTTTTATGAATGAAAACACTTTGTTAATGAAAGAGGTCACGGGAACAGACAGTCTACCTCAAGCTGACAGGCTTTCATAAGTCGAAAAAATTGTCATTCCAGCAGTACCGGGTAGAAGGATGACAAACTTAAGATCTAATTTATCTTCTGTGTCAAAGTGTGAAAAAAATCCTTTCATGGTCCATCAATACCGAATACCCGCATGAACTGAGCGACAATATCTTTGTGGGTTTTATACAGATGTACCTGATAAAGTGTATGCAATGGAAAGAAATGTCCACTGCATACTGGTTGAAAGAGCAAGCATGACCATCATTCATCAAATCTTTCCAGCACAAGCAACAATATGACTGACCTTTCAGGCGGCCATCAAACTGAGGACTAGTTGCCACTTTGAGACCGGGGTGTGGGAGAAGGAAGCAGCTGACGCTGGTGAAACAGGAGTGAATGTGTTTTCGTACATTCTGGATCTCTTCATGCTGGTGTTCTTTTACCTGGAGAACAAAGTTGTGACATTTGCACTCATTTCTACAAATCTAGCTTCATCAGGACTTGCAACACCCCAAATATTCTCCCCTGCATCTGGTCAAACATTAACGCACATGAGTTACAAAATAATTCTACACATCCCGCAAAATCTCTGAACCAACCAAGGTTTGGTCCTGTCCTTTTTTTTTTTTTAAAAGGAAAAATTCTTGAGCATAGAAAAGAGAGAGTTACCCAAGTCATGTTGAAAAGCCAGCTTTAGGTGCACCTAAGCTACATAGCAACAACAGGCAAGTCTTCAATCTCGTATTATAACTAATACGAGGTTGTTCCTTTTTTGATACTTCAGAAAATTCTGTTTTACCAGTTCCCTTCATAGAATCACGCATTAATTCAATCATGTGCTTCCTCATAAACCCTCCTATTACTAACAATACTCATCTGTGGAAACACATGGGGTTGATTTACTAAAGCTGGAGAGTACAAAATCTGGTGCAGCTGTGCATAGAAACCAATCAACTTCTAGATTATTTTTTTTTGTCAAAGCTTAATTGAACAAGCTGAAGGTAGAAGCTGATAGGCTACCATGTACAACTTGACCAGATTTTGCACTCTCCAGTTTTAGTAAATCAACCCCACTGTATCTGGCCATACACATTACAATTTAAATGTACACATTTTAAACAGCTAGGTTTACCTAAACTATGTTTCACTCTTTATCCATTTAGACAGGTCCTTGCAGGAAAAAGCAAGATTGCACAATTAAACTGTACTGTAAAGTGTAAGCTGTAAGGTCAGCTTTAAAAGCGCTAAAAACTATTTGTGATAGAATTCTGCAAACTGACAAGTTAAGGCCAAAGAATTTGATCCAAGTTTTTGGAAATGTGAATACTTATCTACTAAATATTTGGCAATAGACCTTTAGTAACATAGCAATATTAGTACATACATTAATGAACTCTGTGGATACCAATGGACATATACCCTCCCTTTATTTACACCTGCTACATAAATCTAGGAACTTTCTACTACTCTGGAGACAAAGGGGAGGAGGACCTACATAACATATCTGGGAAGGTGTGCTTCAAAATACTTTCCTAGAATCTTTGACCCCCTCACAGATTAAAAAAAATCTTTATTTTTTACTGAGCATACATATTGTTTTTATATAGCCAGGGTTTACATATACCATATGCAGAATGGACTGGTAACCAATCCTCCAATTAACATCTTACCCTCTACTAGAGTGAAAATATACTTTGTCTACATGTTTTTGCTTTTCTATTTCTGCTTCTTCAGGACATTTGGTGAAGCTGTCATTGGAAAAACAATGTCACCAAATGTCCTGAAGAAGCTTACATTTTTTTTTTCAAAATGCGTACATAGAAGCTGAAATGTCTAGCTTGTTACTAGTATACCCAAACCTTTTGGGATTACAATTTTAAATACTGGATATTATATTGTTTATGAATAAAATTGTACTTTTATGAAATTTGGTGTTATGTTGTATATATAACACTGGTGAGGTATACTTAAAATCCCATTTCCATATAAGTTTGATCATTGGTCCATTATTCTGACTCAGGGATGATACCAACCAGTTTTATTTCCTGCTAATGATCATTGGACTGCTGACTTGTTTTATATAATAAATTATAATATACACACACACACACACACACACACACACGATTACAGAACCCATGCTATTTATGTGGTACCCTATCGCATGAATACTTTTCTAATATTCAGAAAGATTATTGCTGTAGCAGAGTGCCATTGTATCATGTTTTGAAAAACTCTTGAAAAATAATAGCTGAATTAAAAAAAATAAAAACAGTGTAGCCAATGCCACAAATGTTACAAATCAGGGTACAAAGAAAAAAATAAAGATAATTTGATCAATTGCTTTGTTTGTTTGTTTTAATTAGGAAATCTCAGTTAGATGTTGGACGAACGGTTATACTGAAGAACAGCTGACAACAGACAGTGAACATACCTTCAGCCTCTTCTCTAGGAACTTTGCACCTCCTTCTGCTCCATAGGGATATTCATAAGGAAAGCTCCAATCTCTAACCAAAAACATAAGGGTCTGTTTAAAAAAAAAGAAAAAAAAACATAAAAAAAACTTTAACTAAATGTAACAGAACATTTTTTTAAGCGTATCCTATATGTTAGATACCAAAAGGTTGCTTTTGTTGAAGTGAATCCTCTATGTTACATACCAAAGTGTTGCTAGAGCGGATGGATTGTTTGCTGCCCCCCCCCCCCCCCAAAAATATACCACCATCCCCCACTACATCTTTCATGGGGTCCACGGAACTAGTACACACTCTTTCAGCTCTCCTGCCAGGAGAACACACAATGATTATTGCAAGCGGATATAATCGGACAGGCTGATTATACCCAAGTTGCCCATACATGGTTCTAATTTCTGCTGGTTCAGCAGGGATCATCAAACTGCATACAGGCTGGCCATACATGAGACTTTTTTTATTTTACTTAACCAGTGGGTTGAACGAAAGAAAATTACTTTATTACCCCATTAACACGCCATCGAGTGTGTGGATGGGGGAAATCCCTCCCTCTGCCCCATTGTATGCAGACAGCGGGAAGACCCCCATTGTATGCAGACAGTGGGAAGACCTTCACCGCCGGTGCTGATCAGAGAAAATGTTCCACAGGCTGGTTGTACAAAAGTTGATTGATGGATTATACACAGTTCCGTTTTTAAGTTCAGCCAGAGAGCTGGATGAAAAAAACCTGAACCGATTCCCCCCCCCCCCCCCACACACACTTGAATCCTTCCTGCTGTGTTCTTGCATTCTGGCAGCAGAGGAGTCAGTGGGATTCCCCCGCCTTCTGAATACACTGATTGAATAGAAATTTGTCGAATTTCGATTCACGACTCTTTAGTGTGCCAACAGGATCAGATGGACCTGCCTGGTACACAGAAAGAACTGTGAACAAGATAAAGCTCAAATAAGAAAACCTAAAATACAGGGGCTGACACTGCTTATTCACCCTTTCTTAAATGTCAATTGCATTTCTGATTACTTTGATCAAGTATATCAAGAAGGAGATGTGGGCTGTGTTGTGCTCTCCCCCCTCTTGTCAGAACAGCGCTCTACCATACAGAAGACGATACAGGATCACTCTCAGATTGGATTATACATGGATTGAGTATCCACCCTTACCCACATTTCCTGCTGCCAGGAGATGAGCAGTCCTTGGAGGAGATAGGGGGGTGAATAATCAAACCATGTACAGCCTGATCTAAGCGTGATCCTGGATTATCTTCTGTAATTTTAGCAGGGGAGGGAAGGAACTGTACTGGGAACACAACAGAGGGGAGGGCAACAATCATTTGGAGTGAAAGGTTTTTGGAGGGGGGGGGTTGATATGTGCTGGGGGGAGGGAATTATGTTAGAAGTGGGGATTTGGGTGGGGGGAGAGGGTGTACGGGGGTCGGAGAGAATTTGTGTTGGGAGGGGGGATTTGAGGGGAAAAAGATAATGTGTGGTAAAAGCTTTGTGCTGAGAGGGTAATTTTGAGGAGGAGAGGGAATTTTTGTTTTGAGGAGAATTTTGGTTTGCAGAAGGTATGTATATTAAGGGGGTGAGAGTGTTGATTGCTGCTGGGGCTTTCAGTTGGTCATCTTTGCCCTGGTGCTAGATTATGATTTATATAGCGCCAACAGTTTGTGCAGCGCTTTACAACATGACTATGCCCTGCTTACGCCTGTATACTTCCCTGCTGCCCACTGTACAAGCCCTGTTGGCCCCCTTTCCTCTGCCCTTGAGAACCCTATTTTACAACTACAATTGAGGTATGTTTATAGGTCCTACTGGATTCAGGGAATGCTACAATCACAGGCTTAACCTGCAGTGCCACCTGCTGGTAAAATGTTGCATTTTAGGGGAACAATACAGAATAGGTTCTCCACTTTGTTCACTTCAGTCTACCAAAAATTGTAAGCAAAGATGATATGGACTACTTGTTAAGGGCAGGCATTCAATGTCTTATCAAAGACCACTTTTCATGTGATACAGGACATTAAAAAAAAAAAAGTACACCAAGCACTAGTACACACAGAGAGCAGGTATGTCTCTCTGGATACACCATGCTGCATGCTGGCATATTTTGATCAGGAGATCTGAGAGCAAGCCAGGGACTGTCACATTATTGACAGATTAGGTCTTGCTCTGAGATAGGTGGATTGGTTTTTGAGTGTGATAACAATAGTGAACCCTGGCCACTTTTCCGTTTACTTCTCACCCAAACAGGCATTTCTCCCTGGCCACCTCTTCTGACGAATGTCAGGAGGCAATGGGTGGTTAAAAAAACAAAAACAAAAAAAAAAAACACAGCCATACTATCTTGGACAAGCTCCTACTGAGATCTGAACATAATAAACTTATATATAGCTATTATACCACAATGACATGGGTGGAAGGTTGGCACAATCAGAAGACTAGGGAGAGATGGTGTATAATAGTTCCACAGCTGACAGCTGAATTATGGGAGGAACAAGTACTTATTTCTTATATAGACACAGTCCAATCAAAAGACAAGATGATCCAGCGCCAAGGTACCTGCATCAAATGTATTACACTCCTGCACCTGTTCAAAATGGGGAGAAGAGACATCCCTCTGTGTCATAAGTGTTTATTGACTGGGCTCCTTTTTTTGCATATGGTGTGGGAATGCAATAGAATTCAACCATTGTGGTCCCAGGTTACTCAATTCATTGCAGATACCTTTGACCTCCTAAATATATGCAGCCCTGTTGGTTGTAATATGACAAAATGTGGAAAATTTCAAGGGGTATGAATACTGCTTTGAGGCACTGTAGATAGGATAACCTGTGAATGTATATATGAAATACTTCTTTTCTGAAATGTATGTACTCAACTATATGTTCTTGGATTGGTGAACTGTACTACCTTTATGCATATGGCAATAAAAACTTGTTAAAAAAAAAAAAAAAACAGCCGAGGTTTGGCCTGTGTGTAAGTCAGTCTGTCTGACACAAGCCGGGTGTGCATGCTGGAAAACCAGCAGCCGAACAACTCCCGATCAGCGCTCTCAGCTCTTGCAATTCTTATTGTTTTTGAACAGGCACACCTTTGCTAGTAATAATATTACACATTGCAAAACTACTCAAGCTCAGATTTCCATCTTGCTCATTTCTTACTTGAAAGGGCTTCAAGAAGATCTCATCCATAGCCAGTCGTCCATATTCAGTAAAAAGCTGAAGAATGCCAAGAGAAAGGAAAACATGAATCTTTAGATCTTGAGTTTTAAACCTTATTAGTATGTAAAAAAAATAAAAAATAAAAAAAAGGGTATTCAATGTATTAATTTTCAAAAAAATTGCAACAAGAAAAATTACAAATTCAAAAAAACTCCCTATGCCTCACATGGTCTACTTTCCAAAAATGGTTCACTTGGGTACAATTTGTACTGTCCTAAAACCCTCAAGAAATTAGATACAGTCAGTACATTAGAACTGATCAACTTTCAAATATAAAACTCTACAGTTTGTAGACGCTACAACTTTCGGACAAATAAATTAATACACTTATTGGGATTTTTTTTTTACCAAAAACAGAGCAGAATACATTTTGGCCTAAAGTTATGACAAAATTTGATTTCATTGGATATGTTTTATTACAGAAAGTAGAAAATAGTTTTTTTTTTCAAAATATCACAAAACATAAAAAACCCAGCGATGATCAAATACCACCAAAAGAAAGCTCTATTTATGTGAAAAAAACCTTCCAGAGCTGAAGTGGTTAAAGTAACTGCTGGTAAACTAAAAATAAATAAAAGCTGCCTGACAGCAAAAACGAAAGCCCCTTTCATACATGCGGACCGTTTTTTATCCATCCGTTGAGAGATGAAAAACGGACATCAACGCATCTCTACAGAAAAACATCCGCTTCCATCAACATTCGTTTTTTTGGAACGGATCAAAGCCTTATTTTTCTTCTATTAAAAAAATAAATAAAAATAAAAATAAAAAAAAAGGATTGTACAAAAAACACATGTAAAAAATGGACAAGCGGTCAGTTTTTGCATGAAAAATGGCTCTGGGTCTCGAGTGGTTAAGGACTCTAGCTGGTGGATGTAAAAAACTGGTGGACACATGGGTCATTTTTTTTAAATGCGACTGAACTGATGAAACAAAAACGATCCGCATGTATGAAAGGGACCCAACACTGTTCTATTGAGTTCCGCTGACCTCTACTCTGTAGGGACGAGAAAAAGATTTTTGTTCAACTGACCAGTGTTTGTCAGAGTAGGTAGGCAATGAATAGGCAGGAAGGCATCCCCTATCTCCTTTATAGGAACAGCTTTAAAGTGGTTGTAAAAGCAGAACGTTTTTTATCGTAATGCATGCTATGCATTATGATAAAAAAAAAAAACCTTGGGTGTGCAACAGCCACCCTAATACTTACCTAAGCCCATCTCTATCCAGCGATGTTGCATGTGCCTTGGCCATCCAGGATTCTCCCTCCTGATTGGCTGAGAGACAGCAGCGGCACCATTGGCTCCCGCTGCTGTCAAAGTCAGTTACCCAATGAGGAGAGAAAGGGGACGGGGCCAAACCGTGGCTCCTTGTCTAAATGGATACACAGAGCTGCTTGCTGTCGGGGCACTCAAACAGGAGGGAGGGGCTAGGAGCACCAACGAGGGACCCGAGATGTGGAGGATCTGGGTTGATCTGTGCAAAACCACTGCACAGGGCTGGTAAGTAGAACATGTTTGTTATTTTTAAGGAAAAAAAAAATAGTATCACTTTAATTTACAAACTCAGTTTAGCAACATCGTCTCTTGAGGTTGGGAAACACTATCCAAAAGATTTCTTTTACTGACTGAACATAAAAAAAATAAAATAAAAAAAAAAAAGTATTTTGATACACTCACCTGCAGCTGTTGTAGATCATCCTCTTGTATATTTTGGGATAAATTATAGATCTGTAATGATGATCAAAAAAATTAACTAATAATGTAAAATGATAAATGAGCGGCATAAAAGAAAAAAAAAAAAATAGTATTTCTGTACTCCATGTAACATAGTCAGAGTCCAATGAGTGACACGGTCTACTAGTCAGATACCTAGGGTTACACAGGTGCCTAAATGAGAAATGAACACTAGGCACTTAGAAAATTGAAGGTCAGCCCCCTTGAAGCGATGAACCCTCCCACCTGCTCAGTTATAGCAAGCAGTCTACTAAACAATAGGCTACAGATTTGTCACTCAATGAACTCAGAGGAAACTATTTTACGCTGTGTACAAAAATCCCAATTTCTCCATCATCCATTGAAGGATACAGTTTGAATAAAATAACTATAGCAGGCCATACACAGTTCTAATCTCAGCTGGTTACTGCTGAACCAGCCGAGATTCGAACCGTGTATGGGCACACTGAATGTACCAAGCTGATCGATCAACTTGGGTACAACCAGCATGCTGGGTTTTACCTGCGTTTATCGCTAATGGCTGCTATAGTCGCTAGCAATAATCACTGTCTTCTCCTGGTGGGGACGGCTTCCTCCCGCCAGAAGTCAATGGCCTGGCAGGAGGGATTCCTGTATCAACACTGTCTGTTGATGGGGGAATCAAGCCAATTTCTTTCCTGCAACCATGGGTTGCAGGAAAGAAATTAATTCTATGTATGGCCGGTCTTAGGGACAACCAAAAGCAAGCTAAATTAAGCTAAGAGACAGGCATACTGAATAACAAAGGCAAACTAGACCAACACGAAAAAGCTCAAAAAGGAAAACAAGGACATTAAAACAGCAGAATGTTTTAACTGAAACTAGCATCTACGGAGGCAAACATGTTGATGTAGCAGAACTTAGAGAATCTGTTTACAGAAAATTTTCACTGCAGCCAGTGAGGAGATGACTGCTTTGCTAGTGAATTCCTGTCTCCGGGTCCCAGCACTTGCCTGAGGCAAGTTTTGTATGATACTTTAAGACCTTCTGAAATAACAAAAAGGGACTCAGTTTGCAGTGGCAGAAAAGTTAAATCTGACTACCCTCACCACATCCAGGAAATAGAGAGCAATCTCCAGGAAGAGAATCCGTGCCAGACACAGGAAGGGTAACACAATATTCTCATGAAGGTGAAAGACCAAGACCACACAGGGCAAAAAGATGTTTGTTGTTAAAACAAACTTGTTGTGATGTAAAACTACAGTGGGCCTACAGGAAAAAGCTGCCATCTTAGAAACCCTTGTAGCCAAAAAAGACCACCACAAAAAAGACTATCTTACGTTATAACAATGTTGAGCAAATGTCCCAAACTGCACTGTGTAGAGATCTTTTTAACACTGACAATACAAGATTTAAATTCCATGGTTGGAGTAAAAACTGATCATTGCAATAACAGACCTGGTCGAGACCATGGAGTGTCAACTAACAGACAAAGTCGGCATACTATGTTCTTCAAGGCCAACCATAAGCATGACTTGAATGCTTTCAGCCTCAGCATTTAAAGAAGACAAGGTAAAAGTTTTAGCAAAGGCAATGCATGAAACCTGTCCAGTTTCTGGTTGAACTAAGAGACTAGTAAATCCACATTCAATATACTCCATGCAGGTAATTGTTACAAAAAAAAATCTCCAGATGAAAAAAAAAAAAAAACATTACACTGGGTCCAGATGCTGGGGCTGAATTTTGGCTTTGAAGTTGAAGCCTAAGAAAATGGGTGTAAGGCTCTGCGTTTTGAGGAGGCAGAAGCCCCCAAAAAGAGGGTTTTTGGAAATTTCTGCTGTGGGAGAAGGACCTTAACTCCTGTGACATCCTTATTGAACTTGTCAAGTGCCTTACCAAAGAGAATGTCCTTATTCAAAGGGCATATAAATGATGTGCCTTTTTACAGATAACTTCAGTTGACTAGGCTTTCGGGCCATGAGATTCTGCGCACATGGACAGAAATGACTACCATTCTGAAATGGTCTCATGACTTGTTCTAGGGCATCAACACAGAAAAATAAGGTGTATGCAGTGTTTTAAAGTGTTCTGCCAGTTAACCCATTGTTTTGCAAATCTATGTACACTACAAACTAAACCTATTAACCTAAAATCAGTTCTGATATCGCTGTTTGACTAATCTGAATTCTGAATAGGAAACCTTCATTTTGTTTGCGAATATTAAAGATTCTAACTACCAGCAAGAATGAGTCCTTACATTTAAAAAGCACCTGTCATTCCAGATACATCATGGCAGCACCTGTTAGTGGGCATCCACACGCCTGCTGCTGGCACGTCCCTCACCTTGTTGTGTCACTGCTGCATCATCAGCTCTCCCATTAAAGTAAATGGGACTGTCGTGAGTCAACGGAAGGTCAGAGGAGGAGCTGCTGCATGACAGAGATGACCGTTGCTCTTTAAAAATTATGATTTAAATTGTGTTGATTTTAATCAAATCCACCCTGGAGCAAACCAAGGCTGGTCATAGTGCAGTGTGGTTTTATTGATCATTAAAAGTCATTCAAGATAAAACCGCTATAAAATCAGTGCGTCAATAAGTGAATACACTATGTACTGCTGCACACTTGCATCAAGGTCTGCTGCAGACCAAAGTAAGCAGCTGCATGATGTCAGCATGTAAGCTCCAACTGATGACCTCTAGGGCTGACTACTACCATCGTTTTGTAGACCACTACATTCTGCCCTATGGGAGGGGGGGATGCAATGCTCATCCATAATACTGTAGACAATTTAACTGGAGACTGTGATATATCTTTGATTACACTCTTTATAATTTGGTGCACTTCATTTGTGAAAATAATTGTTGTTTTTATCACCCTTTGTTACTGATTCACATATCACGGATATTTTTACTTTTTGGGGGGTGGGGGGTTGGTCCTGTAAATATTACCTAAATTAAAAATATGACAGCAGTTCTAACCCATCACCGCTCTATCCAAAACTAAGATTAATAAAACAAAAACTTGGCTTCGGATACACTTTGAATAGCCTTATTTACCTGCCTCCCATTTACCCATGTAGTTAATAGAAAAAAACGTCAGAGGACTGTGTTTTTCATCTGGAATCAGCCAAATTATTGTCTAATGCCTAATCTTTTTGCAAGCAGAACAAACGATTTCCACAATGCTTACAATAATCGGGCAGGGATTATTGTGTATGAGGGTACTTCTTTTGAAAAGTCTATGTATAAATTGGACAATTTTAAAACAATTTTCCCACTTTGTGATAGCTTGGATACTACATACAGTATTGGGTAAATAAATAAAACACTGGATGGTTGGGCAAAATAGTTATAAACCCACACCTGATAAACAGACATCATAAACTGTGATCAGCTTACCTGAATAGAGCTGGTCATAGTGCTGAGAGCAAAAATAGTGGCACAATCCTTAACTGTGGACTGGCTGTCAAATGCCCCCTGCGTGTCCATTAGCACAACAGCAACCTAATTAACAGAAGTAAAAACAGAAAGGTTAAAAAAAACTACAAACAAATGAAAAGGTAAAGTCTTCATGATAACACTATATTATCCCTAAACAGAAGCAGCAAACACAGTTGATAGCAGAGTGAGTTCTCTTACCTCTTTACCATCCGGCTTTTTCATGGTGAAGACCTCGTTCCAGATTTGAATGCCAGTGGTATCAGGTTCGGACCCCCCTTTCCAAGAAAAGCCTGTGAGAGGTTCATTATCCTCTCCTACCCAGTTCCTATGATTGCCGTCCTTCTGCAAAGTGACACAGTATAGAAAAGTGCAACTTTTTTTAATTGATGACATACAGTAAGCTCAAAATGGTAGTACACCCCTCACATCTTTGTAAATATTTTATTATATTTTTTTCATGTGGCAACACTGAAGAAATTACACTTTGCTACAATGTAATGTAGTGAGTGTACAGCTTGTATAACAGTGTAAATTTGCTGTCCCCTCAAAATAACAACACACAGCCATTAATGTGTAAACCACTCGCAACAAAAGTGAGTACACCCCTAAGTAAAAACGTCCAAATTTTGCCCAATGTGTCAATATTTTGTGTGGCCACCATTATTTTCCAGCACTGCCTTTACCCTCTTGGGCATGGAGTTCACCAGAGCTTCACAGATTGCCACTGCAGTCCTCTTCCACTCCTCCATGACATCACGGAGCTGGTGGATTTTAGAGACCTGGCACTCCTCCACCTTCCGTTTGAGGATGCCCCACAGATGCTCAATAGGGTTTAGGTCTGGAGACATGCTCGGCCAGTCTATCACCTTTACCCTCAGCTTCTTTAGCAAGGCAATGGTCGTCTTGGAGGTGTGTTTGGGGTCATTATGTTGGCATACTACCCGGTGGCCCAGCCTCCAATGGGAGGGGATCATGCTCCGCTTCAGTATGTCACAGTACATGTTGGTATTCATGGTTCCCTTAATGAGCTGTAGCTCCCCAATGTCGGCAGCACTCATGCAGCCCCAGATCATGACACCCCCACCACCATGCTTGACTGTAGGCAAAACACACTTGTTGAGATAATCCTGGAAGTCCTTAGTCTTCAGCAAACTCGGGCTTTCTTATGCATCTTCTTCAGAAGAGGCTTCCTTCTGGAGACAGCCATGCAGACCAAATTTGATGCAATGTGCGGCGTATGGTCTGAGTACTGAAAGGCTGATCCCCCAGCCCTTCAACCACTGCAGCAATGCTGGCAGCACTCATCTGTCTATTTCCCAAAGACAACCTCTGGATATGACGCTGAGCATGTGCACTTAACTTCTTTGGTTGACCGTGGCAAGGCCTGTTCTGAGTGGAACCTGTCCTGGTAAACCGCTGTATAGTCTTGGCCACCGTGTTGCAGCTCAGTTTCAGGGTCTTGGCAATCTTCTTCTACCCTAGGCTATCTACGTTGAGCAACAATTTTTTTTCAGATCCTCAGAGAATTCTTTGCCATGAAGTGCCATGTTGAAACTTCCAGTGACCAGTAAGAGAGTGAGAACGATATCAAATTTAACACATCTGCTCCCCAGTTACACCTGAGACCTTGTAACATTAATGGATCACATGACACCGGGGAGAGAAAATGGCTAATTGGGCCCAATTTGGACATTTTCCCTTAGGGGTATACTCACTTTTGTTTCCAGCGGTTTAGACATTAATGGCTGTGTGTTGAGTTATTTTGAGGGGACAGCAAATGTACACTCTTATACAAGCTGTACATTCACTACTTTACATTGTAGCAAAGTGTAATTTCTTTAGTGTTTTAACATAAAAAGATATAAAATATTTACAAAAATGTCAGGGGTGTTCTCTCATTTGTGAAATACTATATATAATCACACACACAAAGCTAAAAGTATTACCTGGTAGTACATAAACCTCAGCATAAAGTCAAGCAAGAAAGACTTTCCTTTACGAAAAGCACCAGCCACAGATACAACAACTACGTCCAGATCACGAATGTGTTCCTGAAGAAGAACAGAAGCCAAAGCCTCTTCATCCAGCTGAAACGAATGATCATCCTTTTGTACTATAACAACCTGGACTGGGCCAGGAGTAGATGGAGCCATAGCTGTATGCACAGAAGAGAGAACACAATGTCATAACAGGAAAAACAAGGGTAGTTTTCTATACACAGCATTAGAACCTGAGGCAAAACAAGATCTATAAGAGAAGGAAAATTATTATTTAATATTTTATGTGGTGGTATACTTACATTAATTCTTTAGCTGGCAAAACTGATTGAAATTCGGATGGTCTGGAAGGGATTGGCCAAATTTCGATCAGTTTATGGCCTACTCCGCTCAACAGAAGTTGATTGTTTGATCGACTTCTGCTCGAGGAACATGCTGGAAAGTTTTTGTATGCTCAGTGGCTACAGTCAGTGTATTCTGACAGTGGCTGTTGCCGCTTTTAGAATACATTGTCTCGGTTGGGTAGGACAACCTTGTTCACCTTGCTGGCTAAGGGGAAAAAAAAAAAAAAGTGTATGACCAGCCTTAGCTATTAGGTCCTTAGATCTCACTGTTCAGAAACCAATACAAAGATAGACAGTGACAATTAAAGACAAATGTCATCAAATGCAGACAACTATGCAACAGATTGACAAGAGGTCCACGCTGCTCACAGGTGAGTCAGTGTTCTGTCAAAAAGTGTCCGGTCATCGAATAGTGTCCGCCCCTTACTGCGCAGATGCAGCGCAGTACAGAGGAGGAGGAGACTCCAAAAGTCTCAGAAGAAGAACGGCACCTGCGCACTGAGTTCAAGTTGAAGCCCCACCATCCAAGTGGACATACGGTCGCTCATAGTAACAGGGCCCCTTCGCTCGCCACACTTCGGGCATCGCCTCGCTTCGCTCGGCTATTTTTTATTCTAACTCTAGGTCTACTTGTATGGTGGGCCTTGAACCTGGACTCACGGCGCAGGCGCAGTTTATCTTCGGAGATGTTCGGCTTTTCCTTGTCCTCCGTACTGCGCAAGTGCAGTACAGGGCGGACACTATCCGATCCCAGTATGATCTCCTCACTGCAGGTTGCTCACCCAGTCGCAGCCATGTCTCCCTTGCTTGTACATGTAGTGCACCTCCTTCTTCGTGGTTTTATGTGAATAAAAGGCATTTGGATCTCAGTTTGGTGTGCAGCCATCCGGACTTTTTCATTAATACAACAGATTGATTTCATATGCTAAACCACACAAGTCATTACTTTCCTTAGAGGTTCTTGAAAGTATATCTGGCGATAGTCTCTTGCTGTCCTATCAAATGCAGACTTGCCCTTAAAAGTTGGAGGCAGCTCTTATGAACCCCACATTCAATCTAAAATGTGAGCAACTAAGAAGACCACATAGGACCTTCTTCACCAACTGACCTTTTTGAAGTTAAAAAACACAACACCAACATCCAGTAAAAGAGAAAGACAGTAAAAGGTGCCAAGTTCAGGATGGTAATAGCAACTGTAACAACAGTACAGAGTTTGGCATTCGGGACAGGAAATACAGCCTCTCAGTCTGACTCATAGCACGTTACCAAAATACTTTTTTTAAATCTATAAACTGGCATGAAGCAAAATTGTGATGACACAGCAATGAAATGAGAAGATAGGAGAAACAGAGACTCAAAAAAAAGAGAAAAAAAAAAGAAAAAACAGAGAGAAAAAAAAACAAGGAAAGAAAAAAAAGGAGCGCAAAGAGGAAAGTCAAACCATAAACGTTATCTGAAGAGTTGAATATAGAAAACAAAAGTGGGTATAAAACTAAAGTATAACTAAAAGGTAAAACTTTGTTTTTTTAGATTTGAATAGAGGGGTTAGAACTACTGTCAGGTTTTTATTGCGGTCTGTGTGTACCCATCAGTGGGGGGGGGGAGCAGTGGCAAACATTTACACTTACCCCATCTAGGCTGCGGGTGGCCAACGCTCCTATGGGCAGCGGGTTGTGTCCTGTGCTTTCTTTCTGCCGTACGTCTCTTTTCTCCTCCTAGGCTTCCAATAGAATCGCCTTTGCTTTCAGTTAATTGGGTGACAGGTCTCAAGACCCGCTTCCTGATTGGCCGGGAGGAGGATCAGTATGGCAATAGCGAATGCTCATTCACTATTGTCACACAACTGGGTGGGCTCGGAGTGCAGTGCTCTAATCAAATGCGCCACACACATTGGAAGCCATGGCCCGGCACCCTGCATGTAGATCAGGGAGCAGGATGGACAGGACACCACTGGTACCCATTAGGGGAATTTGCTCTAATTGTTATGATCGCAGAAAATGAAAGCAAGGGTAAATCCAGAATCTGGATAAAATCTTCCAATGGGGACACTTTTTACCATAACAGGCTTAGAGGAGATATTCCTCTCAATGGAAGAATATCCTCACGTTTCCTGTTGAGTCTGGGAGATGTAAAGTGAAGAAATATCCCTATGCAGATGGCAAAAAACAAAACAAAAAAAAAAAACACAACAGTTTTAGGATCCGTTCACATCGAGACATTTGTGGGCGATTTTCTGCTCCAAGCCTCAGCTATAAAAACGCCCCAAATCAAATCCCATTCATTTCAATGGCCCTTGTTCATATCTGAGCATTCTGTCGCCTTAAGCAAAATGTCCATCACTGAAAAAAGTGCACACGCTTATATTTTGGCAGATTATAGGCGTTTTACTGCTTTTCATTGGTCACGTCAACTCAAAATGCCTGTACAAAAACGCTGCAAAAACGCCAGTAAAAATAGCAACACCTAGATGTGAACAGAGCCTTAAAGTGACACTAAATCCTTGTTAAAAAAATTCTTAACCCAAAGAAATACTTTCTGTTGCTGTTAACCATCCTAAATTTCAAATTCCTTTTTTATGCTGCTGTAATTTGACTTCCTGTTAGAGGGTGGCTACATTTGTTCTCCATGGTTCCACTGTATGTAGGACCATAGCCACTCTCTCTTGCTCACTCCCAAGATGAGTGTGCATAGAGGAGCAGGGCGTGCACCGCTCGATCCAAACAAATAAAAGTGAGCGGAAAAAGGTTCGGGAGCTTACTGAGGACTTAAAAAGGAGGCAGAAAAGCACAATAAGAAGTGGTTTAATGAAAAACAGATTACAGGACTACTAAGTAGTGGATACGTATGGATTGTTTTTGGAGAATAAGGATATCATTTTTTTATTTTATTTTTTAACAGAGAGAGTTTAGTAAGCATAATAAAACATCAATACACATGTGCATTTGTCAGAAAAAAAGACAAATGTTCACAAAATATATTCTGTACAGTGCATGGTGTTTCTACTGGCTCGCCCGTGCGATCGGCGAGCCAGAGAAGGAATCCGCCACCGCAAGTTGACCATAGAGATTTCGGGGGAACAGATGGTCATCTCTATGACTCCCAGAGGCCCGGCCTGGCAGATTAAACCATATACTCGACTGGAAAGCCGAGATCGTCCCGTTTTGTTTTTTTTGGCTCAGGCTTTCCAGCTTGTAGGAGAGATGTGGGGTCTTTTGACCCCACATCTCTCCATAAAGAGGACCTGTCAAGCACTATTTCTATTATAAGGGATGTTTTCATTCCTTGCAATAGAAATAAAAGTGATAAAAAAAAAACATTTTTTTTAAGGGAAAGTGTAAAAATCAAAAAATCAAAATTAGTACAAACAATAAAAAAAATAAAAAACACCCCCGTCCCCCGCGCTTGCACAAAGAAGCAAACACATACGTCATGCCCACATATGTAAACGGCGTTCAACCCACATATTTGATATCGCCATTTTTTTTTATGGAGATTTTGGAGTACCGAAATTTGGCGCCATTCCATGAGTGTGCACAATTTTCAAGCATGACATCGTGGGTATCTATTTACTTGGCGTAACATCATCTTTCACATTATACAAAAAAAAATAAAAAATTGGGCTAACTTTAGTGTTTTGTTTCCTTTTTAATTCATAAAACAAACCTTTTCCCCCAAAAAAATGCATTTGAAAAATTGCTACGCAAACACCACGTGACATAAAATGTTGCAATGACCACCATTTTATTCCCTAGGGTCTCTGCTTAACCACTTGCCGACCGCCTCACGCCGATCTACGTCATCAGAATGGCACGGGCAGGCATAAGCACATATATGTACGTCCTTTGCCTCCCGCGGGTCGGGGGCCCGATCGGGCCCCCGCCCGGTGCCTGCGGCGGTCGGTTTTCGTTCGGGAGCGATCCCGGACGAGGGGACGGCCATTCATTCATGGCCACCCCCTCGCGATCGCTCCCGACGAATGGAAATCCCCGGTGACATCACTTCCTCTCCTGTAATGTAAACACAGGAGAGGAAGTGATGTATTCTCTCCTCCGTGTCGGTATTTTTCGTTCCGACACGGAGGAGAGCGGATCAGTGAGTTGCACCAACACATCCCACACACAGTAGAACATGCCAGGCACACTCACACCCCCCCTTTACCCCCCGATCACCCCCCCAATTACCCCTGCCCCCCAGTCACAGTGACACCAATGTCATTTTTTTTTTTTTTTTTTTTTTTTTTTTGCATTGGTGTCATTTGTGACTGTAATAACTGTTAGGGCAGTTAGGGTTAGCCCCCTTTAGTTCTAATGTACCCCCCTAACCCCCCCAATAAAGGTTTAACCCCGTGATCACCCCCCGTCGCCAGTGTCACTAAGGCTGGGTTCACATTGCAGCGGTTTATGAGAACGAATGTGATTCGCACCGCACTGCAGTGCAAATCACATCCGATCTCTGTGCGATTCGAGTTCAGCCATTCGCCGCACCCGCCGCACCCGCCACACCCGCCGCACCCGCCGCAAATTCGCACGGGACCCTTTTTTTGGCCCGCAGCAGAATCGGATCGCATGGGTGTTCACACCATGCGATCCGAGTTTGCAGATCGCACTGCGATATGCGAACTGATCTGGGGGTGTCAGTAACATTTCACTGACACTCCCAGCAGTTCGCATAGGGCAGTGTGAACTGCCGCCGGGAGGCATGCGATGCGGGAACCCGCCGCGGATTCGCGGCGTTTCCGCATCGCTCCAGTGTGAACCCAGCCTAATAAGCGATCATTTTTCTGATCGCCGTATTAGTGTCACAGGTGACGCTAGTTAGGCAGGTAGGTATTTAGGTTCGCCGCAGCTTTTTATAGCGCTAGGGACCCCCATATACTACCGCATAAAGCCCCCTGATTGCCCCCTAGTTAACCCTTTCACCAGTGATCACCATATAACTGTTACAGGTGACGCTGGTTGGTTAGTTATTTTTTTATAGTTTCAGGGCACCCGCCATTTATTACCTAATAAAGGTTTAACCCCCTGATCACCCGGCAGGTGTCATTTGTGACTAATAACTGTTAGGGCAGTTAGGGTTAGCCCCCTTTAGTTCTAAGGTACCCCCCTAACCCCCCCAATAAAGGTTTAACCCCGTGATCACCCCCCGTCGCCAGTGTCACTAAGGCTGGGTTCACATTGCAGCGGTTTATGAGAACGGATGTGATTCGCACCGCACTGCAGTGCAAATCACATCCGATCTCTGTGCGATTCGAGTTCAGCTATACAGATAGTATGGCTGAATTCGTGTCGCACCCGCCGCAAACTCGCACGGGACCCTTTTTTTGGTCCGCAGCAGAATCGGATCGCATGGGTGTTCACACCATGCGATCCAAGTTTGCAGATCGCACTGCGATATGCGAACTGATCTGGGGGTGTCATTAACATTTCACTGACACTCCCAGCAGTTCGCATAGGGCAGTGTGAACTGCCGCCGGGAGGCATGCGATGCGGGAACCCGCCGCGCATTCGTGGCGTTCCCGCATCGCTCCAGTGTGAACCCAGCCTAATAAGCGATCGTTTTTCTGATCGCTGTATTAGTGTCACAGGTGACGCTAGTTAGGCAGGTAGGTATTTAGGTTCGCCGCAGCTTTTTATAGCGCCAGGGACCCCCATATACTACCGCATAAAGCCCCCTGATTGCCCCCTAGTTAACCCTTTCACCAGTGATCACCATATAACTGTTACAGGTGACGCTGGTTGGTTAGTTATTTTTTTATAGTTTCAGGGCACCCGCCATTTATTACCTAGTCTCACTAGTGTACCCCTAAATTTAGGGGTGTCTACTTTCTAAAATGGGGTCATTTGGGGGGGGGGGGTTTGTGCCATCTTGGCATTTTATGGCCTTCAAAACTGTAACGCCCTTAGAAAGCCTGAAGGCGGTGCTTGGTTTTTGGGGCCCCGTACGCGGCTAGGCTCCCAAAAAGTCCCACATATGTGGTATCCCCGTACTCAGGAGAAGCAGCAGAATTTATTTTGGGGTGTCATTTCACATATGCCCATGGCATGCGTGAGCAATATATCATTTAGTGACAACTTTGTGAAAAAAAAAAAAAGTTTGTAATTTTCCCGCAACTTGTGGCAAAATATAAAATATTCCATGGACTCAACATGCCTCTCAGCAAATAGCTTGGGGTGTCTACTTTCTAAAATGGGGTCATTTGTGGGGGTTTTGTGCCATCTTGGCATTTTATGGCCTTCAAAACTGTAATAGGTAGTGAGAAGTGAACTCAAAAAATTACGCCCTTAGAAAGCCTGAAGGCGGTGCTTGGTTTTCGGGGCCCCGTACGCGGCTAGGCTCCCAAAAAGTCCCACATATGTGGTATCCCCGTACTCAGGAGAAGCAGCAGAATTTATTTTGGGGTGTCATTTCACATATGCCCATGGCATGCATGAGCAATATATCATTTAGTTACAACTTTGTGAAAAAAAAAAAAAAAAAAAAAAAGTTTGTAATTTTCCCGCAACTTGTGGCAAAATATAAAATATTCCATGGACTCAACATGCCTCTCAGCAAATAGCTTGGGGTGTCTACTTTCTAAAATGGGGTCATTTGTGGGGGTTTTGTGCCATCTTGGCATTTTATGGCCTTCAAAACTGTAATAGGTAGTGAGGCGTGAAATCAAAAATTGACGCCCTTAGAAAGCCTGAAGGCGGTGCTTGGTTTTCGGGGCCCTGTACGCGGCTAGGCTCCCAAAAAGTCCCACATATGTGGTATCCCCGTACTCAGGAGAAGCAGCAGAATTTATTTTGGGGTGTCATTTCACATACGCCCATAGCATGTGTGAGCAATATATCATTTAGTGACAACTTTGTGTAAAAAAAAAAAAAAAATTTTTTTTTTTGTCATTATTCAATCGCTTGAGGCAAAAAAATAAAATATTCAATGGGCTCAACATGCCTCTTATCAATTTCCTTAGGGGGTCTACTTTCCAAAATGGGGTCATTTGGGGGGGTTTTGTACTGCCCTGTCATTTTAGCACCTCAAGAAATGAGATAGGCAGTCGTAAACTAAAAGCTGCGTAAATTCCAGAAAACGTACCTTAGTTTGTAGATGTGACAACTTTTGCGCAAACCAATAAATATACAATTATTGACTTTTTTTTTACCAAAGACATGTGGCTGAATACATTTTGTCCTAAATGTATGACTAAAATTGAGTTTATTGGATTTTTCTAATAACAAAAAGTAGAAAATATCATTTTTTTTCAAAATTTGCGGTCTTTTTACGTTTATATCGCAAAAAATAAAAATCGCAGAGGCAATCAAATACCATCAAAAGAAAGCTCTATTTGTGGGAAGAAAAGGACGCAAATTTTGTTTGGGTACAACATTGCATGACCGCGCAATTACCAGTTAAAGCAGCGCAGTGCCAAAGTGTAAAAAGACCTCTGGTCATTTACCAGCAAAATGGTCCGGTCTGAAAGTGGTTAAAAAAAAAAAAAAAAAATTATATATATATATATATATATATATATATATATATATATATATATATATATATATATATATATATATATATATATATATATATATATATATATATATATATATATTTGGGGGTCTGAGTAATTTTCTACCAAAAAAATTATGATTTTTACATGTAGTGAGAAGTGCCAGAATTGGCCTGGAAGGGAAGTGGTTAACCGCTGAGATTTGAACCGTGTCTGGCCGGCCTTAGAAAACCCCTGACATTGTAATCACTTTGAGGTCTGTGTTCGATTTAACATTGAAAAGAAAATATATTGTAATTTTTAGAATTAGTATGAAGAATTAACCACTTGTTGACCAGCCGCCGCAGTTATATTGCAGCAGGTTGGCTCGGTTGCGCAAATTGCCGTAGGTGTATGTTGGGTTCGTACACAGTGATCTACGTGCGCCAATTGCTCAGCGGGGAGCCAATCAGCAGGTCGGTCCCCACAGTGACAGAATGGGGATCTGCCAAAGTAAACAAGGCAGATCTCCATTCTGTCAGGGGATTCTACATAGATCCTGTCTTTCTGCTATTCAGGAAGATGGATCTGTGAGTTGTCCCAGGCAGCCTATCCCCAAAAAGGTAGTAAACACATTTAACCCCTTGATCACCCCTGATGTTAATCCCTGGCAAAGCCATTAGTACAATGTCAGCGCATATTTTTAGCACTGATCACTGTAATAATGTCACTGGCTCCCACAAAAGTGTAAAAAATGTCAGTTAGGTGTCTGAACTGTCCGCCGCAATCCCACTAAAAATCACTGTTCACTGCCATTACTAGTAAAAATAAAAAAGCCATAAATATATCCCCTATTTTGTAGATGCTATAACTTTTGCGCAAACCAATCAATATACACTTATTGGGTTTTTTGTTTTTAACAAAAATATGTAGCAGAATACAAATTGGCCTAAATTGATGAAAAAATTTGATTTTCATTTTTTTTTTTTTATTGGGTGTGTTTTATAGCAAAAAAAAAAAACGAAGAGGTGAGCAAATACTAACAAAAGAAATAATTTGTGGGAAAAAAAGGATATCAATTTTGTTTGGGTACAACGTCACACGCCCATGCCATTGTCAGTTAAAATAACGCAGTGCCGTATTGCAAAAAAATTGCCTGGTCAAGAAGTGGGTAAATCCTTCCGGGGCTGAAGTGGTTAAATAACCGCCCAAAAAATATACAGAGTAAAATTATGCAAAGTGGCTTTACTTTAGAATCCCAAAAAGTCTCAGGTCCTCTGAAGAGGATTGAGAGCTGCAGTGGAATTATCACCAGAACAGCTGACAAAGCTTATTCTGTGGTAAAAGGGCAAAAAGGGCTCATGCTTGTCTATTTTATGCTATAAATTAAGGATCCCAGATAGTACACAACACAGAAAGTTTTTCTCTTAGTAAAGTTCACCCTGCAGGACCAAATACTACACAAAGGGCATATTTGCAAAGCAATAAATGTGACATTCTTCAAGGTGAATCAGTCAACATGCACCAAGAAGTGGCAATGTATACAAATATACAACAAAGTGTTTTTACATATAATAGTAAATAGAAAATAGTTTTGTATTGATAAATATCTCAGCAGAACCTAAGCAGTGCTGCCAGCACCAGAATTTGCCAAATGGACAAGAGATCCTGTGCTGAATGCCAGGCTGCTTTTGTTGAGTCTGAAAGGTCATCGGGGCTACCTGGGTTGCTCTGTAAATATTGCTGTGCAGCACAGACGGTTTTTCAAAAACCTTTAGATCCCTTTCACACCAGGGTGTTTTGCAGGCATTATAGCGTTAGAAATAGCGCCTGCAATCCGCCCTAAAAAAGCTGCACCATTGTCTGTAGTGTGAAAGCCTACAGACACACTACAGCTGTGCGCTGGCAGGACGTCCGGGAAAAGTCCTGCCAGCAGCTTCTTTGGAGCGGTGAAGGAGCAGTGTATTTACCGCTCCTCCACCGTTGCTCCCCATTGAAATCAATGGGGCAGCGCTGTAATAACGTCGGCAAAACGCCGATATTGCGGCGTATTGCTGGCGGTTTTAACCCTTTCTCGGCCGCTAGTGGGGGTAAAAGCGCCCAGCTAGCGGCCAAAATGTGCCGCGTTTTACCGCCGCCGCTATGGGCGGTGTGGTGCAAAAGGGGTCTTAGGCTTTAGAACCACTTCAATGACAGCTTACTGACCGGAATGGTAGCAGCTGCCAGGCAAAAAGGTAACAGGATACCAAGATGCATACCTGAAAACTACAGGCCAGTCAGGCTAACATCAATAGTATGTAAACTATTGGAGAATATGGAAAGGGACTATATTCAAGAATTTGATGAGAATGGTGTCATAAGTAGTCACTAGCATGGATTTATGAAGGACTGTTCGTGCCAAAACAGCCTATTAACATTCTATGAGGAAGTGAGCTGTAATCTGGATAGAGAAAGGCCCATGGATGTGGTGTATCTGGATTTCACCAAAGCATTTGATAAAGTACCCCATAAATGCTTAATTTACAAATTAAAGTCAGCTTGCATTGACTAGAATGTATGTAACTGGATAGAAAATTGGTTACATGACGCATCCACAGGGTGGTGATAAATAGAGTATATTCAAAGTGGTCTGCAGATGTGAGTGGGGTGCCACAGGGCTCTGTCTTGGCACCAATTCAGTTTAACCGGTTCATAAATTATATAGAGGCGGGTATAAATAATTCAGTCTCAGTGTTTGCAGATTATACAAGGCAAAGCAGAGCAATAACCTCACAACAGGCTATAGTAAATTTACAGGAAGACCTCAACAACCTAGAGGGGTGGGCAACTACATGGAAAATTAAGTTTAATATTGACAAATGTAAATTAATGCACTTGGGAACTAGACATAGGAATCTAAGTGACTCACTAGGGGGTGAGCCTCTTGGGGCATCAAGGATGGAAAAAGATCTGGGATTCTAGTAGATAACAGGCTGAGCAATAGAATGCAAAGGAAAACTGCACCAAGCAACGCTAGTAGGATATTAGCACGCATTAAAAGAAGGTATATATGCAAGCGACAAGACTATAATTCAACCAATTTATAAAACTCTGGTTCGGCCACATCTTTAGTATGCTGTCCAGTTCTGGTCACCTGTCCTCAGGAAGGATGTGCTCGAACTGGAGAGAGTCCAGAGAAGGGCAACAAAGCTAATAAGGGGACTGCAGGACCTCAGTTATGAGGAACAATTACAAACATAAACTTATTCTCCCTGGAGAGGCGATATGATTACAATTTACAAATACCGTATTTATCGATGTATAACACGCACTTTCCCCCCCTTAAAATCAGGGGAAAATCACGGGTGCATGTTATACGCCGATCCTCCACGATTTTTGAGCCTCTGGGCGGCTTTCAGCCGCCTTTGGCAGTTCTCGGCCGCCGAAAACCGCAGAGAATGGGCAAGAGCGGCCGAAAGCCACCAAGAAGGGCCGAAGGCTGCCGAGAACGGCCAAGAACTACTGAGCGCCGCCAAGATACACAGGACATCTCGGCGGCGCCATTTTTAAAAACAAAACCTGAAAATAACACTGACAAGGGGTCAACGATGGACAAGGCTGCATTACAAGGCTGCAATGATGGGACAAGGGTGCAATGATGGACAGGCTGCATGACAAGGCTGCAAATGACACTGACAAGGCTTCAGATGGACACTGATAAGGCTGCATTGATGGGCATTTAAAATGTAAGTTTTTTTTTCCTTAAATTTCCCTCCTAAACTTGGGGTGCGCCAATAAATACGGTATCTAAAATGGTGATTCTAGCAAAGGGAGAAAATGATTTAGTCTCAGGCCATTTAACATGACATGTTGACACGGACAAACTGGAAGAGAAGTGGTTTAACTTTAAACCACGTTAGAGAATCTTTACTGTTCAAGCAGTAAAGACGTGGAGCCCTCTTCCACCCACACAGGTTAAAATAAATGGACCAGTGTCTTTATTTAACATTACCAACCATGTAACTATCTAAATATATGAAATGGGCTTTCCACAGAAGCAGGACTAGCAGGCACAGTAGGCTGCCTGCTTTAACCATTTAACTAGATGCTGACCGGCGGCCGTCAAATGACGTCCTCCCGTTTAAACAGGGAATGCCCGCGATCGTGCGAGCGCATCCCCGTTTCTTCGGTGCTGGCGTGTCACAGAGACCGCGCTCACCACCGAGGGGGGTGAACAGCCATTGGGCATGGCTGTTTACCACGTGATCGGCCGTGATGAAGTCACGGCCGATCACAGATGGTTCCACCCCCACTGTGCACGGCGCGTGAACGCGCTGCGCAGGCACGTCAGTGGCGGCGTGTTCCCGGGAACACTGCTCATCACCGACGCTGGTAAACAGATCGTGTGTGAGGAGGAGATTGCGGAAACATCTAGTTACTGCTTACAGTACACATCAAGCACACCGATTGCCCCCCCCCCCCCCCCCAATAAAGAGGACCTGTCACCACCCATTAACCTGTCCCTCACAGTCCATCAGAGTACCCGAGTACCTGTCACGGTACATCAGAGTACCCGAGTACCTGTCACAGCCCCTCAGAGTACCCGAGTACCTGTCACTGCCCATCAGAGTACCCGAGTACCTGTCACTGCCCATCAAAGTACCCGAGTACCTGTCACTGCCCATCAAAGTACCCGAGTACCTGTCGCAGCCCATCAAAGTACCCGAGTACCTGTCGCAGCCCATCAAAGTACCCGAGTACCTGTCGCAGCCCATCAAAGTACCCGAGTACCTGTCGCAGCCCATCAGAGTACCCGAATACCTGTCCCAGTCCATCAGAGTACCCGAATACCTGTCCCAGTCCATCAGAGTCCCCGAGTACCTGTACCAGTCCATCAGAGTACCTGTCCCGGTTCATCTGAGTATCTGAGTACCTGTCACAGTTCATCTGAGTACCTGTCACAGTTCATCTGAGTACCCGAGTACCTGTCACAGTTCATCTGAGTACCCGAGTACCTGTCACAGTTCATCTGAGTACCCGAGTACCTGTCCCAGTTCATCTGAGTACCCGAATACCTGTCCCAGTTCATCAGAGTACCCGAATACCTGTCACAGTTCATCTAAGTACCTGACACAGTCCATATGAGTACCTGAGTACCTATCACCGCCCTTCAGAGTACCCAAATACCAGTCACCAGGCCATCAGAGAACCTGTCACCAGGCCATCAGAGTACCCGAGTACCTGTCACCAGGCCATCAGACTACCCGAGTACCTGTCACCAGGCCATCAGAGTACCCGAGTACAAGTCACCAGGCCATCAGAGTACCCGAGTACCTGTCACCAGGCCATCAGAGTACCCGAGTACCTGTCACCAGGCCATCAGAGTACCCGAGTACCTGTCACCAGGCCATCAGAGTACCCGAGTACCTGTCACCAGGCCATCAGAGTACCCGAGTACCTGTCACCAGGCCATCAGAGTACCCGAGTACCTGTCACCAGGCCATCAGAGTACCTATCTGCAGCCCATCAGAATATCCGAGTACCTATTTGCAGCCCATGCCTCATAGAATATACGTTGGGGTGTTTGCTTTCCAAAATGGGGTCATTTTGTGGGTAATTTCACTGTCCTGGCGCTCCAGGACCTTCAAAAGTGTGATGGGTAGGAGATGCGTCGTTTATGCTCCTAGAACGCCTGAAGGTACTACTTCAATGTTCGGCCTCTGTATGTGGCCAGGCTGTGTAAAAGTCCTACACATGTGGTATCACCATACTCGGGAGGAGTAGCTGAATGTGTTTTGGGGTGTCACTTTTGCTATATACATGCTATGTGTTAGAAATATCTTATAAATTTACAACTTTGTGTAAAAATAAAAATAAAAAAAAATAATGCGTTTTCATTTTTTTTCCACATTTTCCAAAAACTTCTGGAAAAAAAATTAACAGTTCAAAAGACTCATTATGCCTCACAGATTGTACGTTGGGGTGTTAGCGTTCCAAAATGGGGTCATTTTATGGGCAATTCCATTGTCATGGTACTCCAGGGCCTTCAAAAGTGTAATAGGTGGCTGTGAAATGAGATGTGTCATTTTTGCTCATAGAACGTCTGAAAGTGCCCCTTTAATGTTGGTGCTCTGTATGTGGCCATGCTGTGTAAAAGTCTCACATGTGGTATCGCCATACTCGGGAAGAGTAGCAGAATGTATTTTGGGGTGTAATTTGTTGTATGCATATGCTGTGTGTGAGAAATAACCTGATATGGCAATTTTGTAAAAAAAAAAAAAAATCTTAATTTTGCAAAGAATTGTGGGAAAAAATGACAACTTAAACTCACCATGCCACTTACGTAATACCTTGGAATGTCTACTTTCTAAAAAGGGGTCATTTGGGGGGTATTTGTACTTTCCTGACTCGTCAAGAAATGAGATACACCTGATGTACTGAAGGCCTGATCAGATGTGATCAATTTTCAGTGATTGGCACCATAGTTTGTAGACTCTATAACTTTCACAAAGACCAAATAATATACACTAATGTGGGTTATTTTTACTAAAGATATGTAGCAGTATAATGTAGCAGTATAAATTTTGGCCCAAATTTATAAAGAAAAATTACTAATTAGCAAAATTTTATGACAAACAAAGAAAAAGGCATTTTTTTCACAAAATGTACGTGTTTTTTTTTTTTACTAGTGATTAAATACCACTTAAAGAAAGCTATTTGTGTGGAAAAAAGGACTCAAGTTTCATATGGGTACAGTGTTGCATGACTGAGTAATTGTCATTCAAACTGTGAGAGCGTTGAAAGCTGCAAATTGGTCTGCTCAGGAAGGGGGTGTAAGTGCACTGTATTGAGGTGGTTAAAGACCGCCCACAATATACTGGGGCACGGCAGTTCTATTGCGTGAAACAACGAACCTGTAAATCAGGTCCTCTTCCTATGTAAACAAGGGTGGTCCCCACTCTGACAGGGGAGAACATGAAGATCTTCTGTTCCTAGTAATCAGGAACAGCGATCTCTGTTCTTCCTGTCAGTACTTCCCCCACAAAGTAAGAAAGTACAAACAGGGAACACATTTAACCCTTTGATCGCCCCTGATGTTAACCCCTTCCCTGCCAGTGTCATTTATACAGTGATCAGTGCATTTTTTTTAGCACTGATCACTGTATTGGTGTCACTGGTCTCCAAAAAGTAAAAAATAAAAGTCGATAAAAATATCCCATAGTTTGTAGACGCTATAATAAGTTTTGTGCAAACCAATCAACATACGCTTGGGATTTTTTACCAAAAATATGAAGAAGAATACATAATGGCCTAAATTGATGAAGAACTTTTTTTTATATGCATTATAGCAGAAAAGTAAAAAATATATATTTTTTTTTCAAAATGGTCAGTCTTTTTTGTTTATAGCGCAAAAAATAAAAGTCACAGAGGTGAACAAATACCACCAAAAGAAAGTTATATTTGGGGAAAGGACATTGTATTTGGGTACAGCATTGCACGCTTGCACAAATGTCAGTTAAAGTAACGCAGTTCCGTATCGCAAAAAAAATGGCCTGGTAATTAAGGGGGTAAAGATTTATTTATACAAATAAAAATAAGATAGTAAAATGCTGATCTAGGGATTTGTGCAGCTGTAATCCAAGTGTTAAGCCCCATAGATTTTCTGCTGATTTTTTCCTTCAGATTTACCAAAACCATATAATATGATGTCAAACCTTAGGAGTTTCAATGTGTATGCGATCAGGCAGGCTCTTGCACTACATGGTTTTAGTAAATCTGAAGACAAATATCAGCAGAAAATCTGATGTATGGGGGTTTAGAAAGGAAATATTTATTAAAGTATTTTCCCTCCTCTGGATTAATGGGCATGTCTCTCTTTTTCAGCTTACGAAACTATGCAAACATTTTATGCCCATTACAAACTAAGGTGTGGCCCACACCACCCCCACCCAAGTCAGAAACCAGCCTGAAAGTAAAAATTGCCTAAATAAAAGCCAGAATGCTTTTGGAAATGATTCATAACTTAGCTGGCACATGACCAATTTCAGCCTGTGCCTGTTAAAAAATAAATTGTCGCACCAGAGCATAGCAAGAAGCATGCCACAAGCACACATTAAGAAACCACTTTCATTTTATACTTCCTGCTGTATCCACCATCGTGGGTGTGCTATATAGGCAACGCTAGGAAAGACGGAGTGCAATAAATCATTTTTACCATACACCCACAGTGAAGCATGCTGCCTTAACCTTCGTACACATGATTGGATTGTTGGCCAACAAAAGCATGGACTTTTGTCTGAAGGGCGTTGGCCCAAACTTGTCTTGTATACACACGGCATACAATTGTTGGCCAACAATCATGAACATAGTAACGTACTACATGGTTTTCAGCTCTTTAGTGCCACCCTTTGGGCTTCTTCTGCTAATTTTGTGTCAGTATGAGTTTGGCGAGTGTTGATTTGTGCTTTTCAGTTAGTTTCTGAATGGCTGTTCATCAACCAGACATTTTGTGGAATCGAAGAAGATAACATGTTATTTATTATTGGCCTTGGAGTTATTGCTTTGACATTTTTTTTTTGGTTGAATAATGATTTTTTTTTTACCAAAAATAAAAAATGTTATTGTTTATTGAAGGAGTCAAAGTACAGAGCAAGACCATAACAACATCAGAAATGTTGGTACCGTATATACTCGAGTATAAGCCGAGATTTTCAGCCTCTTTTTTGAGGCTGAAAGTGCCCCCCTCGGCTTATACTCGAGTCATCGCTGTCTGCCCGCTCGATCAGCGTGTCGAGCAGACAGACAGCGGCCATTCTATGATTCAAAAGCCGCGCCTCCGGCTCCGCCTTCGCCTGTGATAGGCGGAACACTGAATTTCCCAGCAGCCTGTGTTCCGCCTATCACGGGCATCGTCTCATCCTCGTACTACGGACGAGGATGATACGACGTCCGTGATAGGCGGAACACAGGCTGCTGGGAAATTCAGTGTTCCGCCTATCACAGGCGAAGGAGGAGGCGCGGCTTTTGAATTTTACAATGGCCGCCGACGAAGAGGGCACGGGACGGAGGCAAGGCAAGGCACGGCACGGGACGGGACGGGACGGGACGAAGGCAAGGCACGACACGGGACGGAGGCTCGGGACAAAGGCTCGGGACACAGGTAGGCTGGACACACACACACACACACACACACCTGTACTGCCCACTAAACATGATGGGATTTTTGTCGTGGCTATGACGCGAAGTGGCTGCTGGATGGTCTTCTCTGTGTGGGTGGCCAGCGGGAATAAATCTGCGACTCAACTATTCCCTTTTCCCTGCCAAAGTGAATGGGTCCTCAGCCCTGGTTCACACTATATTGCCATGCAGCTAACACTGCAAACCCTATTCATTTCCGCACTGCGTTTTGCGATCTGCTGCGGGTGTAGGTGCAGGTAGGCTGGACACACACACACACACACACACACACACACACACACACACGGATGGAGACACACACACACGGATGGATGGATGGATGGAGACACACACACACACAGGGATGGATGGATACACACACACACAGGGATGGATGGATGGATGGAGACACACACACACAGGGATGGATGGATGGATGGAGACACACACACACAGGGATGGATGGATGGATGGAGACACACACACACAGGGATGGATGGATGGATGGACACACACACACACACACACAGGGATGGATGGACGGACACACAGGGATGGACGGACACACAGGGATGGACGGACACACACACAGGGATGGACAGGCATGTCTCACCCTCGGCTTATACACGAGTCAATAAGTTTGCCAGTTTTTTTGGGGGTAAATTGGGGGCCTCGGCTTATATTCGGGTCGGCCTATACTCGAGTATATACGGTAATTAAATAATTACAACTAGAAACAGCATGTTGAATGTCAGGTATATGCTATACACATCAGGAATGACATGAGAAATAAAAAAAATAAACAAATTTCAACAACCTACAACATGACTTCATAAATCCCCTGGTTTTCACATCTTAGCCTATCAGGGGAGGATAGTAAAATTTCTTTGGTCATAAAGAGTCGGTGTGGTTGCTCTGTACTTGTATAGTAGGAAAGAGACAGAAAAAAAAAATCAAAGGTCTATCGGTCCCTTGAAGAGCAATTCGGGAAGAAAGAAAGTAGAGGGGGGGGTGCAGAGGTTTAAAAGGGTGGTTTGGGGAAGAAAAGAGTGGGGGGGGGAGGGGAACCAGGTAGACTCGGAGGAGATACATGTGCCGCTACTTCAGGTGTTTCACTGCTTCTGGTCATGTCTCAGTTAGGCGTTAATAAGGAGTAATCCCTCATCAGATAAGATGAATATATTCCATATCCTCCATGTCTTGGAATGCTTTTCTTGGTTCCCTTGTGCAGTAAGGATTGGGTCTTCCAATTTTTGGATTTCCTCTACTCTACACAACCACATCCTTGCAGATGGGGTGTGTTTTTTTCCACAAAAGGGAGATAAATGTCTCACTATCTATTTTTTATATCTCTGTGCCAGGATCATGGTGGAGTGTAGCAGAAGAAGAGTTGGATCGTTGTTGATCGTATGGTCTGTGAATTTCTGTGTTATTGTTCTGACATCCAGAAACGTAGCCTTGGGCACGACCAGAAGACGTGGAGCAATGTTCCTATGTCTGTCTGACATCTCCAGCATCTGTCGGAGCTGTTTGGAAAGTACTTGTGTATTAGCTGTGGCGTGTAATACCACCTCGTCATGATCTTGTAATTAGATTCTTGAATATGGATAATTAAAATATTAAAATCTGATGAGTGTTTCTGGGCGTCTGTAAAAGGTGTGTTCTGAATAATGATTTTATTTGTTATATTTTCGGATGCATAGAATGCATTTTTTGGTTAAGTTCTATTGCCAGATAGCATGTCTAATTTATTTATTTATTTATTTTTTAATGTACAATAAAAAAAATGTGGAGAATAATACTACGTGTTTTACTTCAAATGACAGTTTGGGAGTAGGCAGGCACATAAAAAAAAAAAAAATACAATGTAAAATTGACACGTTTTATCTTTGATCTTAAAAACTACGGGATAATGGTGCTGTGGTAACTTGCCCCTAAATAAATAAATAATATTATTCTTGATATTACTAGAAAAAAAAAAAGCCTTTGAAAATTTGTCGTTCTTGCTTCCGATCATGCGTGTTTGTTCCTTGGACTTTTGTCCGGACATGTGCACACGCTCGGTAAAATCCAACAGACATTTATCAGTGGAAAATTTTAACAGGTTCCCGACTGGCGCACGCTGATGTACGTCGGCAGAATGGCACAGCTGGGCAAATGGGCCTGTACGTCCCTTTAAATTTGCCACCGTGCCATCGTGTGTGCGCCGCCGGCCGGGACCTCCGTGAGTCGGGTCGCGGGTCCCGCGGACTTGATCGGCGTGGGGATACCCGCGATCGCCTCACGGAGGAAGAACGGGGAGATGCTAATGTAAACAAGCATCTCCCCGTTCTACCTA
Source organism: Lithobates pipiens (assembly GCF_037356315.1). Classification (NCBI taxonomy): domain Eukaryota; kingdom Metazoa; phylum Chordata; class Amphibia; order Anura; family Ranidae; genus Lithobates; species Lithobates pipiens. Next base: position 975,276 of record NW_027507898.1, on the reverse strand, counting down.
GTGACAGTGTCACTGATCTCTGGTCCCTGTGTTCAGGAGTAGAGATCAGTGACGTGTCACACACAGCCACGCCCCCCCACAGTTAGAATCCCCAGGACATACTTAACCCTTACACTGCCCCCTAGTGGTTAACCTCTTCACTGCACTGCCAGTGTCATTTACACATCAATGCATTTGTATAGCACTGATTGCAGTATAAATGACATTGGTCCCAAAAATGTGTCAAAAATGTCCAATGTGTCTGCCATAATGTCGCAGGCACGATAAAAAAAAAAAAAAAAAAAAAAAAAAAAAAATAATCGCTGATCGCCGCCATTACTAGTAAAAAAAAAAAAAAAATTATTAATAAAAATGCCATAAAACCATCCCCCATTTTGTAAATGCTATAACTTTTGCGCAAACCAATCAAATGCTTATTACAACTTTTGTTTTTCCAAAAATATGTAGAAGAATACGTATCGGCCTAAACTGAGGAAATTTTTTTTTATATATATATATATATATATATATATATATTTTTGGGGGATATTTATTATAGCAAAATGTAAAAAATAATGTTCTTTTAAAATTTTCGTTTTTTTTTGCTCATAACGCAAAAAATAAAAACCGCAGGGTTGATCAAATAGCACCAAAAGAAAGCTCTATTTGTGGGAAAAAAGGATGTCAATTTTGTTTGGGAGCCACGTCGCAGGACCGCACAATTGTCAGTTGTGACGCAGTGCCGAATCGCAAAAAGTGCTCTGGTATTTGGCTAGCAAAATGGTCCAGGGCTTAAGTGGTTAAAGCCTGCTATCCAAAATTTGTCCACGAAAAATCCGACAATTGTCAGATGCTCCATACACATGGTCGGATTTTCCACCAACAGCCTGTCATCACACATTTCCCGTTGGAAAATCCGATGGTGTATACGAGGCTTTAGACACAGCCAAAGCCATGCACCCACTTTATAATGAATCATCTATGTCTTATATTCATTATTCTGCACATACCTGTAAAACCTGTTTATAAATTATACTCGAACCATAACAAGAATAGAATCAAAAGGTTTCTTCAATTAAAATTTAAATAATTGTACGGTTTCTGTATCTGAAAATGGCAATCACTTTGGCTGTGACTAGTCTCATACATTTCTGATTTAAAGTGAAGCTAACCTCTGGTTTAAAAAGAAAAACAAATCTGATCAAGTATTTATTAATATTATACAGGATTTATTTAGCGCCAACAGTTTGCGGAGCACTTTACAACATGAGGGCAGACAGTACAGTTACTATACAATTTAATAAAGGAGGAATTAGAGGACCCTGCTCGTTAGAGCTTACAATCTAGGAGAAGTATGTATTCTTAACTCAAAAAAAATAAAATAAAAACAAAAATAAAAAAAAATTCTATTGCAGGGGTAGGCAACCTTTTGAGCACAGTGTGCCGATTTGTGAAAAAACTGTTAACTTCACACTCGCAATCACAAAAAGGATTTTTTATAAAGTATATTCTGTAAACTACTTGAGTAATAGTGACTAATTAGCATCCTGCACTCTCATGCCTTAGATCATCCCCAATTTCTGTAGCTCCAGTCCTCAAATCAGCCCCAATTCCTGCACCTTCACACCTCAGATCACTGTAAGCCACTACTCGACTGTCCCCTCACTGTAATCCCCTGCACATCTGCCCCACCTCTGTACCCCCTGCTCATCTGTCCCACCACTGTAACCCACCCCCCCCCCCCCTCCATCTCATCTGCCCCAGCAATCTCTTCCTTTCTCATCTACTCCACCACTCCCGCACATCTGCTCCACCGCTGTACCCCCATGCTCTTCTGTCTCACCGGTGAACCACCTTCTCCCCTGTCCTAACACTGAACCCATCTGCCCCACCACAGTAACCCCCTTTCTCATCTACCCAACCACCGTTCCCCTGCTCTTCTATTCCACCTCCTTTCTCCTGTTCCTACCTCTGTACTCCCTTCTTTTCTGCCCCACCTCTGTACCCCCCCTGCTCTTCTGCCCCACCACTGTAACCACCCCCTGCTCATCTGTCCCACTAATGCACCTCCTTTCGCCTCTTCCCCGCCACTTTAACCCCCTGCTCATCTTTCCCACCTCTGTACCCCCTTGCTCTTTTGCCCCATCTCTGGACCCCCCTGCTCTTCTGCCCCATCTCTGTACCCCCTGCTCTTCTGCCCCATCTCTGTACCCCCCTGCTCTTCTGCCCTACCACTGTAACCCCTACTCATCTTCCCGATCACTGTACTGTACTCTTCTGTCTCACCCATGAACCACTGCCGTACCCCGTTATTCTGTCCCAACGATGAACCCCCTCCTCATCGCTCCCCATCACTGTATCACCCTTTCTCATTCTCCCCACCCCTTTACCTCCTGCACATCTGTCTCACCTCTGTACCCCCCTGATCTTCTGCCCCACGACTGTAACCACTTTCTTATCTAGCCCATTACTGAACCTCCCCCCCTCCTCTGTCCTTCCACTGTAACCCCCTGCTCATTTGCCCCCATTACTGTAAACCCCTTGCTCTTCACCGATAAACTCCCTTCTCATCTCTTCCACTCCTGTACCCCCCCTGCTCTTCTGCCCCACCGCTGTACCCTCCTACTCATCTGCTCCACTGCAGTGCCCTTTTCTCATCTATGATATAAGAGAAAATTGGTGTAGCGCTAATGAATCGATTTGTGAAAAACTCTAAAGCTGTATATTAAAGGGGTGATAATGAAATCCTGATATGAGTGGCTGGATCATACGTCTCCAGGATCAACAAGGTCCAATTATTCACATTGGGGTGCCATCCAAAGTATGGTATGTCATATAGAAAAAGGGGTTCAAAAAGAAGAATTGTCCCTGTTGAAGACCTTTTGCTGTCGAAACACGTCGGACTCGCATTTTGTACCCTACATTGCTTTTCTTATGTTCGATTTTAATTTGTGATCACTTATTACCTTTATGTCATGGTTTTTATGACTTTTTTAATAAACCTATTGGTTACAGTCTGACCTGCACCATTTGGAGCCCTTCTTTTTGAACCCCTTTTTCTATATGATATACCATACTTTGGATGGCACCCCAATGTGAATAATTGGACCTTGTTGACCCTGGAGACATATGATCCAGCCACTCATATCAGGAGTCCCAGTGAACCATGAATTCCGGAGACAGTGCGGTGACTAACGGGGACCTGCCAACAACGCATAACACCTGATTGATACCACCTAGGATTTCAAGCGCATTTGACCCACTGTCATATGACAGATGTGTCCAATTCCTCTGGTAAGAGTATTTAATTCACTCCAGACAAGTCGCTGTTCCAGGTTGAATTGAATTGTGTGGTCGCTTGATTCCATTGCTGGGAAGACCAACATTGACACTTTTCACTACCTAACATACGTGGACTGTTTGCTGGGATTTATATTTCAGCTGCTGATACCCATCAAGATCTGTGCGCATTTATATATTGTATCCACATATTTAGTGAATTATTAAATTCATTTATTTATTTTTTATTTTTTGCACATTTTGTCACGTGTGTTTTTTAGTATTGATTTCATTATCACCCCTTTAATATACAGCTTTAGAGTTTTTCACTAATCGATTCATTAGCGCTACACCAATTTTCTCTTATTTGCACTAAACTTTGTTTGTTTGGGTGTTAGCTGCTGACCCTCAGTTTTTGGCTTCAGCGCAGTGTTTTCCCCCAATTCTTTCATCTATGATATGCAGAGTGGTGCATGTCCTGGCACAATCATCCCCACTGATCCACCTCTCGTATCCAGCCCACATGCTTGTATGTGATGTCACATACAAGCATCTGGAATAGATACGAAATGATGAGCTCAGGTCAGGAGCATTTTCTGAAAGCAGTGGTCCTGTGTGCAAGATTGGGTGAAAGTTCAGGGGTCAGGTGTAAGTGATGTTCAGAGGTTGGGAGTAGGTGATGTAGAGGTTGCTAGTAGTAGATGATGCAGAGATGAAGGGTCAGTGACACATACATATTTTTTATATTATATTATATTTTCTTCAACAAAGTTCCCAGAAGCTCAAATAGCATTAGCATCAATATTTAAAAAGGGCCCAAAATACATTCCTGGGAATTACAGACCAGTTAGCCTAAAATCAATAGTATGTAAATTCATGCAGGGGCTAATAAGGGACTCTATACAAGATTTTAGTAATGAGAATGGTATCATTAGCAGTAATCAACATGGATTTATGAAGAATCGTTCTTGCCAAACCAATGGATTAACCTTCTATGAGGAGGTGAGTTGCCAACTAGATAGAGGAAGGCCCATAGATGTGGTGTATCTGGATTTTGCAAAAGCATTTGTCACAGGTTCCCAAAAACATTTACTGTACAAAATAAGGTCCATTGGCATGAACCATAGGGTGAGCACATGGGCTGATAGTGGGGTCCACCAGGGTTCTGTGCTGGGACCAATCCTGTTTACTGTTTAATTTGTTCATAAAGGACCTGGAGGATGGTGTAAACAGTCCAATCTCTGTATTTGCGCACGATACTAAGCTGAGCAGGGCAATAACTTCTCCGCAGGATGTGGAAACCTTGCAAAAAGATCTGAACAAATTAATGGAGTAGGCAACTACATGGCAAATGAGGTTCAAAGTAGGAAAATGTAAAATAATGTATTTGGGTGACAAAAATATGAATGCAACCTATACACTGGGGAGAACTTCTGGGGGAATCTGGATGGAAAAGGACCTGGGGGTCCTAGTAGATGATAGGCTCAGCAATGACATGCAATGCCAAGCTGTTGCTAAAAAAGCAAACAAAATATTGGCATGCATTAAAAAGGGGATTAATACCAGATATAAAACGATAATTCTCCCGCTCTAAAAAAAAACTAAAATCTGGTCCGGCTGCACCTAGAGTATGCTGTCCAGTTCTGGGCACCAGTCCTCAGGAAGGATGTACTGGAAATGCAGCGAGTACAAAGGACAACAAAGCTAATAATGGGTCTGGAGGATATTAGTCATGAGGAAATGTTGCGAGCACTGAACTTATTCTCTCTGGAGAAGAGACACTTGAGAGGGGATACGATTTCAATACATAAATACCATACTGGTGACCCCAGAATAGGTACAAAACTTTTTTGCGGTAGGGAGTGTAACAAGACTCGTGGCCACGTATTAAAATTAGAAGAAAGAGGTTTAACCTTAAACTTCGTAGACGGTTCTTTACTGTAAGAGCGACAAGGATGCGAGACTCCCTTCCACAGGTGGTGGTCTCAGCGGGGGGCATTGATAGTTTCAAGAAACTATTAGATAAGCACCTGAACGACCGCAACATACAGGGATATACAATCTAATCACGCACATAGGTTGGACTTATGTATTTGTGTATTTTTTCGACCTCACCTACTATGCAACAGTAATTCCACAAACTGTCACCCGATTGTGGTTCTCTCAATAACATTGAAATACCTTCTTTGAGATTGGTAGTCGCACCCAAACGAGTCATCTTCCAACAGATGGTGGGCGGGACTAACAGGACTGCGATTGGCTTTGGCAGTGGCCAATGACAGTCTTCCTCCTCCTTTAGACAGGGACAGCCCCCCTAGCAGAACTGCACCCTGTCTCTTTGCATTCCCATCAGCCTTCCCCTCATGCAGGTGCAGCATGGGGAATTGTTAGATTGGAATGCATTAGCGTCACACACCCATTTCCCTGCACAAGAGGTTTACGTGCTGGGAGTGGTCTACCCCTGTTCTATTGCTTCCAGCCTGCTCCAAATTCATTTTTTTTCTGCTGCTGTGTTCCAACTTCTTATAAGAGTGTGGTTACATTCATTGTTCATGGTCCAAATGTATCTAGGAACATAGCCACCTTCCCTTGCTTGCTCCCAAAATGGACTAGGCACCATGGAAATAGAAGTGTGCATAGAGCAGTGTCAGTACACTGTACTCTACTGCTCTTTTCAGTGCAGAGGCAGTGGGGGACAGATGCAGCATCAGAGCCATGCTGCATCCACATAGGCAAGTATGAATGGGCAAAAAAAAAATATATATATATAAGATTTTTATAACAGCTCATCTTTAAAATCCTTTTCTTGGAGTACATCATGAGACACAGAGCCATAGCAGTTACTATGTGGGTTATATAGGCCACCTTTAGGTGATGGACACTGGCATACCCTAAGACATGAACTCCACTCCCTATATAACCCCTCCCACTACTAGGAGTACCTCAGTTTTTGTAGTAAAGCAATATACACGTGTATTAAAAGAGGGGAGGCACCTCTGTGTCCTACGATGTACTCCAAGAAAATTATTTTTACAGGTAAGCTGTTATAAAAATCCTATTTTCTTCATCGTACATCACGGGACACAGTGCCATAGTAGTTACTATGTGGGATGTCCCAGAGCAATGCTATCTGAGGGGAGGGAGACAACAAAAGTAGGGCACCATCAGACCAGAGAACCTATAGTGCTGTCTGCAGCACACTGCGCCCAAAGGCGATATCCTCCTGCCTTTTTACATCCACCTGATAAGACAAAGTTGTGGCCTTGCAGATTTGAGCCATGGAGGCTTGGTGATGCACTGCCCATAAAGCACTAACAGCCCTGGTGGAGTGCACTTTAATTTTAAAAAGGTGGAATCTTCCTCTTCAAATCATAAGTTTGAACAATTACTTGCCGAATCCACTTAGAAACAGTAGATCTTCAGGCAACACAAACAAAAGATCAATTTTTCGAATCTGAGCAGTCGCCTTCAAGTAGACTGTGACTGCTCTCACCACATCAATTGAATGTAGCGACTTTTCTTCCATAGAACAGGGTTCTGGAAAAAACGAAGGTATAAAAATTGACACCATCTTTGGTAAAAAGTTAGGATGAGGACTCAATACTACTCTATCGTTGTGGATAATTAAATATGGCTCTTTACAAGAAAGAGCAGCCAACACCGATACCCTTCTTGCAGAAGATATGGCTACCAGAGAAACTAGTTTCCTTGTCAAAAGGACCAAGGGAATATGTCGTATTGGCTCAAAAGGCTGTTTCTGTAATGCCAACAGAACTAAGTCCCAAGGGTTCAGGGTTGACCTAATCGGTGGATTAAGCCGCGTTACCCCCTGTATAAAGCTACGAACCAAAGAATGAAAAGCAAGTGCTCATTGAAATAATACAGATAAGACCAAGACCTTGCCTTTGATAGTACTCAAGGCCAGCTTCAGCTCTAACCCCATTTGCAGAAAGTCAAAGATTCTACCTATGACATACTTTCTGGGATGCCAACCCCTGGGATTTACACCAGGAAACATATGCCTTCCAGACTCTAGAATATATGACTCCAGAGGCTGTCTTCCTTGCATTAATCAAGGTAGATAATACTGAACCCGACAGCCCACGCTTCTTCAGAATGTGGGTCTCAATAGCCAAACCGTTAAATCTAGCATTTGTAAGGTAGGATGGAATACCTGACCTTGTGAGAGTAGGACCGGACATGGTGGTATGGTGCATGGGTCCCCTACCACCATCTTTATGATCTCTGCATACCAAGATCTTCTGGGCCACAAGAATCCCCAACTTCCCTTCCTGCTTGATGCGGAGAAGAAGTAGTGGAAGCAGCAGAATAGGAGGGAATGCATAAATCAGTGAAAACTGAATTCCACTGGACCACTAAGGCATCTGTTCCACATGCTAGTGGATCCTTTGTTCTTGACACAAAGTTGTCGATCTTTTTGTTGAACCTGGACGCAAACAGGTCTACGTCCGGGATCCCCCATCTCTGGCTTATTGCCAGGAAGATATCGAGGTGAAGTGACCACTCTCCCGGGAACAATTGCTGCTGACTCAAGTAGTCCACCTGCCAATTTTCTATTCCTGGAATGAAGACTGCCGATAGGCAAGGTTCATTGTTTTCTGCCCAAGTTAGGATATGATTCACCTCTTTCTGGGCCGCACAACTTCTTGTGCCCCCTTGGTGATTGATATCGGCCACTGCTGTGGAAGTGTCGGATTGAATTCCGTAACCTGAATGTCCAGGCCCTCAGGGCCAAGCGCGCTGCCCAAATCTCTAGAATGTTGATGGGCAGAGTAATATCTGATCTGGACAATTTCCCTTGGACAGTCGCCTCTTCCAGGACTGCTCCCCAACCCGAAAGGCTGGCATCTGTTACCACCTTCCAGGTAACTGGTAGAAAGGATTTTTCCCTTCTGCAGATTTTTGGTTATCAACCACCAACTGAGGCTCACCTTTGGAGACAGACGCGTTGGGAAATCATCTTGTTCCAAGCCGATAGGATACTGTTTTGCAGCAGTCTCGAATGAAACGAAGCATAAGGAACGGCCTCGAATGAAGTCACCATATTTCCAAACAACCTCATGCAAAGCCTAATCGAAGGTTTCTTCTTTGCTTTGACCACCAGAATCAGTTCCTTTATAAAGCCGATCTTTGCCTAGGGCAAGAATACCCTTTTCTGGGCTGTATCTATGATCAAACCCAAGTAGTCTAATCTCCTCGATGGTTTTCTCTAGGTTGAGAACTCGACCTAGGCATTCCAATTAGTTGACGGTGGTGACCATACTTTGGTCTAAGCGGGCTACCGACTGGTCTATCAAGAGCAGATAGTCTAGGTAAGCTATAATCATTATACCTTGGGCCCTTAATCTGGCCAGAGGAGGGGCCAGGACCTTTGTAAACACCCGAGGTGCAGTAGATTAGACCAAAAGGCAGAGCTACAAACTGGAAATGAAGATTTTCTACCTTAAAACTTAGATATTTCTGGTGAGCGGGGAAAATAGGCACATGGAGGTATGCATCCTTGATGTTGATTGACGCCAGAAGTTCTCCCTTTGCAGGATAGAGACAATGGATCAGATTGACTCAAAGAGAGCGCATATTCAGGAACCGGTTCTGATCTTTGAGATCTAGAATGGGTCTGACATCTCCATTTGTTTTTGGCACAGTGAAAAGGTTTGAATAAAACCCCAACCCCTGCTCTTCCAAGGGGACCACCATGTTCACTTTGAGACAAAAGAAGGTCCAGTGTTTGAAAGAGAGACTTTTCTCTGATCCTTGGGAACATTTGATCTGAGAAAAGGAGGAGACGGGAACTCTTGGAACTCTAGTTTGTACCCTAGAGTTATTGGAGGAAATCACCCATCTGTCTCGACACTCTTCCTGCCAGACTCTTGAGAACTGTAGAAGTCATCCCCCTACTCGAGCGAGTGAGGGTGCTACTTTATAAGGAGGCTTTAGTATTTTGTTTTGTAGGTTTCCTCCACCAGGACTTATTTTGTCTCTGGGGTTGACCCTGAGGTTTACCTCTTGAACCTGACGGCAGAGGTCGTGACTGCCTGGAGACTGATGCTCCTGGCACTGGAGCTTGTTTAAATGAAATATGTTTACTCCTTTTCTTAACTGGCAAAACGGTACTTTTTCCCCACTAGAAGTTTTTTGGATGTATTTATCCAAATCATCCCCAAACAGCGGTTTACTGCAGAAAGGAAAACTAGCCAGGAGTTTTTTGCATGGCGCTTCGGATGACCAATTTTTCAACCATAGTATTCTACGCATATGCACCAGCCCAAGCATAAGGCGCGAGGCCTGAAGAATAGAATCTCTCACAGTGTATACTGAAAAACAAAGCCCCTGGTAGCTTGGCTAAATCCTGAGCCTGCTGATCAGGGATAACCTTGAGTACCTGTTTAAACTGGTCTTTCAAAGATTGACATACACCAAGTGCTGCCACCGCAGGTTGCATCACTGAACCTGCCAAAGAGAATGCATTTTTTTAAACAGGAAATCCAATTTCTTATCAGTTGGATCTAGTGGTGCAACGGATCGCCACTGATCTGTGATCCAAAATGGTCAACCTGTTCGGATCGGCACACCACACGATCCACGGAGCGCTCCGCTGCCTCGGCCTTAGGAAAGGCCGCAGCTTCGGCCTAGCTTCGGCGTGGCGGCCATCTTGGTACACCCGGCGGCTGTCTGTGGATATACAGTGCGGGTGTAACAACATTTTCGGCTACCCATCACAGTTGGCTACGGAAGTGACGTTCCGTCGCCGCCATCTTGTTACACCCCACACTCGTCCACAGTAAGGATGCACTAAGAAGGGAGAAAGTGGACATGTTACATCCACTGGAGTTTTGCATTTTACACGTATTTATAACAGTAAACTGCGTTTATAAAGTGAAATACAGGACTTAGAATGCCGTCTGACTGGTTAGATATTAGACTCTGATCCGAGGAACGATCCAAACCATGAGTTTTTTGATCCGTTGCATCCCTAAGCATTTGAGTATTGTCTACCGGACAAGTCAAACTTTTATTCACAAAGAATATAGCAGCGTCAATATCTAGTATCTGCCACTTTTTAGTGATTTTTTTACTCCATGGGATAAAGTACTGAGAATTTTTTAGGATGAAAAAAATGCTTATCTGGGTGATCCCACTCAGAATACATAAGCTGTTCCAGCAATGAATGGACAGGAAAGGCATGCACAGCTTGAGGAGCCTTTGGCGAACCAAAACCAGGAGTGGGCTTACCGACTCAGTTAAGGGTAGCATACCACTTCAGTAAGAGATCGTACCATCAATCTTTTGTGAAGCTGAAGGAGGTTCTTCCGCAATTGACCCCTCAGAAGAGGAGTATTCAGCCTCTTCACGGTCCCCTGAGGGGAATTCATCTCCTCCCACCCCCAGTTCCTCCGTTTGAGGGTCCTGGGTAGTGGAAGGGGACCTGTCGCGTTTTCTCCCACTCTGGAAAGATGTGATTAAAACCACTAACCTTGATTCCAATCCCACCAAATTGGAGGAAAAAAACTCCTCAGTAATACAGACAAGGGCTGCAGTGTTGGAAACAGTTGCAACATTTGACGGCCCGGTGGCTTACCCTCACCAGCCACCCCAGATCTCTCAGGGGAAGATCCTGGAGCCCGCGGCCGCCCAGCTGGGCTGTACCTGGAGCCCGCAGCCGCCCAGCTGGGCTGTACCTGGAGCCCGCGGCCGCCCAGCTGGGCTGTACCTGGAGCCTGCGGCCGCCCAGCTGGGCTGTACCTGGAGCCCACGGCCGCCCAGCTGGGCTGTACCTGGAGCCCACGGCCGCCCACTCTGCCTCTTTGCAGCCGCCCATTTAGTTCACAGCAAGGCTGGGGGGCAGAGACTAGGGGTCAGCTGACTGCTGAGGAATGTGACGTGGGAGGGGCTGGAAGATCCTATCTCCTGATTTCGGCATAGGTGTCACTGCTACTTAACACCACAAAGTCGGAGACACAGCGATTATAGTTGTCATTAAAAGGACTCAGGGAGCGCTAAATGTTTGTGGATTAGGGGCGCAAATTACTGGTCTTGCCTTGGGTGCTGACAACCCACGCTGCAAAAATAATTTTACTGTTGGGGTCCCCGCAACTTGGGAAATTTTATCAAGCGGTCACGGCACGAGAGGGTTGAGAACCACTGGTTTAGGAGCTTTTGCAAAAAAAAAAAAAAAAAAAAAAAACACACAGCAAAAGCACACAAAGCCTTACACAGATCCAGTCTGAAAGCCCATGTGTACGGGCCCTACGTTCAGTCATCACTAAAAAAAGAAGCGCTTTTTTTTGTAAAGAACTGTAGTATGGACATGAGTGATTAAGGCCTAAAGATGCCTATAATACAGGCAGATCCAGATGCTCCATTCTAGGCTCAGAAAAGCCGATCTGGTCACGCATGCTTCAGATTCAGTCATCCTATGACTGGATAATCAATCAGCTGCTTGAAGTATTTTTACATCAAATGCTGGGCAAGCGAAGTCAAATTAGGTCTAAAATGAAAAAAAAACACAACAACAAAAAACAAAAGCATGCTGAGAAATACAGCAGGTAAAATAAGTATTGAATACGCCACCATTTTTCTAGGTAAATATACAGTGATACCTCGGTTCACAAACTTAATTTATGAAACAGCTCTGGTCGTAAACCAAGGCAAATTTTCCCATAGGGTTCAATGTAAAGCAGGTTAATCCGTTCTGAACTTTTTCTTTTGTTTTTGAACCACAAAAATATGAAACAAAGTACAGTATAATATGAAGAGAGAGAGAACACTAACCTTGCTTGAGAAGACTTTTGGAGTGGAGGAAGGTAGGTGGGAGGCCGTTATTGTTCGGGGGAGAGTTCCCCGTCATAAGGACATTGGGGAGATCTCCTTCAGGGGTTTCCTCTTTGTCCCTTAGCCACAGGCTCAGTTTTGGTGAAAAATCTGTCCGATGTCACTTGTCTGTTCCTATGCTGCATAACCCTCTGGAAATGAGAGAGCACATTATTGTTAATCATGGCACTCATTCCATTTTTCAATAATGCATTTTACGGCATCACTGTCAACCTCCTCCTGGTCTTCCTCTTCCTCAGGGGAATGCTCCTCAATAAGCACCTTCTGCTGCTCACTGTGGAGTTTAGAAAGTTCTTCGGTGGTCAGCTCCTTCCTATGTTCCTCAACAAGGAATGCTATGTCTGCACCATACTGTTGCCCATGGACACAATCTCCTCCACTACATCTGCATCAGACCCTTCAAAGTCATGTACAGTGACACATTCTGACCACAGTTTCCTCCAGGTTTGAGTTTAGGGTTCAGTAAGTGACAACTTCCCGGGCTTTGTCAATGAGGATAATGCAGTGGAGAACATTGAAGTGTTTCTTCCAGATTTCTTAAAGACTCAAGGACATCTCTTCGGTGACATTAAAACACCTAGTGAAGAGCACCTCTGTTTACAGCTTCTTGAAGTTGCTGGTCCATGGGCTGCAGAAGAGGTGTCGTGTTGGGGGGGACTTGACTTTTATGACGTCATACTAGGTGTCCATATTATCCACCAATGCTGGAGGGTGTGCCGGGACATTGTCCATCAGAAGAAGGCACCTTTCAGGCAGTTGGTTGTCAGAAAGATTTTTGTTTACCATTCCATGAGCAATTGCCTTGTGACCCAAGCTTTCGCATTGGCCCTCCACATGACAGGCAGTCTGGCCTTGTTCACATTCTGTTCCCCGAATGCACGAGGGGTCTGGAAATGGTACACCAGTAATGGCTTAATCTTAAGATCAGCGTTTGTATTCCAACACAACAAAAGGATCAATCTATCCTTCATGGGCTTGAGCCATGGCAGTGCCTTTTCCTCCTGTATGATATAATTTCTGTTCGGCATCTTTTTCCAGAAGAGCCCCGTTTCATCACAGTTGAACACTTGTTGAGCGACATATTATGTCTTCATGAATTCTGCAATTCTTTCTTGTAGGCTTCTGCACCGACCTTGTCAGAACTGGAAGCCTTGGCACACTGTGGACGCCACTTCTCTTGCGGAATTTTTAAAGCCACCCTCTACTGACTTTAAATTCTTCACTTGCTGCACTTGTAGAGTGTTGTTTTTGCAGTAAATCACTGTGCAATTTCTTGACTTTTTTACAGATCATAGCTTCACTAACGCTATCACCTGCCAGCTGTTCCTCATTCAACCACGCTAACACAAGTTTTCCACCTCTTCCAGCACTTGCAACCTCTGCTTGGTTAACATCTTTACTCCTTTTTCCACATCTGCTCCTTTGATGGCAGCTTTCTTCTTCAAAAGTCGAGAATGTCGACTTTGCCATCTTGTACTCTGAAGTTAGATCAGTCACACGAATACCACAGTCATGCATTTCTACAATTTCCTTCTTCAGCTCAATGGTTATTTTCTTCACAACCTTAGCTCTGAACAGTCTTGTCACCTGCATTACTGTTCTGCACATTCTTGTCACCTGCATATTACCGCTCTGCACATTCTTGTCACCTGCATATTACCAATCTGCACTAAAGAGTCTTGTCACCCTCATTACTGGTCCGCACTTTCTTCTTACCTCTATGCTTGCTCTGAATTTTCTTTTGAGCCATACTGGGTGTCCGGTCCAGTACAGTACGTGATAAAAAGCACACAAAAAAACTTTATAGCAAGTGTGCACAGAGATGTACAGTACTGTACAGTATGTGCTAAAAAGCACAACAAAAAGCTTCAACACTAAGGCTACTTTCACACTGGGGCGTTGCGTGCGCTGGTGGTAAAGTGGCGCTTTACCTTCGTTTCAGGGCTTTCACACTGGAGACACAGCAGCAGCTGTTTCAGGGCGCTATGCAAGCACTATTTTTAGCACTTTAGTGCCTGCAAAGCACCTCAGTGTGAAAGCAGCCCAAGTGTCTTCACTGTACACTTTGTCTCTCTCTGTGACCGCAATCTCACCTACAGGAAGTCGCGACCATGTGTCAGAGCAGGGAAGATGGCCGTGGCTTGTGTTGGTGGACAGAAGCGTAATTCACGTAGCGAAGCAAATTTTTGTGAACTCTTCTGTTCACGAACCGAGTTGTTGTGAACAGAAATGTTCGTGAACCGAGGTATCACTATATTTCTAAATGGTGCTATTGACATGAAATGACTCATGTGATCACTGGAAGACACTGTTAAAACGGGGAGAAATAATTTTTTTTTTTTATATATAAAGCACAGCCACTAGGATACAGGTTTTATGTGACAGAGGGGATGATATAATGATCAGTTTGTTTTGAAGCAGTGGGGATAGAAGCAGAGCGGTGCTAGTGAAAGCTTATAGGTGGGGGGGGGGGGGGGGGGGCGCGACGACAGAGGGAGACAGAGGAGAGCTGCAGATTGCACTGTATGATGGAGGCATGTACTCTGATCACGGTGTAAGGGCTCAGCAGTCCTAATATATATCATGGTCAGCGTACAGAGGGGAGGGTAGAAATTGGCGGGATCAGCCAGGTATTTCAGGCGATACAGGGGGCCAAAATAGACAGCGCAAGCACTGTGCCGTATAACATGCTTTAAAGGGAACAGGATCCATTTTTGGGTTAACAAACGCTTTAAGTTATGTGTAATAAAATGGAATGACACAGGGAAAAATTTATTGAACATGCTAACTGAAATTTAATACTTTGTACAAAACCCTTTATTAATGACAGCTTCAAGACGCCTCCTGTATCTTGAAGGTTCCATGGGCCTCTTCTATGAACACTCATCTTTAGTTCTTACCATAGATTTTCTACTGGTTTCAAGTCAGGTGACTGGCTGGCCATTCTAGCAGTTTTGTTTTCTCTTTCTTTCAAACCAATTAAGAGTTTCCTTGGCTTTGTGTTTGGGATCATTGTCTTGCTAAAATGTCCACCCTCATTCCATCTTCATCATCCTGGCAGCAGATTTTTATCAAGAATGTCTTGGTACATTTTTTCATTCAACCTGCCTTCAAGGAAATTAAGTTTGCCAGTACCATATGCTGAAAAACAACCCCACACCATGATGTTCCTGCCTCTAAACTTCACTGTTGGTATGGTGTTTTGGGGGTGATGTGCAGTGCCATTTGACCTCCAAATGTGGTATGTATTATGGCATCCAAAAAGTAAAATTTGCGTCTCATCTGACCAGACTATATTCTCCCATTATTTCACAAGCTTGTCTAAATGTTGTGCAGCAAACTTTAAACATGCTTTTTCTTTAGCAATAGAGTCCCTGTGTGGTGAGCATGCATACAGGCCATGGCGGCTAAGTGCATTACGTATCGTTTTCTTTGAAAAAATTGTATCTGTTAGTTCCAGGTCTTTCTGAAGCTCTCCGCAAGTGCTCCTTGGCTCTTGAACAACTCTTCTGATAAATATTTTTACTCCTCTGTCAGAAATCTTGTGAGGAGCGCCTGGTCATGGCTGGTTTATGGTGAAATTATGTTCTTTCCACTTTTTGTATTATGGCCCCAACAGTGTTCAATGGAACATTCAGAAGTTTAGAAATCCTTCTGTAACCAATGTCATCAGTATGTTTTTCAACAATAGGGTTATAAAGGTCTTGACAGTGCTCTTTTCATTTATCCATCATGAGAGGTTTCTTATGACACCTTGGTAATGAGACATCTTTTTATTGCCATCAGTTGAGACTATACCAGCTGATATTAATTTGCATGGACAGGGGGTAGGATTGCTTTAGAATTACTGATGGATTTTACCTGGTGTCTTGGCTTTCTCTGTCTTTTTGCACCTCCCTTTCTTCATGTGTTCAATACTTTTTCCCTGTGTCATGCCCATAGTGTATAACAGGGATATGCAATTAGCGGACCTCCAGCTGTTGCAGAACTACAATTCCCATGAGGCATAGCAAGACTCTGACAGCCACAAGCATGACACCCAGAGGCAGAGCATGATGGGACTTGTAGTTTTGCAACAGCTGGAGGTCCGCTAATTGCATATCCCTGCTGTATAACTTAATTTCTTACCTTTTTTGTTTTGGTTTCGTTGTATGTGTGGATTACATGGGTTGTTAGCGACATGTGGTGAAAACTTCAGGTTTCATGTCACCTTTAGAGATATATTTACCTAGAAAAAATGCTGTATGTGTAGGCTGTCTTTGCTGACCTCTCCTGACATTGTGATTCAATAGCGTCAACACTTTCTGCACCACTTATTTGCAGATCAGGTGTTCTGACTTGCTGCATGCTTGCGCTGGGTCAGTAACTCAAAGGCCTCATGCACACAGGACATAAACCCTGCTTTTACAGGCATGACATTTTGTTTTTTACAGACATCGCTACTTTCTGACTATGTTATTACGATTGAACCAAATGTGAGTGTAATTTTATTATTATTTTTTAATAAATTGGATGTTAAAACGGCATCACGCTATGCTAGTTTTCTACTTCCATGGTCTTTGATACCTGAGCCCCCTATTATCGTGGGATGAGCACTATAGGAGGATCGCTACGGATGATTTCATGACCTGAAGACTTGCGGGAGATTACATACTAGATGTATGATTATCTGGTTTGCTAACCTACAGGCCCATATGACTCGAGAGGCGTAAGCCTTCCTCTGAGTCCACGTCATTTGGTAAGCCTCCTCTCCCCTTCTTTATCACGGTGGTGGTGGTATTATTCTACACATCAGAAGTTGAATTTCACCTTTTTTCACATCACCTCAAGTTTGGAATTGTGATTGATATTACACATTTCAAGGACTGTTAGACGTTCACTTGATGGACTGTATATGTTAAATTAATTTTATTTACCTTAATCTTTTGTGTGCATGAGGTTCATGCACTCTTCCACCTGGGAGTAAGATCTCTTAATATACAACGGAATTTACACATAATTTCTTTTTTTTGAAGTGTATGTAATTTTCTTTGCTTGAATTAGTGCCTTACTGGTTCATGTGGTTTGTTGCCACCTAAGCGCCACACTTTTTTGTTTTAATTTTTGTATGTTACTGTGTAGTCTTCAGTAGTGTTGGCAGCTGGGTAGAACACATCTTTTCACAGCGCAGTATTTTTTTACACCTTTATGACATTTTGTTTTTTTCAGCCTCTAAAACACCTCTACGTTAGCCTATGTGTCCAAGCATACACAGGCATTTACAGGAGTATTAGAAGAGGAGTGTTTAGAGGCTGAAAAAAAAATTGCTTGCGAGTTTAAGGAGAGGTGTTTTTGAGTGGAAAAAAAGAAAGCGCATAATGCATCTTAACGCCTGTAAATGCATATAAATGCTAGGCGCATTTAGCACTTGAGCTTTCATTCATTTCAATGGCCATTATAAGTTAATATTCTAGTCGATGGAATGAACGTCCAAACTCTTGGTGCGCTTAAATGCATTTGAAAAACTCTGCTTCAGGGCATGGTTTTTAGGCTGAAAATGCCCTGTGTACATGAGACCTTAGTACTAAAGCCAGAGGCAGTGAATATCAGGCAAAGTATACAAAGAAAAGCCAAGTGCCCACTTGTACTGCTGTCAATCACAGAAGAGAGCAAGGGGTGAGGCTAAGCTGTGCCATGTGTCTTATAGACACACAGAGCCAGCTCAGGAGCGAGTACGCATGAGTGCCCCCACAGCAAGAGACGCTTTCTATAGGGGCAGTCGTGGGGAGGAAAACAAGCCAGGAGCGCCGGTGGGGGACCTGAGAGCTGTTCTGTATAAACCCCTTATACAGAGCAGGTTAAGTATAACATGTTTGTTATTTTAAAAAAACTAAAAATGTGTTCATCACTTTAATATCAGTAGCATGAAAAACTATTGTAGCCGACCCCACGGCTGTTGCTGAAAGTTAGCAGCGGTCCATCAGCAGCCATTCTGGTAGCCACTGGATGGTGGTTCACCCAAATCAGTTTTTTATTGCAGATTAGCACAGGGAAGGTGCAATGGCACACCTACATGTGCTGGAGCTAATCCCTGCAGGCAATCATCTCCCACCTTCCCACTTGTTATCAATCACAAGCCCCTTGGATCAGAGAGGAAGGCCGTGGGTATATACACAGAGGAGGAAAGGCTCGGTCGTGTTTGGAGAAGGGCCCGAACCGCCCAAGCTATTCCGAAGACTTTCCAAGCTCCACGTATGCAAGGGACATGGGCTGACTTTGCACCCTAGGATTGGGTGACCGTGCACCTGCGCCTCCCTGGAATTTTGAGGAAAAAAACGGAGTCAGCAACACTGGGACGTGTTTGCGAGGTAGCTCGTGACTAATGGGTTGCTGACCCCCGCTCTAGACTTAACGGCACCAGTCACCATCATTATACTATGGCAAGTCGGCACGATCCCACAAATCGGCGTAGGTGTATGTCGGTACCTTTATGGGTGATAGCAGGCATGCGTGTGCCGCTGCACGGTGGGGGACTCGATGCGGGTGGCCTGCTGCCACGATGTACACTGGCCACCCACGATCGCGGGCACGAGAGCCAGCATGGGGATGTGTGTATGTAAACACACAGATCCCCATTCTGACAGGAGAGGAGAGACATGTCTGCTGTTCCCAGGAACAGCGATCTGTCTCCTCCTCCAGTCAGTCCCATGCCCCCACAGTTAGAAACACACATGAGGGAACACATTTAACCCCTTGATCGCCCCCTAGTGTTGACCCCCTGGACAGGTAAGTTATCCTTGTATTAAAAATCAGCAGCTACAGTATTTGGTGGGGGGGATTTACTAAGACTGGAGAGTACAAAATCTGGTGCAGCTCTGTAAAGAAACCAATCAGCTTCCAGGTTTTTTTGGTCAAAGTTTAATTGAACAAGCTGAAGTTAGAAGCCGATTGGCTACCATGCATTGTGAGTGCTCCAGTTTTAGAATAGTGTGAATTCAGGCTCACCCTTCCCCACACAGGTGTAAGCCTTACATTTGGCCGAGCTGCACACAGTATATAAAAAAAAAAAAAACACAAAGACTCTTACACACCCTAAGAAGTCAAGCTACAAAAAAGTAAGCTTCCACTCCCGACCAGCTACCTACCATTGCCTGTCTACAGTTGGGCATCCTGAGGCCCGATTCTTCCAGCCTGCAGCCTATGACACACTGCCCTGGGCCTCCCTTACTTTAGCACTGCTGACCCTCACGTCCTTACTACTGTGCCCCAGCCTGTGTGTCTGATGTGAGAGGGGAGGCTGCTGGTGCACACAGACTCCCTGTTCACCCAATGTAGGCCAGGGACTTGTGACCAGCGGCCAGCTTGGGTCGCGAATAGACATCCACTGGACACACTGAGCTCCTCAGGACCAGATCAAACAACCCCTAATCCAGGGCTTGACAAATTTGCTTGGAATCTAGGAGCCAGCTAAAAAAGTTAGGAGCCAGGTCCGTAGCGGTGATCCGGACCTGTCCCTGGCCTGACATGGAGACGAGTGAGGGGAAGATAGCGCAGCGCCTCCCATCTCCAAGTCATTGCCCATAGCTCTTAGAGGGACATTTTATTTATTTATTTTTTTTCAAATGACAATTTTTTTTTAAATTGCATTTTAGTGTAAATATGAGATCTGAGGTCTCTCTGACCCCCAATCTCATATTTAAGAGGACCTGTCATGCTTCTTCTATTACAAGGGATTTTTACATTCCTTGTAATAAGAATAAAAGTGACACAATTTTTATTTTTTTTAAAGAACAGTGAAAAAATAAAAATAAAAAAGTTTAAAGTAAGAAAGAAAAATTTTTTGTTTAAACGCGCCCTGTCCCGCCTGCATATGAAAGCGGTGTTCAAACCACACATAGGAGGTATCGCCGTGATCGGAAGAGCGAGAGCAATAATTCTAGCCCTGGACCTCCTCTGTAACTCAAAACATGCAACCTGTAGAATTTTTTTAAACGTCGCCTATGGAGATTTTAAAGGGAAAAAGTTTGTCGCCATTCCATGACCGGGTGCAATTTTGAAGCGTGACCTGTTGGGTATCAATTTACTTGGCGTAACATTATCTTTCACAATATAAAAAAATAATTGGGCTAACTTTACTGTTGTCTTATTTTTTTATTAAATAAATTATTTTTCCCAAAAAAAGTGCGCTTGTAAGTCCGCTGCGCAAATACGGTGTGACAGACCCTATTGCAACAACCACCATTTTATTCTCTAGGGTGTTAGAATAAAAAATATATATATAATGTTTAGGGGGTTCTAAATAAAGGGAATGAGATAGGCAGGTAATAGAAAAACAGGCAGAGAAAGCTCCATTAAGATTGCTGGTTGTCATGCCAACGGCCACCACAAGAGGGCGCCAGATTCCAGAAGGAATCATAGGACCGCAGAAGGCCTCAAAGCCGCGGCCTCAATTACCGGCCGCCGGCGGAATGGCCCGACGCGATCACGCTGGGGGGGTCCACGGAGACAGGATACCCCCAGCTGTGCTGCGCCAGGTCGCTATTTCTAGTCGCAAATGCGACCTGGCGCCCGGGTTTTGTCGAGCCCTGCCCTAATCTATTCGGTGCAGATCCCCATTTTATTCCCCCCTGCACCTCTCCTAACTAGAGGGCCACCCCGCAGGATCTGGGGGAGAAATCGACCGGCTGGAACCACTGAAACAATCGGCCGGACCAGCGCTGCAGACTGGGCCAAGAAAGGGGACTCGCCTGGAGAACCCGCCCACGGCCTCACAGAGCCAGCGTGGTGCCCGTTCAGAAACCGGAAAAGACTACACAGGCCCCATGTACAGACCCTCCTGAAGGACGTAGCCTAGACATGGCTGGTTGAGGCTGGATTTTACATGAACCCCTGGCCTGAACCCTCACTCCCCGGCAAGTTGTACCTCTGAACAAGCATGAGCTCAGCTAAAAAACACAGGACCAGAGCAGCAACACGGGGGACCCCATCGGGCAAAACTCCAAGAGAAATCCACCACTACTTCAGGCTGTTACAGGAAAAACCACCCAGAGCCAGAGTAGCGACATCACTAGGTCAAATGCGCGGAGCCACACAGAAGCCACACACCTCAGACGCTGGCGAGTTCCTGCCGGACAGCCTGACGGCTCCCCAGACAGCCCCACTGATCTCCAACGAGCCACGATGTCTTCCTCCCAACCACCGGATACCTACTCACTGGACCATGACATCAGAGAGATGCTGCAGGCTCTCCCAACCTAGTCAGCCATTGAAGCCCCGATCCTCCGGCTAGAAGAGACCCACAGGCGAGACATACAGGAGGTAAGGGATGAGGTGTCCGGCCTGGCAGACTGGGTGACGAGAGGAGACAGTGGTATCCGCTCTAGAGGATTGGGTAGTGGTGCTAGAACAATCCCGTGATCAACACCGGGACACCGCTGTGGCAATTCAGCTGAACCTGGAGGACAGAGGACCGGAGCCGCCGTAATAACCTGCGGCTCCGCAGTATCTTAGAGGCAGCAGAGGTGGAGGATGTGGGGGCAACGGTCAGCGAGATCTTCTGGACCGTGCTAGAGGATCCAGAAGCTGCTATCATTCTAGACAGGGCACACAGAGCCTTGGGCCCCAGACCCACCGATCCGAGCAGACCACGGGTTGTGATCTGCAGACTGCACCTTTACACCCAAAAGGAAGATATCCTGAGATGTGCATGGGAACATGGTGATATAGAGGTGGACAGATCGCAAGTCAGAATTCTGCAGGACCTGTCCAGATCGACTCTCAGACGTAGAGCCCTGCTGCGCCCTCTCCTTGATCTGGCCAAACAGAACGGCTTTACCTACCGCTGGGGTTATCCCCTCTCAGTGACCTTCCGCGGAGACTCCGGGGCCTTTACACTCCTAACCGCCGTAGACCTACCAGCATGTTTCCGCTTTCTCCACGCAGAGCCAATACCAGTTCCTGACTGACTTCAGATCCTCCTGCGCCAAATGGGTAGATCGGGCACGTCAACACACCGTGGTCCCTTACCACCTCGCCAGCAACGAGGCAGACTGAGGCACCGGTCCGCGTCCAGAGCCACCCATCTCTGACAGTTACACCCCCACCTGCCTTAATGGAAACACCCTGGACTGAGTGAACGAAGTTTGCTGTAATCCTGCCCCCACATATTAATGCCTTCAGTATCTCACGCCAAAGACCCCCCCCCCCCCCCCCGTGCGGTGATCCTCCACGCGGCGCCCTATCGGCCCATCTCGCTCCCCCCGAGCGCAACGCCTGTCAATGATCCACATGAGATTCCCCCCACAACTGACAATCAAACCCACGGTCTGTTTTATTCTCAGCAGACTGGATGAGTCTACTGACACATAAGCACTTGGAAGGACTGTCCGGCTCTCACATGAACTACCCCAGGGACACGGAACATCCCAGGACTGGCCCAAATGCACCACCCACTACGCCATACTACCGGGATACAGGTAAACGAGAGAGACATGGCATAAAACTTTGAGAAAATCTGTTCTGATCTGTCCTAATATGAGGGGAGGGGGTGGTGCTCGGCATGCTCCTATACATTGGGAGAAAGAGGCCTTCTGGGAGGGGGGGGGGGGGGGGGAAATGATCAGACATACAGGGAAATTTAACCAGGACAGAGAAATTCCTCCACCCCTTTTATTTTGGGTATTATTTTTATCTTTGAGAAATGATGAGAATCCAGGGGAAGTGGAAAGGCAGCACGCATACGCACACCAATACTTTACCACCTGGAAGAAAGCCGCGATGCTGACCCCCCCCCCCCCCCCCCCGCCCTGCCTGGGATCACTGTTTGCTGCACCCACGAGGGGGGAACACCAAGACCGTTCAGAAACTCATGGGGCCACACTTGCCTGCAAACCACTGTTCCACAATAGCCAGTGGGGGAAGATAGGGGCTAAGACCCCTAGATCCAGGGATGGGGAATATACCCAATTGTCTACAACACACTGCTTCTTAATAAATACATGCCAATGACAATTGCACTGCATTTGCTGCTCCTGTTCTGTTTCCTGTTAAAGTTAGACTGATAAAGTAAGACTGCTAAATATGAGCCATTATCCCTTTTTATTATTTTTCAGAATGTTCACTCATAGTTAGTGACTGCAGTCTGCCTGTCTCACCATACGGATACCTGCTTGATACACTCACACAGGTTGCCGGGGGGGGGGGGGGTGGGGGGTGGGGGAGGGCCGGGGGTTCACCTCACGGTCCCATCTACCTACTCCCCCACCTAGGCCCGCGCTCCATACCCAGGGAAATCCCTGAGGAGCGCCTCAGCCAATAGGGCTACACTAGCTACCCTCCTATTGCTGTACTTCCTTGAGACAGCTTCCTAATCTCCATTCTTTCTTCTTGGAGCTAGCTCCACCTAATCAATCCTAACCCGCTACTGTTCTCTCCCTCAACCCCGCCCCCCCCTTCTCCACCACAAACTTCTCTAACCCCTCAAACATGGACATCCTCAACATAATATCCCTTAATGCAAAGGGGTTAAACACACATGAAAAACGACTGATGCTACTTCACGATATGCGCCGCGCCAGGGCAGACATAGTCCTACTGCATTTTAGAGAAAATAACCTCCCGCTACTTAAGAATAGACACTACCCTTTGGCTTACCACTCCAATTACACTGAAGCCAAGACTAGAGGGGTAACTATCCTTATCTCTACTAAAGTTCCCTGGACGCTCATAGCTTCTCAGACAAAGAGGGGCGCTTCCTATATCTAAAGGGATTTATCGGGAGACAGGAAGGTGACCCTGGCAAACCTATATGCCCCAAACGAACACCATGATATATTCCTAAAGATGCGGCTAAACCATCTCATGCGTTTCTCAGATGGACAGCTAAACATAGGGGGGGACCTGAACATAACATACCACTGATCCCAACAAGGATACCTCCTCTGGTACTTCCTCCACCACATGTGACACGCGCAAATGTATTAGCTTAACATTTCACTCCGCACAACTGGTTGACACCAGGCGCCTCTTCCATTCGGGAGAGTGCGACTACACTTTCTTCTCAAAACCACACCAGACCTACTCACGCATTGACTATTTCCTAGTACCCCACAGACAACTCAACGCGATCCGGGAAACAACCATTGGTTCGATTACATGGTCGGATCCCGCCCCGATCAGTATGCGCTACACCCTATCAGATACGCAAACAAAACAGCGGCCACAATTGAGACTCAATGAAAGCCTAATACAGAACCATGAAGTCCTAGCTGATGTAGTCAAGGAATTGGAGCATTATTTTGATGCCAATGGTACCCAAGACAGTGACGCAGGGGTGGTGTGGGAAGCCCACAAAGCTGTTATCAGAGGGGTCCTCATTAAACACGGCTCCAGACTAAAACAGGCAAGGTCTGCACAACTAGACACGCTTTTAACCAAATTCCAGGCCTTGGAGTTAACCTATAAAACGACCCCGACCAGGCAGCTTGGGATCAAGCTTAAAACGGTCCGCTCGGCCAAAGCTGCACTGCAAATCTGCCGTAGGAAAAATGATGAATCGGGCAACAAATGCGGGAGACTTCTGGCCCAAACGCTGCAAACACAAAGGGTAGCATCCTACAACCCACACATCAGGACCACCACAGGACTGAAAAGGTCATTACTCCAACAGATCACACAGGAATTTAAAACCTACTACAGCTCCCTGTACAATCTAGTCACGACACCACCCACCAGCAGCGACTACGACAGAATATCTAGAACAATCCCAAATGCCCTCGCTATCAAAGGAGACACAAGAATCCCTAGAACCACCCATCACATTACCGGAGCTTCAACTAGCTCTACAAAAAAGCAAAAGCAGGCAAAGCCCAGGGCCCAGATGGTCTCACCGTCCCTTATTACAAGACCCTACTCCCAACCTTAGGCCCACACCTAGTGTCACTATTCAATGGACTAGGAACAGGGAAGGCTTTCCACTACACTACACTACAAGCACAAATCTCGGTCACCCCCAAGGAGGGCAAAGACACGGCCCAATGCGGGAGTTACCGCTCGATCTCCCTCCTAAACACTGACCTGAAAATCTACACCAAGATCCTGGCCTCGAGATTACAACAATACCTGCCCCAACTCATCCACCTGGACCAAGTGGGCTTTCTGCCAACCAGGGAGGCTAGAGACAACACCACCAAAGTCCTCAACCTACTACACATAGCGGTCAATACTAAAACGGCAAGTATATTCCTGGGAACAGACGCATAAAAGACATTCGACCGGGTAAAATGGTCTTTCATGTTCGAGATGCTGAGATATATAGGGCTGGGGAATAGGATGCTAAACTGGGTGGCCGCGGCTTACAAGGCACCATCGGCCAGAGTGAAGGTGAACGGTGTACTCTAGGAAACGTTCCCGATCATGAACGGGAACTAGGCAAGGCTGCCCCCTCTCGCCCTTGCTATTCGCCCTGACCCTAGAACCCTTCCTGTGCCACGTACGATTAAACCCAGACATCACCGGAATAGGAGCTAATGAAACACGACACAAAGTATCAGCATATGCTGATGATCTCATGTTCTCCCTCTCAAACCCCTCAACCTCCCTACCACACCTCCTACGGGAGTTCGACATTTACGGCCATCTCACGAACTTAAAGATAAATTTTAACAAATCAGAAGCTAGGGGCATAGGGATACTGAAGCCCCAGCTTAAGCGACTTAAAGACAGCTTCAACCTGAACCATGACATGACGCCGGTTTCTCTGTACTGATCTGTGCAGTGGAGGGGAGAGGTTGGATGGAAGAAGCCATCCCTCCATACCCAGCCAATACTCTGCCAGCCTCTGCAATGCAATACTCTGCAATGCAAAACAATACTCTGCAATGCAAAACAATACTCTGCAATGCAAAACAATACTCTGCAATGCAAAACAATACAATATTCTGCCCGCCAATACTCTGCCCGCCAATACAGTACAATACTCTGCCCGCCAATACAGTACAATACTCTGCCCGCCAATACAGTACAATACTCTGCCCGCCAATACTCTGCCAGCCAATGCAACACTCTGCCCGCCAATACTCTGCCCGCCAATACAATACTCTGCCAGCCAATACAATACTCTGCTCGCCAATACAATACAATACTCTGCCCGCCAATACTCTGCCAGCCAATACAATACTCTGCCCACCAATACTCTGCCAGCCAATACAATATAATACTCTGCCCGCCAATACTCTGCCTGCCAATACAATACTCTGCCCGCCAATGCATTGCAGTACTCTGCAATGCAACACAATACTCTGCAATGCAACACAATACTCTGCAATGCAATACTCTCAAGGTTATCCAAAGGATTAATTAGCTAATCAAAAAAAAAACACTAGATTCATTAAAAAATTAAAAAATAAAAATAAATCGGATAGTCGTTGACTAATCGAAAAAATAATCGATAGATTAGTCGACAGACAAATTAATCGTTAGTTGCAGCTCTACTTTGCACAGAGACTGGTGTGCTCACACATACACTCTCCCTGACGTACGCCATTCTGAACGAACCACCGAAGGACTACCAACCCCAATCTCTCACCAAATGGGAAAGAGACCTTAACTTACATTTCAATGACAATAAAAAACACCACAATCAAAATTTACTCACAAATCCTCCCTATGCGCCAAAACCCAGGAAACAAACTATAAAATCCTTATACGTTGGTACAGGACCCCGGCCCTATTACACAAACTCTTCCCAACAACCTCAGACCGATGTTGGTGATGTCAGACAGAGGAGGGCACCCTCCTACATGTTTTCTGGTCATGCCCCCAACTACAGAACTTCTGCGGAGAAGTCTGACGTATAACCCAAACATTCACAGACCAGACGAACCGGTCTACTTCTACATGCGACAGAAATACCGGCACGAGTTTACAAAAAATCTGTGATCCGACATCTCTTAGACGCAGCCACAGCCTGCATCCCACTAAACTGGAAGTCCCCACATCCACCGATTGTTGCCCAATGGCTACGAAAAGTAGATGAGATCAGCCGGATGGAGGACTCGATCCTCACTAATCAACACAGACAGGAAACATATTCTCAGACATGGCAGCTATGGAATACATTTAGATACTCTGACGAGGGATAAAGCCTCAGAGGGACTGACTAACAGCCTGTCCAATCGACTCATCCGATCCCGCTCCTACCTTGGATACTGACTTTGAATGAGAGGGGCAACACTGCCCAGATGGGATAAACACACGATTATATACTCGAATACACATCACCTACCAATCTCCCCCCCATTACCTCCTACATCCCCACCCCACACTCTTCTCTTACCTTTCTGCTCTTATGGGCTTCGCCCTCTCTTTTCAACCCCTACGGGGCCTTTTCTCTCTCTGTTTTGTTACTATACATAAAAAATAATAGTGAAACACTAGAAGGGAGACTGAATCCACAGGACTAGTGAAACTCAACACTTCCATTTCCCAGACACATCAAATCCCATCTACCGGACGGATCCGCTAAGGTTCCAAATAGAATGTACACCCACATAGTATCCCACACACCGAAACCTTTCTAACATTCCGAATGGATGGGAATCTCACCTGTATAGAAGTATCTTTGAATGTAACACTGTTTAAGCATTATTTCTGTTAATGAGGTCCTTGTGGACTGGTCTTTCTTAAATAAAATAAAAAAAATGAAAAAAAAAGCGAAGTACAGCCAATTCTTAGCACAAAGATCCAAGACCCCCCCCCCCCAAAAAAATACTCTAAAACCAAACAAGCACAGTGTGTAGGGCAACAATACCCCTCATTAGAGCTGCACGGCACGATTGTTAAGAATAGTTATAGTTGATTTTTTTCCCCCTTGTGATCTTGACAAAGTATTTCCTGATTCTTTCTATGCAGAGAATTCTCTCTTCTCAAGCCAACAGCCATCAAAAGAAAGGGGGAAAAACAAAATGGGCAGTCTGTCAAGAATCACAACATTCTTTAGCAATGGAACTCAAGTATAAACATTGTAACAATTTCTCCTTTAGATCAAAGGAATACACTTTGGTGTGTAAATGAAGAAAGTTTAACCACTTAAAACACTAAACCTTTTTCTGACATTTGTTAGTTTCAAGTTAAAATCTTTTTTGCTAGAAAACCACTTAGAACCCCTGTGTAGCACACAAATGACATATATTGCACTATCCCGTAGTGGAAAGATGCACAGAAATATTAAAACACACTCTATA
Source organism: Lithobates pipiens (assembly GCF_037356315.1). Lineage (NCBI taxonomy): Eukaryota > Metazoa > Chordata > Amphibia > Anura > Ranidae > Lithobates > Lithobates pipiens. The sequence goes on along the minus strand of NW_027507898.1, from coordinate 946,945 downwards.
TTATCCACAAAGATACCCTGGTCATGAGTCCGTCAGTCAATAGGGCTGAAAAAAAACAACAGTATTGGACACGAACATATGAAAATTACAGTCAGATGTTTTTTCATCCGTTTTCCAGGTAAATCACAAAGAATATAATCAGTTCCGATTGCTTAGTCCATGTAAGTGGTTAAGAGCAAGGAGATATGACACCACTGAAAGAAACATAAAATACACTATACTGAACCGATCTGCTCAAATGTTCATTCGTGATACATGGGAAATTGCCAGAGATTCACATAGTTAGGTTGAAAAAAGACAAGTCCATCTAGTTCAACCATAAAAAAAAAAAAAAAAAAAATCATCATACAATCACATATACCCAATCTTTTACCCACAGTTAATCCAGAGGAAGGCAAAACAACCCCCCAGAAAAGCAGGATCCAATTTGCTACAGCTGGGGAAAAAATTCCTTCCTGAACCCATCAACTTGACCCTATAAATAATAGTACTCAGTTATATTATGTACATTTAGGAAATAATCCAGGCCTTTCTTAAAGCAATCTACTGAGCTGGTCAGAACCACCTCTGGAGGGAGTCTATTCCACATTTTCACAGCTTTTACTGTGAAGAAACCTTTCCATATTTGGAGAGGAAATCTCTTTTCCTCTAGATGTAAAGAGTGCCCCGTTGTCCTCTGTGATGACCCTAAAGTGAATAACTCAACATATATGGACCCCTTCTATATTTATACATGTTGATCTTATCCCCCCTTAATCTCCTTATCTCAAGAGTGAATAAAATTCAGCTCCTCTAATCTTTCCTTATAGCTGAGCTCCTCCATGTCTCGTATCAGTTTGGTTGCCCTTCTCTGCACTTTCTCCAGTTCCCCGATATTCTTTTGAGAACTGGAGCCCAAAACTGAACTGCATATTCCAGGTGAGGTCTTACTAATGATTTGAACAGGGGCAAATTATATATCTCTCTCTCTCTCTGGAGTCCATACCTCTCTTAATACAAGAAAGGACTTTGCTCGCTTTTGAAACCGCAGCTTGGCATTGCATGCTATTATTGAGCTTATGATCTACCAAAACCCTGAGATCCTTCCCCACCATTGATTCCCCCCACCCAGTATGTATGATGCAGGCATATTCTTAGCCTCCAGTGCATAACTTTACATTTCTCAACATTAAACCTCATCTGCCACATAGTCGCCCAATTAGACCGTGCACTGAGGTCGGCTTGTAAATGGGAGACATCCTGTAAGGACGTTATGCCACTGCATATCTTGGTGTCATCTGCAAAAGACAGAAATGTTACTTTTAATCCCAGACCCAATATCATTTATAAAGATTTTAAAAAGTAAGGGTCTTAGCACTGAACCTTGGGGTACACCACCGATAATCTTAGACCATTCAGAGTAAGAATCATTAACCACTACTCTCTGAATTCTGTCTTTTAGCCAGTTTTCTATCCATTTACAAACTATTTACAAGCCTGTAGACTTTACCTTACACATGAGCCGTGTGTGGGGAACCGTGTCAAGCGCTTTTACAAAATCCAAGTATACCACGTCCACCGCCACCCCTCTGTACAAGGCTTTACTTACCTCCTCATAAAAAGAAATCAGATTTGTTTGACAACTTCTGTCTTTCATGAATCCATGCTATCTGTTGCTTAAAATATTTTTTTCCAGCAAGAACTCGTCTATGTGGTCTTTTATTAAACTCCAGCATCTTCCCGACTATAGAAGTTAAACTAACAGGTCTATAGTTACTCGGTAAAGACTTTGCTCCCCTTTTAAATACAGGCACCACATTGGCCCTATGCCAATCCAGTGGTACCATTCCTGTCATCAATGAGTCCCTAAAAATTTGATACAATGGCTTTGAATTTACATAGCTCAATTCTTTTAGGATCCATGGGTGGATGCCACCTAGTCCAGGTGCCTTATCTGCCTTTATTCTGTCTAAATATTTCTGGACCATATCCCCTTTGAGCCATTGTGGATAATTTTGGGCTGTGTCATTACCACCCCCATGCTACATTGCATACACAGAGCTGAAGAAAGTATTTAATACATTTGCCTTCTCTTTGTCCCCAGTCATTCACTCTAGATTATTTTGTAAAGGGCCTACATGCTCAGACCTGACCTTTTTACGATTAATATATTTGATGAATTTTTCAGGGTATGTCCTGCTACCTTTTGCAATCTGTTGTTCGTTTTGAGTTTTTGCACCCTTGATTTCCTTTTTACATTCTGTTATATTCTTTGTAACATTTAAACGACACTCGTGTTCCTTCATTTTTATATTTTTTTAAAGCGCTTTTCTTATTGTTTCTAGCTTTTTTAACTTTGGCTGTGAGCCACATACCGTAGGTTTTACTTTTAGTCTTTTAAACTTATTGCCCATGGGAATATACTTTGCAGTGAGTTCAGTTACTTTAAAAAATTCCCATTTCTGTTCTGTGCCCAATATTCCCTCCCAGTCCAAGTCCTGGAGAATCATCCTTGGAAAAGATAGATTTTCTCCGATCTATGCATCGGATGCTCGGGTTCAATTAACCCTGAAGGTAAATGGCTGAGCCAGATAGGGAACGGGTGTATGTCCATCTGGCTCAGCCATTTACCTTCAGGGATATTGAACAGAAGCATCTGATGCATAGACCTGAAAAGTCCATTTGACCAGAGAAAATCTAACCTCCTCTAAAGGACTTTGGACCATTACTATTTTTGACAAACACACTGAAACACCAATACTGATCGGTACCACCTGAATATCATAGCTAAGGAAAATGCCTGCTGGTGAACACACCGACAGGTCGATCCCCTTGAATGTATGTGGAGATCTCTGTATGGTGACCAGAGCGATATGTAAGTAATCTAAGCATGAAGACATTTTGAGAAGGGTTATCTATAACTGAGTTAAAGGAATTACCTGCATGTTGCTGGAATCCCCTCATGCTGTCATGCTCTACTTAATGTGAATCTGTGGCAATTTCCCATGTATCATGAATGAACATTTGAGCAGATCGGATCAGTATAGTGTATTTTATGTTGTTTTTTCAGTAGAGTCATATCTCCTTGCTCTTAAAGATGGATTCCACCTACAAAAAAACTATTAAAAGCCAGCAGCTATAAATACTAAAGCTGATGACTTTTAATAAATAGACACTCACCGGTCCCAGGGTCCAGCAATGTCGGCAGCCGAGACAAATCAATCGGCTCTCGGCTGCTGCCGCCGCAATTCTAGGTGAGGAAATCAGGAGCATTGCAGCTTCACTTTCCAGTTCCCTACTGCGCATGCGTGAGTCGCGCAGCTCACTAGGACTGGTCCACGCTGTCTCTGGGACCCGTGTGTGTCCCAGCAGACAGCGCGGCGGGACAGGAAATGGCATAGACTCCCGTGGGAGTCTATGCCCAGAACCAGAAGTGGGTGCAAATACCTGTTTTAGACAGGTATCTGCACCCCCCCCCCTGAAAGGTGCCAAATGTGACACCGGAGGGGGGGGGGGTCCCCAATGAGCGGAAGTTCCACTTTAGGGTGGAACCCCGCTTTAACAACCACTTACCTGGACTAAGCAATCAGGACTGATTATATTCTTGACAATTTACCTGGAAAACGTCTGACTGTAATTTTCATATGTTCATGCCCAATCCCATTTTTCTTTTCAGCCCCATTGACTGACGGACTCATGACCAGGGTATCTTTGTGGATAATATAGTGTGTGGTTAATATTTCTGTGCATCTTTCCACTACGGGATAGTGCAATATATGTCATTTGTGTGCTACACAGACATACACTGCTCCGTTTTAGGAATGAATTGCAGGGATCCCACCATAGCTGGCTTTGAAACATTTTTAAGACTTGGGGGGGTGCTTTGTATTCAGGGAGGGTGGGCTTGCCGGCTGTGGTTTTTGCACCTTTTTCCCCCCTCGGTCCTAAGAGAGGTATTGTTGCCCTACACAGAGTGTTTGGTTTTAGAGGAATTTTTTTTGGGGGGAGGGTTAGATTATGGGGGGGGGGGGTTGACTTGGATCTTTGTGCAAAGAATTTGCTGTACTTCACTTTTTTAAGCAATAAATACTTTTTTTTAGTTTAACTCTTTAGGGAGTGTAAGAGGCTTTGTGTTTTTATTTTTTTTTCTGTTGGTTTAGTATATTATTGATTACATCCCCCATATCTATTCAGTGAGTAATGCTTATTTACATTAGGTGAGATTCCCATTTACTCCATATTTTTGCAACAATACAATACAGTATATCTCTGGAATTCAGACTCCATCCATAATGACATTGTTCTGACTGTAGATATGAACTGCAAACGTACTTTCCCCAGCACCACCCTTCTCCCTATAGAAATATACATGTCATTTGTCTAAGCCACGTCGGAGTGCTGTCATACATGCTGTGTGTCATACATGCCGTGTCATACAAGTTGTGTTGTCATACATCTCATACATGCTGTGTGTCATACATCCCATGCATGCTGTGTGTCATACATCCCATGCATGCTGTGTGTCATACATCCCATGCATGCTGTGCAGGTCGCGTACACAATCGCAGAACACTACCACCCTATAAGAACTTAGTATACACAGGGCTCCCTTCATGAGGGCCGGTTACCCATGACAACAGTACTTCTAAACATATAAAAACAGTGGCAGAACGAGCCATATACACGGGCGGCATAGTGTGGCGGATAGGAGCCGCTGTGGTAAGGCTCGGTCCTGCCATTCCTCTGTGGGCACCACACACACAGACACTGCACCCTCCCCATCCCCCACTGATAATAAGCGGGAACACAGCTCAGTACCGACCTGTTGATTTCAGGGGGGAATCCAGAAGCAGTGGGCGGGACATGGGGGCGGGGCGTAGCCCTTGTCAGCGGGAAGAGAGCTGTAGTCCCGAGCGGAAGGGGCGTGCCTCAGCCTGAACTACAACTCCCAAGGTGCGCCGCGCTCTCTTGCAAAGCCTTCTAATTTTACGTTCTGTAAATGAACACCTCACACTCTAACTAACTGGTGCTGTCATGGCATAATGTATAGGTGGATATAGTGCTTATTTAAAACATAGAGGGCAACATATTGCAAAGCGTTGTATTTTATTCTCTACTATAAAATGAGTCCTTTGTGCTGGATTTTCTCTTCTGTCAGGGCGGTAAGCATTACATTTTGGTGTATTACATAAAAAAATAAAAAGACGGGCGTAACCTGCACGCGCGCATGCGCGCATCTCCAGCGCCCCACCTCACGTCTAGGTCAGCCTTCGGGCCACGCCCAGCGCTCACATGTCTGGCGGCTCGTTAGAACCACGCCCTGTGCCGTAGCTCCGCCTTCCGCAGGCGTCGCCCGTTCGCTGCGTCATTGTGTCGGTGTCGCGCTCGGTGACAGGAGAAGGACGGAGAAACGCACGTATCTATCTAATATCTTCTAATTCCTTTATGTAATGTGTTATTAGTTGGTGTGTTGTCTGTGTGTGTAGGGAGCTGTGCGGTGTGCCCGCCCCTTTGTGCGGCATTAATGTGCATGCTTTATCCTTTCATGCTGCTCCCCCATATATACACCTATCTGTACACATTGTGAGAGGAGGAGGAGGTGGCTGCTGCTTTCTTTATGCTGTAGGAACGTTATCCTTGTCATTTCCCCCACAGCAGGCCTAGATCTAGGTGAGCGGCGTGTAATGAGGAATGGAGGAGATGGCTGTGTGTGTGTGATCTGTATATTCATGACACCTGACTATACAAATGCTCCATTAATGAGAGGACAAGGCCTCTTCCTGTGTGTGTCTGGGAGGTTTCGCCATAGCTGACCATCTCTGCACACCCTGGCCTCATCCTCCGCTTCCTCATTTTCTCCCTTCTAATGTATGTAGAGAGCCCTGGAGGAGATCTCACTGGATGGGCTGAAAGAGACCGTCATCAGCAGACAAAAGATGACAATTCCCAATTAGCATGGCAACCCTTGGAGGATGCAGTGATTGGATGAACACTGTGGTAGTTAGGCCGCATCTGGCCATTCTGCCCCTCTGAAAATGGGAGCTTTCATATTATTTTTAAGTGGTTGCTCGTCTCGGTTCACGCTAATGCGATGCGGGAAACGCACAAGATTTGCTTGCGTTTCATCGCATCGCACTCTAATCTACTCTGCTGCGGGTGTCGATGTCATCGTAAAGAAACCCCAAAATAGATTGCAACATGTACTGCGATTGCCAGAATCACATTGTATGGCTGTTCTGCACGGTCTTGGTGCTGATGCAATGCGATTTAAGCCATACAAACTGTATGACTGAAATTGCACCGCCAGACATCGCATGTGATGTGCCTAGGAATGCGGTGTGAATTATATGCGATGTCTGCAATCACACCAGTTTGAACTTAGCCTGAAAATGGGAGCACTCATATTTTGTAAGTGGTTGCAAAGGTTTTCTTTTTTACCTAACAAAATAAATATTCAAAGCCAGCAGGTAAAAATACTGCAGCTGCTGACTTTCAATAAATGGACACTTACCTGTCTCCGGGTCCAGCGATGTCGGAAGCCGATCAATCGTTTGGCTCTCGGCAGCTGCCGCCGCCATCCTCGGTGAGGGAATTGCAGCTTCACTTCCAGGTTCCCTACTGCGCTTGCGCCAGTCGCGCTGTGTGCCCTAACTGATCCCACTGACAGCGCGGGGGGTGGCGGGAAGAGGCGTAGACTCCCGTGGGAGTCTATGCCCAAAAGTGGGTGCAAATACCTGTCAGACGGGTATCTGCACCCCTTCCCCACTGAGAGGTGCCAAATGTGATACTGGAGGGGGGAGGGTTCTGAAAAGTGGAGGTTCAATTTTTGTGTGAACCACTGCTTTAATACATTATTTGCATTAGAGCAACACCAAAGGTAGATGGTGTTTTATTTTTTATTTTTTTAACAAACATATCATACTTGCCTGCTCTGTGTAGTGGTTTTGCACAGTGTAACTCGACCCTCCTCTTCTCAGGTCCGCTGGCGGACCTGAGGAGAGGAGGGTCGGGGCTGCACTGCACTGCGCTCCTGGATCGACCCCCTGCCAAATGCCTCCATAGCCAGCCATTTGCTATGGGGGCATTCATGCACGTTCCCTCCTGAGCACCACTCTGTGTATCCATAAGACGCACAGAGCATGGCTTGGCCCCACTCCCTCCTCACTGCCTGTGGTTGGCAGCCAGCGGCTCACGCTGCTGTTTCTCAGCCAATGAGAAGCAAGAGAACCGAGAGAGCCACTGCTCTTGTGCACAGTGCTGGATTGGGCTCAGGTAAGTATTGAGGGGTGCTGCACACTGAAGGTTTTTCACCTTCACAGATAGAATGTATGAAGGTAAAAAAAAACCTTCAGCCTTTACAACTACTTTAAAGTAAAGAAAAAACATAGTAGAATGCCACCTCCTTAAAGTGGTTCTAAAGACAGAAGTTGTGTGTTTTTAGGGTGCCCAAAAAGAGGGGGATTGGGGCTGCTCTGTGCAAAACTAGTGTCCTCAAAAAAGAAAAAAAAGCTTTACAGTCACTTTTACCTTTGGGAACATGGTACATGTTTGACCTGTCTTTAGCATGGAACATGTAACATGTTTTTACTCCTGCAGCCACTCCCAGATCCAAACCCTCCCTTTGACAGCAGGCCGGGGATTTTCTCCCATACCAGCTGTCACTATTTGAAAATAAAAGGGGGCTCCGCACACGCAGCTGTGCCATTCATTCACAGAGTTCTGTCAATGAGTTACAAATACATACATCTTTTGCGGCTGTAAACTTGTTCTCAATGGACTACCATGGCGTTGTTGAGCGCTCTAGGTAGTTCATTGGTTCTTTCTGTCTTTGTGGAACTGCTTGGCTGTATGATGTACGGGCAGACAGCTCACACTGACAGGAATCCTGCATCGCCCTTGCAATCCGCTGACCGCGGGTGAAATGCTTTCCAGGCTCCTACAAAAAAAGAAAATAAATATAGTAAATGCAAATTTTTTACCTTTTTAAAAGGTACTTTTTATTTAAAGTGATCTAAATCTGCAGTGCTTTTTTGTTTTGTTTTTTTAAGGCTAAGTTCACCTTTAGGGAAAAAAATAAATGCACATATTTTTGCGTTGATTATTTTTTTTTTTTTCCCCCAGGAGCTTTCAAAGCATACCTGTGATCATCAGATCGCGGATGCAAAGTCGGGTTCCCGCAGACATTTAGTCCTGGTTCACCCCGGTGCAGCTTTGAAATCGGGCTACTTCAGTGCTTTTTCAAAGCCTCACACCAGTGAAAGTTGCACTGCTGATTTAATTGTAGCTTGCAAGTTCATTTAACAGAAGTCTATGCAAGTTGCAATGAAATAATTAAAAAGTAGTGCAGGAACCTTTTTCACAATCACTGCGACATAAGTGGTTCCATTGCCGGCAATGCGGTGCAACTTGTCATGCGATTTGGACCTGTAAAATTGCACAACAAGTCACACTAGTGTAAAAGGGGGGGGGGGGTTTACTCCAGCTTTCTGCTTGTACCTTTGTATGGGCTCTGCTAGAAAGATAGTCGATAGACTATGAAGGTGCCCTCGCAGTTCATTGAGAACTGCAAGCCGTCTGCTGCAGTGGGAGACGGAACTTGTCATTTATTCTATTGAAGCCTACTAATTCTTGGGTGTTATGACTGCATTTGTTTTATTTTTTATGCTTCCATCTGGTGATCCAGCCAGTGAATCTGTTTTTTTTTCTTAAAGTGTTACAAAACCCAGGACACTGCATTCACTATATCTGGTCTCCTATGGTACACAGAACATGGAAATGCAATTATTTTAGTAAATATAAACTGCTAAATGCATTTTCTCATCAGCAGTATATAGCAGTCTTGTGACTTCTATCAGTGTCTGATTTAAAGCTTGTAGGAGGAGTTTTCGTTCTCCTTTGACTGTCCTAAGAGGCTGTAGGACTCCTGACCCTCTGCCTGGACATGCTGATTGGCCCATTGCTGACCACATGCACCCTCACAATAAAAAAAGAAGCAATACACACCAAACTGAGCATGTGCAGAGTGCCCCCAAGGCTCTGTACTGTCAGGAGATGGATTGGGGATAGTAAAAGAAGGGGAGGATCAGAGAAGACAGGAGCAAGCAGCCTTTTTACACAATGGGCAAGATAAACTCCTTAGGTTCCACAGTGGGTATAAGAAGCATGACTGATTTTCATGTTGTGGGTTTAGTAACACTTTAACTTTATTTTCATCTGTTCTGGAAATGTAGCAGTTAGAGGGTGGAGACAAATCATTTACCACTAACGGGTGCTTACAATGATCAGCTTTTATTTATGTGAAAACTTAATTCCAAAAGGAAAAAAAAAAAGCTGTAACTGCTTATGAACCGTTAGCTGGAGTTTGGCTTAAATTTGTTGGTATATCTAAAAATCTGCTAGTTCATCTAACACTCCACCACCTCAACCTGACAATGCTGCTTTGCAAAGGTGTCTCTGTTGCTCCTTCATCCAGAGAGTAGGTACTTTATTACAGGAGATGTGTTGCTGGCCAGATCACAGGTGAAAACAAAGGGAGAAAGCCTAAAAAAAGAAACAAATGCAGCCACCACATCTAAGGATTGGTAAGCTGCAATATATTACATTTTTGATTTATTACTGCTTTAAACATCATCACAGAGACACTCTACTGTCTGCCATAGGAGGGATAGAAGAGAGCCCCGTGCTTTGCTGCCATGAATGGGTTACATTTGTGCCATGGACTGCCCTGCCATTATCAAAGTATTTTTCAGTTGACTTGTTGAAAGATTCCATTGGAAAATTGTCGGCTGAATAGTGAATTCATCCAGTCAGGTGCAGGCATTGTTTGGGTATTCTGGCAGCCAGCAGAGGAGACTCCACTTATGCCCTATAGTGTGTATGGTTAGCTTTACTCTTCTATCTGAGTGATGTGGACAGAGCTATGCTGCCAGTCCCAACACTTTGGGGAAGATAAAGGCGTGGCCAGCTCAATTGGGCATCGGGGAAGGGGATATTCAGCAATCGTGATGCTGAGAACCTTCCTCCTGTTCTTGTGTGACCATGTAGCATTCAACGGGGTGACAACGGTACTGTAAATTGACTGCAGGGGGAATTGCTGTTGTCACTCGTTGGCAGAGTCTCCGGCACTGGAAATTTACCAGGTTTTCTTTTTTTTTTTTTTAAAGACCTACACTTTACCTGTAGTGTGGTGTGTGTGTGTGTTTTTTTTCTTTTTTCTTCTTCTTCTTCTCCCCCCCCCCCCCCCCCCCTGACTTGACTGAACCGCCCTTTAATTGAATGGATTTGTATGTTGAAAGACACAAAGTACAGCCATTAGTGCACATCATAATATAACATTATAAATGTGTCAGAAGTTTCTTTCTACTCTTGTGTGTACTCAATTGTACATGTGCTGTCTAAATGCAGTGATTGTCAGCAACATGGCCGAATCCAGTGTGCATCAGTCTTCACACATATCTTCATCAGCCGGAGAGAAGAGCGGCAGCTGTGCAGGTACATTTATAAACTCTACATGCCTTGAAATGTATCATTATTTGTATGCAACGCGTACACCTTATAGAGAATTGTTAAATGTTTAAAAAAAAAAAAAAAAAATCACACACAAAGGTATATATCTACAGTGACATGTATTGTTTTAGTCTAAATCATTTTGGGTTTCATAATTTATATTTTTTTATGTAAATTCCAGGCAACAATTATTTGTTTTTAAATTCTGTAGCTCACATATGTCAGACACAAGTGTCCTCCGTGTGCTCAGCGCTGCGCTACACTCCCTCTATGCCAGTGGTTCTCAAACCCTGTCCTCGGAACCTACTAACAGGCCAGGTTTGCAAAGATAACTGAACTACATCACATTTGATCTCATTGGCTGCTCAGTGATTGCAGTATTCTAGTCTGCATCTACCCAAGGTAATACATAAAACCTGGCCTGTTAGTGGGTCCTGAGGACAGGAGTTGAGAACCACTACTCTATTCTAAGCTTGGTATTTGTAGTTGTCTGGATTGCTTACAGGAAAAATGGCGGTGGGGGGGGGGAGGGGGGGGTGCTCATTTATTACAGTACTCCTCAAAGTTTTAACGTTAGCCTTTCTTGGTCACCTTGCTGTGCAACCTGTTAACTGGACAATGAATGATCATTGTCATGCTTTTGGGTTTTCCTTCCTGCAAATAATATACCATTGTTAGATCTAGTCTTAATTGACTTTTATGGTATATAGGGACTTAATTAGGGTAATTATTTTACCAAAAAGCACACAAGCGCAAGCTCCTCGTGCATTACCACCAAACAATTTATTAAATCCCCCAAAGGACAAATGGATACATAAAAACAGCAGGCGTATAATGTGTGCTTTGTTTATGGACGATATGTCCCATTGATATCTGGTCAGAAAGCTGATGCATTTTGGGAGATTCGCTCCCTTCTACAGAGCTCACTGTGGATTTAATAATTATTTTACCATTATTTATTTTTTATTTTTTTAAGCATATAATTCTTTAGTAGACAGTCAAATTCTTCTTCTTTCATTGTTACCTGGAGTCCATCTTTAAAATTTTCAGCATTGCCCAAAGTACATAATTGAGTTTACTGTTCTTCAGTGGAACAGTGACAATTTAAATTAGGTTTATGTGGTCATTAGATTTGCCCTAGTTTATTCAGCCCAGTAAAAAGAAGAAACACAATGGCCACTCACAAATTATTCAGTACCTTGTTGGGGTACACCAGCTGTCTCCATATTGCAGTTATCAATAGCACTCAGACAATATAGATAACTAACCCACAAAAAGCAGCCAGCAGATTTGAGAGAGCAGTACTGGGAGATAAAGGCAAGAAATAAAGGAACCAACAATAAGTTTGATGCACCTTGTCCATCATTTGTAACTTTTCTATAACTGTAAGGAAATTAATGGCATTTTTGAGTTTATTATATGCATTAAAGGAGAAGTCCAGCCTGAGCTTGTTAGTCTGGGCTTCTCCTATGGGTCACAGGAGTGCAATTCGTTTTGCACTCCTGTGACCGGTTTTCATCAGAGAGCAGACAGTGGAAATCTGGGTCTGCCAGGTGCCCGGACTGATGCCCGTCTCTGCCTCTCAGTGAGCCACTGAAAGCCTGAGATGGCCGCTCGCTGCCCCTCCACAGCTCAACACTCCAATGAGCGTGGAGGAGCAGAGTGCTGTGAGATCCGAGCCATCTGCGATGTTCAATCGCTCAGCTCTCAGTATAGAGGTGCCGGGGGGACAGATTCTGCATCCACCTAGGTAAGTATAATAGAGGGGAAAACCCCAAACCCATACTTTGAAATGTGTTCATCCTAATTACTTGAATACCTTTTGTACTTTATCACATCGTGCTTATTTATTTGGTGTATTTTGTAATGTTATTATCATTATAGCTTTGTAAACCTAAAGTCGTCAACTAACGTTAGGTGTGCCCAGCACCATGTTACCTACGATATAAAAAAAAAGTTTTTATAAGTGCTGTTAAATTCACCTTTTACAGAAAAACTGTAAATGTGACCTAACACGGGACCCCCTCCTCAAGCCACCTTCCCTACTGTACATACCTCTGGAGTTTCCCAGCTGTCAGAACCCCTGCAGCCGATCCACCGATCTAGAGATTTGGAATCCCCTTCTGTTCTCTCTTCTCCGTACTGAGCTGCCAGGATGGACCAGGTGAAATCAGTTTGATCAGTGCCATCCATGTGATGGAGCTGACCAGAATCTTTCTGGCCCACCATGGCAGCAATGAACAGATGAGAGAGCAGTGGGGATTTCAAATCCCCAAACCAGTGGCAGCTCAGTATCGCCAGCAGGTGGTAAGTACAGGGGAGTGGAGGTCCGGTATTGGGTCACCTTTTACAGTTTTTTTCTGTACATGTGAAGCAACCCTTTAAATGCTAAGGTGTCTTTTTGAGGTGGTCTACTTCACAGTAGGGATGCACCGAAATTTCGGCCGCCGAAACATATCGGCCGAAAATGCCCCTTTCGGCAATTTGCCGAAAGAGAAAAACGGCCGATAATGGAGCCGAAAATGGGGCGTGGCCTGTGTGGGGGCGGGGCTCCACCCCCGCCCCCCTGGTACCGCCCATCATGGGGGTGTCCTGTAGCGGAGGAGAGCCACCTCCGGAACATCACGGCTTTCATTTCAATGTGTGCCCCCATACTGCAGCCAGCCTGTGAAGGGGAGAGGAGAGCGGCGTCCGCTGCCTGTGTGGTCCCAGCGCTGGGAACATCACAGCTTTCATTTCAATAGCTGTGTGTTCCCGGCCGCGACGTCACACACAGCCCTTCCCCCTTGTCCGGGCACTTTGATAGACAGATCACCCGCAGGATTGGACAGATGATCTGTCTATCAAAGTGCCCGGACAAGGGGGAGGGGCTGTGTGTGACGGCTCGGCTGGGAACACACAGCTATTGAAATGAAAGCTGTGATGTTCCCAGCGCTGTGACCACACAGGCAGCGGAGGCCGCTCTCCTCTCCCCTTCACAGGCTGCCTGCAGTATGGGGGCACACTCTGGCTGCAGTATAGGGGCGCAGTATGTGGGGACACTCTGGCTGCAGAATGGGGGCACACTCTGGCTGCAGTATAGGGGCGCAGTATGTGGGGACACTCTGGCTGCAGAATGGGGGCACACTCTGGCTGCAGAATGGGGGCACACTCTGGCTGCAGAATGGGGGCACACTCTGGCTGCAGAATGGGGGCACACTCTGGCTGCAGAATGGGGGCACACTCTGGCTGCAGAATGGGGGCACACTCTGGCTGCAGTATAGGGGCGTAGTATGGGGGCACACTCTGGCTGCAGTATGGGGGCACACTCTGGCTGCAGTATGGGGGCACACTCTGGCTGCAGTATGGGGGCACACTCTGGCTGCAGTATGGGGGCACACTCTGGCTGCAGTATGGGGGCACACTCTGGCTGCAGTATGGGGGCACACTCTGGCTGCAGTATGGGGGCACACTCTGGCTGCAGTATGGGGGCACACTCTGGCTGCAGAATGGGGGCACACTCTGGCTGCAGTATGGGGGCACACTCTGGCTGCAGTATGGGGGCACACTCTGGCTGCAGTATGGGGGCACACTCTGGCTGCAGTATGGGGGCACACTCTGGCTGCAGTATGGGGGCACACTCTGGCTGCAGTATGGGGGCACACTCTGGCTGCAGTATGGGGGCACACTCTGGCTGCAGTATGGGGGCACACTCTGGCTGCAGTATGGGGGCACACTCTGGCTGCAGTATGGGGGCACACTCTGGCTGCAGTATGGGGGCACACTCTGGCTGCAGTATGGGGGCACACTCTGGCTGCAGAATGGGGGCACACTCTGGCTGCAGAATGGGGGCACACTCTGGCTGCAGAATGGGGGCACACTCTGGCTGCAGAATGGGGGCACACTCTGGCTGCAGAATGGGGGCACACTCTGGCTGCAGAATGGGGGCACACTCTGGCTGCAGAATGGGGGCACACTCTGGCTGCAGAATGGGGGCACACTCTGGCTGCAGTATGGGGGCACACTCTGGCTGCAGTATGGGGGCACACTCTGGCTGCAGTATGGGGGCACACTCTGGCGGCACACTCTGGCTGCAGTATGGGGGCTGCAGTATGGGGGCACACTCTGGCTGCAGTATGGGGGCACACTCTGGCTGCAGTATGGGGGCACACTCTGGCTGCAGTATGGGGGCACACTCTGGCTGCAGTATGGGGGCACACTCTGGCTGCAGTATGGGGGCACACTCTGGCTGCAGTATGGGGGCACACTCTGGCTGCAGTATGGGGGCACACTCTGGCTGCAGAATGGGGGCACACTCTGGCTGCAGAATGGGGGCACACTCTGGCTGCAGAATGGGGGCACACTCTGGCTGCAGAATGGGGGCACACTCTGGCTGCAGAATGGGGCACACTCTGGCTGCAGAATGGGGGCACACTCTGGCTGCAGAATGGGGGCACACTCTGGCTGCAGTATGGGGGCGCAGTATGGGGGCACACTCTGGCTGCAGTATGGGGGCACACTCTGGCTGCAGTATGGGGGCACACTCTGGCTGCAGTATGGGGGCACACTCTGGCTGCAGTATGGGGGCACACTCTGGCTGCAGTATGGGGGCACACTCTGGCTGCAGTATGGGGGCACACTCTGGCTGCAGTATGCGGGCACACCTCCTGTACCACATCCTCTGTCTCTGACCGTCTCCTGTACCATGTCGCCAGTCCCTGACCATCTCCTGTATAAAATTTTTTGTTTTTAAATATGTTTCGGTATCGTTGCTGTTTCGGTATCGGTTTCGGTTTTCGGCCTAGTGTATTTTTCATTTTCGGTATCGGTTTCGGCACCAAAAAACCCATTCGGTGCACCCCTACTTCACAGTATAAATCTATTGTCCTGCCATAATGCTAATATTTCCTGCTGATTTAGGGCAGGTGTTCTGACGTATATCGTCCAGTCATCTTAAAGTGTCCACAGTACGGAGCAGAAGGAGATTGGAAAATCTCAGAAGATGAACGGCGCCTGCGCCGTGAGTCGAGGTGCAAGCCCCACCATCCAAGTAGACATAGGGTTGCACATATTAGAGGGCCCCTCGTGCGCTCGCCACGCTTCGGGCATGGCCTCGATTCGCTCGGCTCTTTTTTATTCTAACTCTGTCCACTTGGATGGGGGGCTAGAACCTGGACTCACGACGCAGGCGCCGTTCATCTTCAGCTATTTTTGGAATGTGGTTGTCCTGTGTACTGCACATGCGCACACAGCGGACACTATCCGATTGGGGACATTATGTGATAGGACACTGGCCCTGAAGCGCAGGCATTGATTACTTGCCTTTGCCTCAGTGGCCAGTCAGTGCTTCTACATCACACAGACACCTGACCTTGGGGAATAAATCTGCTGGGTTAGAACCAGAGTCAAAATCATCCTGGCGGCAGTGAAGAGCAGACAGACCTGCTTATACATTAATACTGGTGTTCGTATACCTTGAATAGGCTTGTAGGCCACATGCCAGTGTGAATATTAACAACCCTGAACATTTTGCAAGCATCACTTGCAGCTTTGGTTAAATTGATCAGAAGATCAAGATGTTGGCAGCTCCAAAAAAAACTTGAGCCTATGCATATCTTTCCTGTGGCTGTGCTGCTATATATCTATCCAATCAGGGCCTGAGACGCTGGATCTCTCTCTCTCTCCTCTCTCTCTCTCTCTCTCTCTCTCTCTCTCTCTCTCTTCTCTCTCTCTCTCTCTCTCTCTCTCTCTCTCTCTCTCTCTCTCTCTCTCTCTCTCTCTCTCTCTCTCTCTCTCTCTCTCTCTCTCTCTCTCTCTCTCTCTCTCTCTCTCTCTCTCTCTCTCTCTCTCTCTCTCTCTCTCTCTCTCTCTCTCTCTCTCCCCCTCTCTCTCTCTCTCCCTCTCTCTCCCTCTCTCTCTCTCTCTCTCTCTCTCTCTCTCTCTCTCTCTCTCTCTCCCCCTCTCTCTCCCCCTCTCTCTCCCCTCTCCCCTCTCTCTCTCCCCTCCCCCCCGGCCAATGCACATATACGGCCGGGTGGGAGCCGTCTACTTCTGATAGGATGTTCAGGAACGTCCTTCAGAAGGAGCGGGATCGCGCTCGTGTCACCCGGACATGGCGCATCTCAGATCGGCAGGAGGGCTCTGTGCTTGGCCCTCCTGATCACATGACGGCCGTCATGTGATTTAAACAAACAGCCGGTTGCGAGGCAATCGGCTCCTCCTCTCCTCACACAGAAGTCATCGCTGAGGAGAGCAGATCGCTGCAGCCGGCTGATGATCAGTGAGTATGAGCTGTTTTTTACATCTTTTTACTCACTGAAAGCGTTAGAGCAATGAAAGCTGAAAATTGGGCTGGGAAGGAAGGGGGCGAAAGTGCCCTGTATTGAAGTGGTTAATTATAAGTGAATTTGCTAAATAGGAAGGCTTTGGAAGTTCAAGGGAGGAGCAAAGCTTATTTTTCATGGGGAAGGTTAAGATCACATAATTTCAGAAGCCTATATTTGTGAATCTATTGAACATATTGATATCCTATTTACTGGAGGTACTCTCTGCTTGTGTATTTATTTATTTTCTGCTTAGTTTTAAAGCGTATTTCTACTTAAATTTGCGAAAACCACACTAGATGTTCCTATTCATGCAGTATAAAAAAATATAAATATATTTACTACCTTTCAGATGTTTCTCGGGAGAAGGCCTCATGGCTGACTTCCAGAATTTTTGAACCGCGTCGGAGTGAGTCCTAAGGACAGGCCAACTCTCTTCTCATTAACATATAATTCAAGAAGCCCAGCTTCTAAACCATTCAAGCTTAGTACACCTAGGGTTTTTTTTCTTTTTTTTTTTGTTCAGACCAGCAAGCTGACGGCTCAGAGGGAGCCACTGTACTAACTATCCGACATCAGTACTGTAATCTCCGCTGCTGTGCTATTGTGTTCTGTGCCCCCCCCCCCCAAAAACAGAAACCAGACCCAGTGCTTCAAGAGATAAGTGGGTGCACAATATTTGGGACCTCAATATAACTTGGCGGCTTATATTAGTTGTATATGGTACTATAATAGTTTCTTGTGTGCGCTAATAAAGGTCTGTTAGTGAAGCCCCTTTCTACACTCGTTTTTTTTTTTTTTTTTCCCTAATCCATTGTCACTTGTGTCAAAAATGTGGATGGGTTTAAATATATAACTGTATGAATGATTTACCAGATGTCCATACGTACCTTCTAGTTTTTTTATGCTAATTCAAGATAAAACTCTATGGAAGCCTAATTGTTAGGGTGTCTAGAACAGTTTTTTTTTTTTTCATCCGGGGTACCTTTTTTTTTTTTTTTTTTTTGGCAGAATGCCTAAAATTTGCCCAAAAATTGTATACGAGGTAGTGGGTTGATGAAGCCTGCTGCTTATTTACACACAGCCACAGGTTTTCATTGTGCACCATGACAACCTTCCAGCTGCCGGCATCCTAACAACCAGTGATATCAGTGGACACTAGGAGTCTGCACAGCATTCTTGTTTGACCCTCCCCCGGCCCTCAAGACTGGGGTCACATTAGCTGAGTGAGGGAGAAGAGAAATGTTGGAAAACTAATCAGTACCAGTGTGCAAAGGTGCCTCAAGAATGTGCATCATTTTAAAGGGTGCCTTGACTGAAAACGGTTGAGAAACACTGATCTAGAAAAGGCAGTTGAGTAGTCTTTTTTTATCATTGTTCACCTGGTCATAGAGTATCTTGGTCTGAGATTCCCTCAGTGAAAGATTCAAAGAGACTTTTGGGTTTCATAAAAAAAAAAAATACTGGCCTAGGTGGATGCTGCGGTCGTCCCCCACCACTTCTAAGAATGAGAACTAAGCAATCAAAAGCCTCGTACACACGATTGGATTTTCCGATGGGAATTGTGTGTTGACAGACTGTTGGCCTAAAATCCGACCGTTTGTATGCTCCACTGTTGTCGGATTTTCCACGGACAAATGTTGGATGTCAGGCTTATACATTGTCCAGACAATGGTCTGTCAGATTTTCCAATTGTGTGTACACAAGTCTGTCAGGCAAAGTACAAACACACGCATGCTCGGAATCAATGCTCACCCAACACAACATTAGCAGAAGGTGCCCAAAGGGTGGCGCTAAAATACCACATAGTACGTTCGTGTTGTTGGCTGAGAAGTGTGTGCCATTTGTATGCAGGACAAGTTCCTGGCACATGCCTTTCGGACAAAAGTCTGACGTTTTGTCTGCTGAAAATCCAATCGTGTGTACGAGGCTAAAGACTGCTGTTCTCTGTTCTCAGTCTTCACTGAGCAGAGCGCCAGTGACTGTTAGTCGACAGCTCTCTGCTCTGCCCCTCCAGTGCTGGGCTGTGGAGAATACAGGAGCAGATAGCTCAGGCTCTCAGCAAGTCGCCGAGCCAGTTTACAGTCGGGATCTTTCCAGAGACTGGACCTGCTGAGTAACGTCTGCCGATGGTAAGCTTTAGCCAGCTGTTGGCTGGAAACTGGTCACAGGAATGCAGAACAAACTGCGCTCCTGTGACCTACAGGAGACGTATAGACAGAATAGCTTTGGGCATACTTCACCTTTCAGGATCTTTTTCTCCCGGTCCTCCTGTATGTATGCTGCTGCCTTAACATTAAAGATTTTACATAGACCTGTAAAATGGGGGAGTCTCGTATCTTTTGCACACACTCTGAGTGACGTTATCTTAGATCTAGAGTTGAGCATTTCAGTTGAACTTGAGAATGGGATATTGTATCATATGCGGTGATTTGAACTCCATAGTCTGGTGTGAGATGTTTTTCATACAATTCACCAATCTTTATTATGAAAATGTATGTCTCACTGGCTTCCAGTCCTCTGAGCAAATCGTGCATAGTGATATATATAAGTGTGGAATATATCAACTAGAATATTAATACTGTCTTTTGTTACTGTTGTGTGCAATATTTACAAGCCTTTGTATGTGGTTAAAGGGAGAAGAAATGCTTGGTTACATTTAGTTTAGGGTTGATCTCAGCAAAAAAAAAAAAAAAAAATGTATGGTTACTATTGTGTCCACCAAAGGTTTTTGTAATTCTTCAGGCAGTCTAATCCGACCATCATTGCCAGACAGTATAGCCAATTCGGGGCCTCGAGTGCAGCAGTACTACAGTAAAACCTGGACACACCCTCCATTTGCTGATTGGTCAAAGAAGGTGAAGCAGCACACCGAAGAGGTCATACCTTTTCATTTCTCTCCCCCTGCTAGCTGCTAGAACATGTCTATTGCAGCGGAGTCTGGCTCTATATTCTGGCCATCTTCCTCCTAGAGTGTTGCTATACAGGTGGATGACCAGAATGTGACATTGAAACCGTTTTAGGTGCTTACGCTGGTCTCATTTAAAATGAAAAAGTAAACCTTAATTTAAACCATACATATATTGGTGTTGCAGCCAATCGACTGCAACTGCTGATCGACAAAATGTCCCCTACTTGTCCATTCTACAGAAGTTGATTTATTTATAGTTTGACTTCTTTCAAATAGAAACATCCATGCACGCATTGAAATTTGGCTGTTCCCTGCTGAACCAGCCAAACTTCGATCTATCTATGACCACCAATTAGATGTGTCCTTTTGTGATAACAGGATATCGTACTGAATAGATTTGGTGTTGGCTAGTGCTTGTAGAAAACGTGTATTCCTCTTCCCTTTTTATTTTTTTTTTATTTTTTTCTGTTGCAGACAGTATGTTAACATTGCATCAGCAGTGAACAAAATAGATACTTCATGAACCTTCATGTAGTAATTTGCCTTGTCCCTGAGGTGAATTACAAGTCGCTAATCCATAGAGATGGTGTTTGTATTTTTTTTTTTTTTAAAACCAAGGCTATGAAGAGTTTTCCTGTGGTTAGCCACATTAAAGTGGTTGTAAACCTCAGACGTGAAATATGAACAAAGCATATCCCTCTATACCGTGTACTTGTCTCAATCCAGACTAAGTATCACTTCTGTCTCCTACTTGTTCCTCCTTCTATCTGTGTGAGTCATTTATGACCAGTTTTCCTGACACCAAGAAATAAAAAGGTGACGGGAGGGAGCTGCAGCACACATAGCAGCTCTGTTCCTGTGTGCGCTGTGAAGGCAGGTGTGTTCCTTTCCTTCCAATCAGCTGTCGCTGAGATCTGCAAAGTGTAACTTCAGCACCCTGCTTTCTGAATGCTTAGACAAGCTATATAAATTATGCACTTTGCACGGCTGTAGAGAAGAAAGATGCAAATAAATGGGTACAACTTATTTAGGTGGATGTGTTTCAATTAGCTTGACTTCCCCCATCAACACTGTGTGTTTAATGTGGGATATCTCCTCCTGGGCCATTGTCTTCCGCCGGGAGAAGACAGCAATTATCACTTGCGGCTATAGCAGGCTGGTTGTACCCAAGTTAATCGATAGATCAACTTGGTACATTCAGCCTGCCCGTTAATGGTTTGAATCTCGGCTGGTTCCTGCTGAACCGGCCGAGATTCAAACCTGTATGGCCAGCCTAAGGAAAAGAGATTTTTAGTGACCAAATAATTTAGTAGTTGTAATGTTTACTTTTTTTTTTTTTTTTTTTTTTTTTTGTCGTTCTGTTAAGCTATAAGGGACAAACCTTTATTTTTATTTTTTTGCTTTTCATAGCGGAGGGATATTAGAAGACCTGTCAGGTCTTAACTGCTGTCTGTGCTTCCGCTGCATTCACACCATGGTGTTTTTAAATTGCGAGCAGATTTGCCAAGATCCTGCCTGCGATTTAAAAGCTCTGTGGTATGAATGACATTGCAGAACACACCTTTTGAAATGCCATTTATTTGAAGCACGTCGCCAAAGGTAGCTCCTGGACATTTTTTGGGTGACAAGGTTGTCACAATTGTAGCACAATTTATCTCGGCAGAACCGCACCGCGATTTTAGGTGCTATTCAAATGAATGGCATCTCAAATATGTGTTCTCTGATTTGTCATTCACACCTCGGAGCTTAGAAATTGCAGGCAGAATCGCGTCAAATCTGCCTTCGATTCAAAATGCCAAGGTGTGAATGCAGCCTTATCTATCCCCTGTTCACACCTCAGCACTTTTTTTAAAAATCTAAAATACTCAACAAGCCAATCCTATTCATTTTAATGGCCCCTGTACACATATGAGTGTTCTGTGGCCTGAAGCAAAATGCCTGTCACTCAGAAAAGTACATGGGCATCTTTTTGGCAGATTACAAGTGTTTTTGGTCCTATAGACTTCAATAGAAACACCTGACTTGTGCATTTTACGAGAATTTTGTTGCTCGTTTTCTGCTAACAGAAGCTCTCCACCCCTAATTTCCTCTCCCTCTACTCACTTTCTATTGGCTATTTTTGCCACGCTTTTCTTTTTTCTGTGGCCATGGTAAATGTAGGCTAGTGTACGTATGAAGCCTTAAGCCAAGTACACACAGGCCGAATGTGGGGAGACATCGACCGGTTAAATCAAAAATGGCAGACGTTCGGCCTGTGTGTACGCCGCCCTGTCCAACAGAAGCGTGCCGAGCATGCTGGAAAACCAGCAGCTGACCAACTCTGATCAGCGCTCTCAGCCAATGGCGAATGGTGTGGATCAGAGTGTTCTGGCTGCGGGACCATCCTGTCAGAACAAAATGGCTCAGTGGGGGAGATCACTATACTAACTTTGCATAGTTAGTACAGCAGCTCTGACTGGAGCTGAGAGCTTTTTTTGTTCAACCCGCTGGGCTGAATGGAAAAAAAAAACTGTGTACCAGGCTTTAGGGAGATTCACCTCCTCTACTAGTCCTTTTGTTGTTCTCATCAAAAGTGAAAGTAAAACAAAATAAATTGGTTAAAAAACACTTGCCCAAGCAATGTTCTAAACGGGTGAAAATGTTTGGTCTTTCTTCTCCTTCTCCTTCTCCCTTCTTCTTTCTTTCCTTCTCCCTTCTTCTTTCTTTCCTTCTCCCTTCTCCTTCTCCCCTTTGTGTGTGTTAGTGTTAGAAGGCTGTAGAGGAGAGGGCTGCAGATAATCAGGTAAAACTTATGTAGGGTTTATTTCATATCTGTGTATCACCTGAAGCTAGTCACTTCAGTGGGTGTATGTAAGTGTTTACAACCATTATCATCTTCAAGTAAGCGTGAAATGTTTACTTCTTATCTGATGGCAAATAAATGGCTATATTTGTATGTGCTATGAAAAAAAAAAATTCAAACAAAAAACAGAACCCCCTATGCAGGCAGTCACCTGAATCCAGGGGCGCACTGTGGAAATCTTAACTTTTAAGTCAACTTTCCTGTAAGTGTAGAGGTGCCAGTACATACCTTCACCAGTTTGGACATTCCTGCCTCTATGTCTAAATAGCAAATTAGTCTAATCTCCAAAGCATCAGTACTCCAAGTTGTGTCAAGCTTACTGCCTACTGAGTCAAGTTTTCTTCACATTCTTGTTGGCCTCCAGATTTTCTCATTTTTACGTGTTCATTTTTATTTTTATGTCTTTTTTTTTTTTTTTTTTTTTTTTTTTTCATTTTGTCAGTACTGCTAAATTGGTAACCCCGAGACTGCTTAGCCTCTTATTCTACCACACATTATAGAATACTGCACTTTTTGAAATGTGGCTGAGGCTTTTTATGATCAAGTATTGTTTTCCTTGTTTATAAATTTCATCAAAATACTGTTTGTTTAAATTTTATTTTATTTTTTTATTTGTTCAATCCTAAACTTGAATTGCTGTTTTTACACATCTTTATTTTCTGGCTCAACTATGAGTATAAAACAAAGTGTGGTATTGTGTGGGCTTATTAGCAGCTGGAGAATGAGACATAATCTCAGTGTGACTGTACAGTGTGTACATGCAGAGGAGATGTGAAAGCACCATACCGAGCCAACAAGTTAGTCTAGAAGACGCTAAGACCCCTTTAACACTGGGGCCACGTTCGCGGTAAAGCGCTGCTCGTTTTAGCAGTGCTTTACCGCTGTTTAAGCAGTGCTTTTGCCCGCTAGCAGGGCGCTTTTAACCCCCCGAAAAGGGTTAAAAACTCCAGTTTTGCAATGCTTTTCAGGTGATTTGAAAGTGATGCCCCTTCGTTCCAATGGGCAGGGCATTTTGGGAGCCCTAAATAGTGTTCCCAACTCACCCCAAAGATGCTGCTTGCAGGACTCTTTGGAATGTTCGGCAAGCGCGCCGCCCCAGTGTAAAAAGTCACGCTGGAATGAATGGGAGGCGGTTATCAAGCGCTTGCAGAGGCTATAGCGACTGAAAACCGCCAGTGTGAAAGGGGTCTAAAGTGTCTAGCCCTTCCCCCCCTCTCTGCAATAGCCATTTTTAAAATCTATCCTTGTATGTTCCAAAGCATTGGTTCTTTTATGATGGATAAATGACTATGAAGCAATGGATAATGACTCTGTTACAGAATGGTGTGTGTGTGTGTGTGTGTGTGTGTTGTGTTTTTTTTTTTTTTTTTTCCTGTATGCGATTCTTTTCTAATTTTAAAGTTTTTAACCAGTTCTTGGGACAAACAGTCATATACACGTCCTAGTAAAGTCAAAAGATTGGGAGGAAACACTCCCTCCCATACATTAGGTAGGATTTTTGAGGATATGGGGTTGTAAGCGAAACACAAAATATATTTAAAATTTTTTATTGTACAAACATCATGTTGATGTGGGAGTAACATATGGCACACGGCCAGTAGTACTTGTTCCTAATTTATGGAGAAATTCTTCAGCATAGAGTAGTCCAATGCGTTTCGTCAAGCTCGATCTCCGTTTGTTCAGGGAAACTCAATATGTATCTATACTTTAAATAAAAAGGATATAATTACAATCACAACAATCCACATGTAATATTTTTGTCATTTTACAATAGCAGAATTACAATTTGAGAAGAAACAATAATGTATGAAAAAAATGTTTGTCCCTGTTCGCACAGCATACCTAATACGTATTTTAAACAATATTGATCTGTTCTAGTTCTCTCCATGGAGTAGGCCTTTGGGGGACTGCAAGCTGCACTTAACAGTATAAAAAAGGAGTCACCTGGGGGGCTGCGTTTCCTTTCGTTAACATACATTGCAAAATCTTAGTCCTGAGCTCTTTAACCACTTGCCGACCGCCGCACGACGATATACGTCGGCAGAATGGCACGGGCAGGCATAAGGGCGTATATATAAGTCCCTGCCTTCCCGCGGGTGGGGGGCCCGATCGGGCCCCCCCCCCCCCCCCCCCGGTGCCTGCGGCGGTCGGCATTCGTTCGGGAGCGATCCGGGATGAGGGGGCAGCCATTCATTCATGGCCACCCCCTCGCGATCGCTCCCGACGAATAGAAATGCTCCACGACATCACTTCCTCTCCTCACAGGAGAGGAAGTGATGTAATCTCTCCTCCGTGTCGGTATTTTTCGTTTCGGCACCGAGGAGAGAGGATCGGTGAGTTGCACCAACACACCACACGTACAGTAGAACATGCCAGGCACACTCACGCCCCCCCCCCCCCCCCCCAGTCACAGTGACACCAATTGCATTTTTTTTTTTTGCATTGGTGTCATTTGTGACTGTAATAACTGTTAGGGCAGTTAGGGTTAGCCCCCTTTAGTTCTAATGTGCCCCCCCTAACCCCCCAATAAAGGTTTAACCCCGTGATCACCCCCCGTCGCCAGTGTCACTAAGGCTGGGTTCACATTGCAGCGGTTTATGAGAACGAATGTGATTCGCACCGCAGTGCAAATCACATCCGATCTCTGTGCGATTCGAGTTCAGCCATACAGATAGTATGGCTGAATTCGCGCCGCAAATTCGCACAGGACCCTTTTTTTGGTCCGCAGCAGAATCGGATCGCATGGGTGTTCACACCATGTGATCCGAGTTTGCAGATCGCACTGCGATATGCGAACTGATCTAGGGGTGTCATTAACATTTCACTGACACTCCCAGCAGTTCGCATAGGGCAGTGTGAACTGCCGCCGGGAGGCATGCGATGCGGGAACCCGCCGCGGATTCGTGGCGTTCCCGCATCGCTCCAGTGTGAACCCAGCCTAATAAGCGATCGTTTTTCTGATCGCTGTATTAGTGTCACAGGTGACGCTAGTTAGGCAGGTAGGTATTTAGGTTCGCCGCAGCTTTTTATAGCGCCAGGGACCCCCATATACTACCGCATAAAGCCCCCTGATTGCCCCCTAGTTAACCCTTTCACCAGTGATCACCATATAACTGTTACAGGTGACGCTGTTTGGTTAGTTATTTTTTTATAGTTTCAGGGCACCCGCCATTTATTACCTAGTCTCACTAGTGTACCCCTAAATTTAGGGGTGTCTACTTTCCAAAATGGGGTCATTTGGGGGGGGTTTGTGCCATCTTGGCATTTTATGGCCTTCAAAACTGTAACGCCCTTAGAAAGCCTGAAGGCGGTGCTTGGTTTTCGGGGCCCCGTACGCAGCTAGGCTCCCAAAAAGTCCCACATATATGGTATCCCCGTACTCAGGAGAAGCAGCAGAATTTATTTTGGGGTGTCATTTCACATATGCCCATAGCATGTGTGAGCAATATATCATTTAGTGACAACTTTGTGAAAAAAAATAAAAAAAAATAAAAGTTTGTAATTTTCCCGCAACTTGTGGCAAAATATAAAATATTCCATGGACTCAACATGCCTCTCAGCAAATAGCTTGGGGTGTCTACTTTCTAAAATGGGGTCATTTGTGGGGATTTTGTGCCATCTTGGCATTTTATGGCCTTCAAAACTGTAATAGGTAGTGAGAAGTGAAATCAAAAATGTACGCCCTTAGAAAGCCTGAAGGCGGTTCTTGGCTTTCGGGGCCCCGTACGCGGCTAGGCTCCCAAAAAGTCCCACATATGTGGTATCCCCGTACTCAGGAGAAGCAGCAGAATTTATTTTGGGGTGTCATTTCACATATGCCCATAGCATGTGTGAGCAATATATCATTTAGTGACAACTTTGTGTAAAAAAAAAATAAAAAAAAAAAAATTTTTTGTCATTATTCAATCGCTTGAGGCAAAAAAATAAAATATTCAATGGGCTCAACATGCCACTTATCAATTTCCTTAGGGGGTCTACTTTCCAAAATGGGGTCATTTGGGGGGGTTTTGTACTGCCCTGCCATTTTAGCACCTCAAGAAATGAGATAGGCAGTCGTAAACTAAAAGCTGCGTAAATTCCAGAAAACGTACCTTAGTTTGTAGATGTAACAAATTTTGCGCAAACCAATAAATATACAGTTATTGACTTTTTTTTTTTACCAAAGACATGTGGCTGAAAACATTTTGGCCTAAATGTATGACTAAAATTGAGTTTATTGGATTTTTCTAATAACAAAAAGTAGAAAATATCATTTTTTTTTCAAAATTTGCGGTCTTTTTACATTTATATCGCAAAAAATAAAAATCGCAGAGTCAGTCAAATACCTTTAAAAGAAAGCTCTATTTGTGGGAAGAAAAGGACGCAAATTTCGTTTGGGTACAACATTGCATGACCGCGCAATTACCAGTTAAAGCAGCGCAGTGCCAAAGTGTAAAAAGACCTCTGGTCATTTTACCAGCAAAATGGTCCGGTCTGAAAGTGGTTAACCTTTAGTAAGGATAGAGGGTTCATATCAGACATGGTTATTCATGGTAAACATTCAATTCCCAGACCCCTCCTTTAAAAGGTTGTAAATTTTCTGTAGCGCTAGAGCCCCCCTTTTTACTTACCTGAACCCGGTCTTAGATTAAAACCATTGGCTCCCGCTGTTGTCAATCAAATCCATGATGCTGGGGGTGGTGCTGAGCCCTGCTGTCAATGAACGCAGCAGCAGAACTTGGAAGCGCACCTGCACGATTGCCCCCATGGAAAGCGCTTCTCCGTGGGGGCTCTTGAGAAGAGGAGGAGGGACCCCAGAGGAGGAGGTTTGGGGCCACTCTGCAAACCCCTTGCACAGAGTAGATATGTAGGACATGTTTGTGTATTTTTTATTTTTTTTATGAACCTTTACAACTTTTAATTAAAAGTAATAATGTAAGCTGCAATTTTAAATATACTTGAAGTTGTGACATGTTAATGAGAACCTGTAAGGAATATAAAATAGGTGTTATCCCAATTTGGCTGAAAACATGGAAATACTTTTAAAGAGTTATTAAACCTTAAAATAACGTTTATTATATTGCAGCGTAGCAATCTTTAAATGATGTGCATGTGTTTGTTTTCTTTAAAGTGGGGTACCCCCTAAAAAAAAAAAATTAAAAGTCAGCAGCTACAAATACTGCAGCTGCTGGCTTTTAATAATCGGACACTTACCTGTCCCGGGTTCCAGCGATGCGGGGGAACAAAGCCCCCCCCTCGCTCCCCGCTCCGCTCGCGGCGCCGTCATGCATACTGTGGGCACCCAGCTGTGGCTTCACAGCCGGGCACCCACTGCGCATGCGCGAGCGGCGCAGGGCGCCGTGATACGCCGTACAGTCACCTGGGACACGTGACAGGTCCCAGGTGAATGTGCGGCGCGAGGGGAAGTGATGTCACCAGCCCGGGCAATGAAGAAGGCAGACTACGAGGGACCCCCTAGCAACCGGTATTTAGAGGTGAGTAAAAATTTTTTTTTTTGCCAATTATTTTTTTTTGATTTTTTTTAAGATTTTTAAGTAGTTTTATTTTTTGGGGGGCAACTCCACTTTAAGGCTTTTTCCTTTATTTTCTTCTGGTGATGCAGCCAATAATGCACTTCCTGTCTTAGGGTGTCCCCAGTCTGGACAGAGGCACAATGGAGATGCCTTTGGACAGCAGCATTGGTTGGGATAGGGTATTGTTGGATGCACTAGTGGTTTAGATGGAATGGACTAAAAAATTAAAACCGAACGTTTGTTTAAGCGATTGCATTTTTTTTCTTTGGGATAAAGACTGTACATTAATTTGTAGGATCAAACCAATGTAGGCTACCCTGTCAGTGTTAGATGGCTTGTATCAGACCACTTTTGTTGGCCAGCTTGGTCTGTTTAAGAAATTTAAAAAAAAAACTGATTTACTGGCCAGATCCACAGGTTAAGACCCTGTTCACACTGAATGCAGCTTTGAAATCGCTCTACTTCAACAGGATTTTAAAGCCGCCAGTCAGCGAGATTTTCATTTGTGGCTTGCTGACATCTGCGACTTCATGCACAGATGTCTAATTGTCTATGCAACTCGCACATGAAATTGCCAAAGAAAAGCGCAGGAACCTTTTTCAAATCGGTGTAAGTCTGAGTCGCACCGACAAAGTCGACCGAATCGACTTTGAGCGATTCCATAGGCACAAATAGAGTGTGACTTGTCATGGAATTTAAAAGTTTAAAATCGCATGACAAGAAGCACCGGTGTGAACGGGGGCTAAAATTAAAGTAAAAAAACGATTAAACAAATGCAACCCCCACCTCTAAGAATTGGTAAAAGTTGGTTCCTGGGCCAGCATCATTCCTGCTTCAGAGCTGTACAGACTGCTCAGTGTACAAGCTATGGGAAAATAAAGTTGTCTGCTGGGTTGGATTGAATAATTATTTCTTTTGGTTGTACACTAAAACATTAATTATTAAAACAGGAAGTGTGTGTGTAAATCCAGTCTTAGGTTTCAGACAACAATTCATTCTCTGTGTAATAGGCGTACTTGTGATCATGTTTTGATCTTGTGCAATTAATCTTATAAAGACTTCATTTTCCTCTTAACTGCTTGCTGCCGCTTTCCTTTCCCCTGCGTGTGACTTAACCCTGACCCTGCCAACCATCTTACTTTAACATTGTCTTTTCTTGTGCACGTATAGTTTCTAACATAATGCTACACAGTTTTTATTGATAGCCAACAATGTTACACGCTGGTCTGACAACTAAATTAAGGAGGTCAAAGCAACAAGCGGGCATTTTGTTGAGCTTGTACTGACCTGGTGAGCCTCTATTCTGGTTTTTGTAGAGAGGAGATTGCAAGAATGCGAGTGTCATAAGCATGGTTGCTGGAGAAATAATCTTGCCTTCAATCTTCTTCTATCGCTAGTAATTTTATGGGTTAAAGATATTAGTGTAACAAAACGAAATAAGGTCAAATGGACCCTTTTAAAGTAAGGTTGTGCTGTTCTTTTTGATTAAGATATTCAGATACAATAGTGACAAACCGGAACGGGCCTTTTCTAGTGCCAAGAATTCTGTATTTTATTTACATTTGTTTCAGTGCCAGCTTCCTAGTTGCTTGGTCTAAATCACAAGATTAACTTGACAAGGTACAAAAATCTTTTTTTCTTTTCAACTCCTTCCTACTTTATACTGACAAAAAGGTCTTTGCTCCCTTTTTTATAGATTTCAGGATTTGTTATGATGTTCAGTTGCGTGGCTAACTTTTAATGCCACCCACATGAGATTGGTAAGGGATTTTTAATTTTTATAAGCAATAAGGAAAAAAAATACCTCGCTAAAGTGCATAAATAAGTAAGCTGCTGCTGAAACTATGAAATACACATAGATCTAATACTATAAAACAGCAGTGCTACCAAAAAATTAAAAAATATGCAATTGAAAAGTCCATAAACAATCTAAATTGTTCAAGGAAAACAGTTGATTAAGGCTGTGATGATATTGAAGACACAATCCAAAACGACATGTATCAACAGTGCACCGCCACACACAATAAAAAAAATATATTATATATATAAATTTTTTTTTTTTTTTTTTTTTCTCCTCTGGTAAGAGAGATTATAAAGGAAGCCTGCAAAATTGCTGTAAAAACGCACAACTTTGAAACACTCAGGTGTGAATGCAGCCTTACACATGTAACTAAAATAAATAATTTTGATTTCCATTTTACAATGTAGATTTAAGTGAATGTTTAAACAATTTACGAATTTGCTGAGAATAAATTATAAAATGATTGAAACGGTGGTTCTCCCATATCACCATCTGTATCTTTGAAGCAGTGGATAAAGTATAGTTTTTAGTTACCTGAATTTGAGAGGGTCATTGTGAACCAAAACGTAGATGCTTTATATATACTGCTCTGGATGACATCACTCACTTGCAATTTTTACTTGACAAACCTCTGTTTATCTACAGCTTTACATGTAAATTATTTGGGTAGTAATGACAAAACTATTTGAACAGTTGACTGCCAGCTGTGCCAGTTGTGCATGGCCCACTCATGCTCAGGTAAAAATTTTGTATTGATGATGATTTCTCTTTCTGAGGGACACAGCACCATACAATATAGTGCATCTGGGGTATATTGTTGCTTACAGGGGGATTGGTCTTGTGAAAACGAATAAGGGACATATTCTTATAGTGCAGTGATGGCAAACCTTGGCACCCCAGATGTTTTGGAACTTCATTTCCCATGATGCTCAACTAGTGCATGAGCATCATGGGAAATGTTGTTCCAGAACATCTGGGGTGCCAAGGTTTGCCATCACTGCTATAGTGGCTTTACCCCTGTACCTGCTGTATAGCTGAGTTAAGCTTTGTGCTCTGATGGGAGGACACCTCTCCAACTCTGCTGGATTAAGATTTTGTGTGGATATCTGCAATCAGGCAGCGGTTGGTAGCGTCATTACAGATCTTGATATTTTGGAAGGTATGTCTCTTTCCAGTCAGTAAACGACTGAAGATCAGGCATTTCACTGTGATGGCCCGCTAAATTAGGCTGTTTTTCATGAGCTTAAATGGACAGTGTTTGCGCTGCTGACTGTTGTACCCTGTGTCATTTCCATGTTTTTGTGACTTTATTGCTAAAAAAAATCTCTTCAGATTCCAGAGCCAGCAGACCTGATTTCCAGGCTGGCGCTGAAGACTTGCCAGTGCGGTAGGTGACTGGCTTTTACTGTCTTCCAGTTTTCTTGCATATAAAGCCCTGTGCTTTACAGCCCACCTTTCACCACTATTTTGCTTGAGAACACTTTCAATTACTGCAAGATAATTTTTAATGGCACACTCCTGGATCCTTGGACTGCTTCAGAAATTAGTCAGGGCTTTACAGGTGCATGGGCCACCAATTTTAGACTTTCCTGTTGTCCCTTGCTTTATACATTCTGCTTTAATGAATTCAGACTGTATCCTGAACCCCTCATGCTGCCACATAACTCCTTAATTGCATGGCACACATGTACAGATTTTACTAATGCTAGCAATGTGTCTGACAAACAAATGTGTATCAGTCACTATGCTATTACCAGGAACTCCCTTCAGTAGACCATTGTTTCTGGTTGCGCAGTTTGTGGGTATTGTATGCAGCGTGACAACTGCAGGGCCCCTTCCAAGCTACCCTCTTCTGTAACAACATATTAACCTTTCTTGAAACTGTTAATTGCATTCACAGCTAGCTACCCTACTGAGAGGCTGAGATCTTCTCTTCTAATGGAGGGCTTGTTGTTTCAACTTAGACTTTACTCCAGTCTGAACAGCAGAGTCACAGAAAGTGCCTGTTTCCATCTTCTGATTCCCTATCTGACTTGGATCGCCTGGTCTTCTCTCGCTCTCTCTCTCTTTTTTTTTTTTTTTTTTTTTTCCTTTTTTTCCCTGCCCCTTTATCGCTTCCTGAACAAAAGATTCTCCATTCCTGTCAAGAATGCTCCCTCTTTCTAAATGGACAAGAATTTGGAGTCACTTTCCAGATCCATGTATTCGGTTGTTGATTCCTTCACGCATCCTGCTTTGGCTTGGACCCTGGTGTGGCAAACAGTGTTTGACTGGTCCAGGCTTTGGAGTCCAGATCTGATTTAAAGCATATTTCCACTTTTGCAGTCAAATTTTAGGAAACCCTACTATGTTTGTGTGTGGCTCCCACTTACACATCATGCCTAGCATTTTTTTTTTTTTGTATGTTCTTACCTTTCACGTTTCTTAGGAGGTGTCACAGCTTACTGCAAGATTATTTGCAACATGGTTGGAGTGAGTCTGTCCTCATTAAAATACAATACAAGCAGCCCAGCCTGTACACCTTTTAACCTTTTGCTAGGACAGATAGTGTTCAAATCTTGTTAAAATTGCTAATGAAGATCTATCTGCAAAGTATAGACAGGGTTGATTATGGCACACAGCATGCCATCCTCTACATAAACAAAGAGAACTACGTAGGTTTTTTTTTTCCTTGCTGGAGGGCCCAAGAATAGAGCACCTACAAAGGTAAGCTGCAATTTTTACATTTTTTAGCTATACTATATGAATGGGTGGGAAACTCCAGAAGAGGTTTGTGGCTGCCCAGTGCTAAACAAATGCCTAGAGCAGATAAGTATAACATGTTTATGTAAAAAAATAAACTTTATAACCTCTTCAAAGCTGGCAGGCAAGTCTCCCTTGGCATGAAGGTCTATTCCCATCTACAGATCTCCAGTTCACACCTTACAAAAGATTCCTAGCTTGGGTCATAGAAGTCTTGGTATTACAGGAGGTAATTGTTCCAGTTTCTGCTGAGGAACATTTCAAGGGCTTCTACTTAAATCTGTCCCTTAAAGGGCAGAAATTGTCCAGTCATGGACCAGAAAAACTGTCAATGCTTTTGTCTGGCTTCTGTCGAAGGGGCATGACCGAAAAAGATCTTCCGATTGGCATCCGAACAGCGCCCTCAGCCATTGGCCTTCACCAGGCTTTGGCTTCCAGGTTTGTAAGGATGTGAACTGGACTTCCCTTCTCATAGTGCTTTTATGGTGGATATGGCTTCATTAGCGAATGCTAGCTTTGGCCATAAGGTTCCGCTGAGGTGGCTGTGTGATTGCTTGAAAAAAAAGTGTGTGTGTGTGTGTGTGTGTACACACCAATAGTGCTGTGCCTCTCCATGAATGATGGGAAAAAAAAATATTTTTTTTTATAAAAAATCCTTTAAAATCCTTTTCTCCAGTGTTCATTGAGGGACACAGCTTCCCATGTATTTGGTAATTTCTTTGGATGACTTGTTACCAGTCTCATCCTTCACTACTTTTCCAGTTTTATTACTGCTAGCTACAACTGAACTGTACTGCTGGTACAGGTATATAATCATTAGAGCTAGTTGGCCCATTTTTTTTTCACTTGGTGTTTAATTCTTTAGGTGGCAATATATTGTGCATGTATTTGAATTTTGTGGTGCTGTGTCCCTCGAACATTGAATAAAAAATATTTACAGGTACAAAAATTTGTATTTTTATGGTAGGCCATTGTCTTACATGAGCTACTCAAATTAATAAGTCAGCTGTATTACATTGCCCTGTTATAGAAGGTCATTTGTTAGTGGGACAGGCTTTACAGACTTTTCTTTGACGCCTTCTCTCCAGAATCCCATCCCAAACATCCCAGTCCAGAATCACCTGGGTCTCCTTTTGAAATGATTGCAAACAGCACAGGCTTTGATTTCAAGGAAAGTGAAGACAAAGCAATTCATTATGGACTTTCACAGATGTCTACCGAAAGACCTTCTAACCAAATGGAGAAAGCAAATGAACCGCTAATCAGATATACACACCCAGATTGGGGTTTCAACGAGGAAGAATCATATGGATTTATGCCACACTTTAGAGCAGGTATAAGACCTGATGATTTTGAACCAAATGAAAATCCAAAAGAAGCTGGTCCTGAAATCATGTATGAAAACTTGCTTTCTAAATCCACAGTAGATGAAAGGTACTTAGGGCAAAGTCTAGAAACCCCAGATGTCTGTGGCGAGGCAAAAGAACACAGCTCTGCAAAAAGGGAGGAACATTCATATGATTTAAAGGCAGAGCTTCGTTGGCCAGATGCAGACGATGACATGGACAGCTCAGGGGAGTCAGATGACACAGTAATAGATGCTGGTTGGAGAGTCAAAAGTTCAGAACTGGAGCAGAGGGAACACGGTGAGGATGGTTGGGTTGAGCTTCATAATGCACAGCAGACAAATGAAACCAAGAAGGAAAATACGGTACCGGTACATGAGGCACTTGCCAATAACTCAGAACGTCTGTGGTCATCACAATACAGTGAAACCCAAACTACACTTTTAGTAGATGCTACAGATAATTTGAACAAACCTGCATTAAAGACCCCAGAATCTCCTCATAGTGAAGGCTTTGTGGATCTAGCAGAAACTTATGGTACAGACCATAAGACTGGGGTGATTTGCTATTCAGAGTCTGAATCCTTGGAAGACCAAGTAGAGGAACATTTAACCATTGAAGCTCTAAGAGCTTTGGCAGATGGGACACAAGACTGGAATTCAGAAAGCCAGGAATCCTCTCCAGAGCTTTTGTGTCCTCAGTTTGGCAGCTTTGAAGGGTTAAAGACAACTGAGTTTCACGTTTCCACAGATTCGTTCCAGGATTCCTCAGTTGATATTCTGACCTGCAAAGGTAAAGAAGACCTCTTATCCAGTGCACCGTTGGCATGACCCTCACATTGTTGACTTACACCGCTCGTGCCTATTCATCTGTTGGCATGCACTGTTGGCATGGGCAAAGAACCAGTAGCATGCACTGTAGATGCCCATTGCAGGCATGCATCATACATGCCCAGTTGCACATCTTTGATGCCTATCCAGCATGCTCAACTTGCTCTTGGCACAGCAACCTGCCCTGTCTTTACACATTGCTGCCATGCACGGCTATCAAGTATTACCTTTACCTGCTTTCCTGCCTATATGTACTCTTTATATAAATTCAAATTAGCATGCGTGCATCCTCCCTTCATGCACCTTCCCTTCTGACCTTCTGTACGTGTTTATGTATTTACATATGAATATTATGTAACTGCATTTTCATTTCTACCTGCAAAGTTTGATTGAAATCATGACTTTTATTTTTTTTTTTTTTTAATTGTAGTCAGCTTTCTTAAAGTCGTTTTTACACTAATGTGTATTGGGTTGTTGGAACGCATCTGGTAGAAAATGTTTATAAGGCAAATATGCGTGTAAATATTCTTGAATGTCTTGTCCATATCAGAGTTATCGACACCCTACTCCCCAACACATGTTCTTGTAGAAATGGCTGAATATATGTGGGTGCTGCAGCGACCACGGGCTTGAGCCGTATATAGTCAGGGCAAGAAAATGTCACCAGGACACTGGATCTCCAGAGTAGGTCCAAAGTAATGGTCCAGAGCCTTGCAGAACCCCTTCATCAGACACGTGGCTGTCAGATTCCTGATGAAGGGGTACTGCGAGGATCCAAAACATTGTTGTAACAATGTCGATCTCTTAATAAAGCCTTGGACCCACTCTGGAGATCCATGCTGTGCTGGTAACATTGGCTTTGACTAGATTGGAGTTATGACCTCATTATAGAACTCACTAGGTCACCTAAACAAAACCTGACTTGTTTTAAGAGAAATATACCTGAAACTTTTGCATACACATTTCATTTGTAGGGTGTGTCTGTTTCCTTTTGTTGGGGTTTTTTTTTTTTATTTGTTTTTTGTTTAGTGTGTTCTATCGGGGAGATTTGCCTTTTTACGTCCTGTCCCAGAGGCACAACAGGAAGTAACCGTAGATGTCTCCAAGGCAATTGTATATCCACTCCTAGACAGTTGTCACCAGAGCAGATTTTGAAGAGTCCCCTCCAATTCTGTTCTCCAACAACTCAAACATTTTGGTTTTCCAATTCCTTTCTGTACCAGGGACAGTTGTCACCAGGACCAGTGGAGAGGGCGAACCATCCCAGATGGGCCACAGTTAACAGCTTCAAGCCCTACACAAAATGAAAAATTAGGTCTTTTACATACTTTTTAAAAATGCATTTCATCTGTCCCACAAGACTGTACCATTGTTTATACAGTGATCCATCGCTCATACATAAATCTTTTTCCCTTTGTCAGCTTATAGGCAGTTCTTGCCACTCTAGATTTATGGATATCTGCTTAGGTATCAGATGGTTGGTGTGGTTATATTAGTCATCGCTGCACTATTATTATATTCCCACACAGCTGATGTTATTGTCTCTTCTTTATCTTTTACATAATCGTGGCATGGAACTCCTGTCAGATTTAATTATACATTTTGTTTGGCTGCCTGAGTTGTTTCATTTTTTATACTATAATTGCATAATTGGATTTGCTAGATCTAAAAGTGGAAATATACAGTCGTCATTTAGATCAGGCACCAGTAGAGTGTATTTGGGTTGGTACAGTACAATGTTGAAAATGGATGAACGTATTACATGAAAGTAATGCAGGTTGATAATTTGGTTGTGTTTATTTTTATTTTATTTTATTCCCATGTGTTTGTTTATTTTTTAAGTTAATATTAAATAAGAGTACAGACTAATTGACACAGCAGCTAAGTTGACTTATACATTTCATAGTCCTAAAAAAACTGTGTAGCATTATATGTTCCTCCATGTGTGACACGTATGTACGTATTGTGCACAATGGTTTTTGGACGCGTAGCTATAAATCTGACATGAAATATGAACAAAGCATATCCCTCCTAAAGCGTGTGCTTGTCTCAATCCAGAGGACTAAGCATCATTTCTGTCTGCTGCCTCCTTCCTCTGATATTTTGACAAATTTTCCTGACACCAAGAGCAAAAGGTGACCCGGGAGGGAGCTCCAGCACACGGCCTGTGATTGATAACCTCAGCTCTGTTCCTGTGTGAAGAGCGGGTGTGTCCCTTCCCTTCACTCCCTTCCACTCAGCTGTCAGACCTCCCTTCACTGAGCTCTGCAGAGTGTAACTTCAACTCCCCAACTCTTTTCTGAAAGCTCAGCGGAGCTGTATGTTTCTGGACTTTTGTTGCAGATTAAAGCAGGACTTCAGTCATTTTTTTGCCATCTATTCAATCTTCCGCCTTTTTTGTTTTTAACTTTGGATAGTAAGTTTTTTTTTTTTTTTTGTGCCATTAAATACCTTTTACAGCCCACTTCCTGTTTCTTGTCTGGTAAAAGCGTAGGCGTATGGCATCATGCACATCTCTTTCTTGTGAGAGTTCCCCAGGAAGGGAGGGGGGATGAGTCGTAAGTCAAAATGAGAGCTGCAGAGCTGGAGGTGTGCCTCTGAGTAAATCCAGGAAGTGAACAGGCAGCAGCTTCAGCTGCCCACAGTTAAAATGATTGCAGCCAGACTCAGGGGAGGGAGATTTCTGCAGCATATTTGGCAAATACAGAATCGCAGTATATATAAAATAATGTGCAAAGTGGTTGGAGGGAAGCTTCAGAATGGCAAAGATGTTTTTATTACAAACTATTTGAGCAGACTGCAGTTCCTCCTTATTATGTACAATTTATATCGGGGGATTTGTTTCATCTCTGTATCACTTGAGGCCAGTCACTTCACTGGGTAGATGCTAGAAAATAAGTATCAGAGCCACTGGCTATGAGCGCTGATCATTGTGTTCTGACAGGGGGGCAGTCCCCCTGTCAGAACACAAAGGCACATTAGGGAGATCGCCGCACTAACATTGTGTGCGTTGGTAGGACAATCTTCATTATTTTATTTTTCCGTTCAGCCCGCTGGGTTAACCGTTGCATGACGATATAAGTCGGTAGAATGGCATGGGTGGGCAAAAGGGCATACAGGTAAGGTCCCTTTAAGAAGTGGCACTGCGGATGTGCGCCCGCTGTGCTCTTCGTGACTGCGGGTCCCGCATACTCTGTCCGCCGGGTGCCCACGGTCGTGTTACGGAGAGGTAGAACGGGAAGATGCCTTTGTAAACCATTTCCCTGTTCTGCCTAGTGTCATGAAAGAGCACTGCTCCCTGTTATCAGGAGCAGTGATCGCTGTCGTGTGTTCAAGCCGCCCCCCCCCCCCCCCCACACAGTTAGAATCACTCCCTAGGACACACTTAACCACTTCATTGCCCCCTAGTGGTTAACCCCTTCACTGCCAGTGTAATTTACAAAGTGATCAGTGCATTTTTATAGCACTGATCGCTGTATAAATGACTGGTCCCAAAATAGTGTCTGATGTGTCCGCCATAATGACACAGTCACAATAAAAATCGCAAATCGCTGCCATTACTAATAAAAAAATAAAATGATAAAAAATGCCATAAAATTATCCCCTATTTTGTAGACGCTATAAATTTTGCGCAAACCAATCAATATACTTTTTTTTTTTTTTTTACCAAAAATATGTAGAAGAATACATATCGGCCTAAACTGAGGAAAAATGTTATAGCAAAAACTAAAAACTATTGTGCTTTTTTCAAAATTGTTGCTCCTTATTTTTGTTTATAGAGCAAAAAATAAAAACCGCAGAGGCGATCAAATACCCCCAAAAGAAAGCTCTGTTTGTGTACAACATCGCACGACTGCACAATTGTCAGTTAAATTGACGCAGTGCCAAATTGCAAAAAGTGGTGGTCAGAAAGGGGGCAAATCCTTCTGGGGCTCAGGTGGTTAACCACTTCAGATCCGCGCTATTGCCAAATGACGGCATTAGCGCGGACCTACATTTCCGGGACTACGTCTATTGACGTCGTCCCGGTTACGAGCGGCCTGCGCGCCCCCTGAGGGGCGCGCGCGGCGCGCTCTGTGATCGGCGAGTCCGTGAGACTCGCCTGATCACCGATCCGTGTAAGGGGTCGATCCCGACCCCTTATCACGTGATCAGCTGTCAGCCAATGACAGCTGATCATGTGATAGAACGGACCCGGTAATCGGCTATTATTCCTCCTCGCGCTGACAGCGCGAGGAGAGAAAAAAAAAGCCGATCACCGGCGGCCGTGATCGGGACATCAGTCCCGATCACGGCCATCAATACAAGGGACCACCTGCCTGTGCCCACCTGCCTCCCGCAGTGCCATCCTGAAGTAAAATAAAAGCAAAAGTAAGTGCCCCCCGTCAGTGCCCACAGTGCCACCCACAGTGCCACCCAATCTGCCTCAAAGGTGCTGCACTCCAGTGCCGCCCATCAGTGCCCAGCAGTGCCGCCCATCAGTGCCCAGCAGTGCCACCTATCAGTGCCACCTATCAGTGCCCATCAGTCCCATCTATCTGTGGTACCTATCAGTGCCCATCCGTGCCACCCATCCGTGCCACTTATCCGTGCCACCCATCCGTGCCATCTTGTCTGTGCCCATCTTTGCCCATCAGTGCCGCCTTATCTGTGCCCATCGGTGCCGCCTTATCTGTGCCTATTAGTGCCGCCTTAACTATGCCCATCAGTGCCCACCGGTGCAGCCCATCAGTGCCCACCGGTGCAGCCCATCAGTGCCCACCAATGCAGCCCATCAGTGCCCACGAATGCAGCCTATCAGTGCCGCCTAATCAGCGCACTTCAATGAAGGAGAAAAATGACCCGTTTGCAAAATTTTATAACAAACTATTAAAACATGATTTTTTTTTTTTTTTTGCATCTTTTTTTGTTTGTTTAGCAAAAAATAAAACTCCGAGCTGTAATTAAATACCACCAAAAGAAAGCTCTATTTGTGGGAAAAAAATGATAAAAATTTCATTTGGGTACAGTGTTGTATGACCGCGTAATTGTCACTCAAAGTGCATCAGCGCTGAAAGCTGAAAATTGGTCTGGGACTGAGGGGGGTTTAAGTGCCCAGTAAGCAAGTGGTTAAGGAAAAAAAAATCTTTTGTGTGTACCTAGCATTAGCTAGGATATGGGGCATTGCTGATGAGGGATGGTGGATCTCCGTGTTGGTGAACTCATATGTTAAGTGGCAGTTTTTTAAATATCTGGTTGTCGGTACGCCCAGAAAATGATGTGTAACTTGTTTTACCAACCTTTTCTATTTTTGTCATTGCATTAGTAATAATCAGTCACTGCTGAGTACTGGATTCGAATTGCTGCCTCAATAATTCTGTCCTTTATCTAGCTCCTTCTTCTTTTTTTTTTTTTTTTTTTTTTTTTTTTTTTAGGTTTCACTTGTGAAGCTAAGTATATTGTTCTTGCTGGCTTTGTCTGGCCACCAAGATCAAGATAAAGATGAAAAGTCTGAAGCCTCTACTGCATTGAAATACTAAGCAATGTTATTAGCGCTGCCTGAATTCTCCCCTTCTGGACTACAGAACTGCTCTCTTTTAAGTGAGGCCTCGCACACACTGGACGTTTTTGGATGTTTTTACAGCAGCTGTATTTGGCTTCAGATAAATTAACCCATCAATAAACTCCCCATCATGTTATCCTATGTGTCCATGCACACATAGGCTGCTATCTATCAGTAGCTTTTGGCTCGGGCGTTTTTTGGCTTTAAAAAAAAAAAAAAAAACTAGTGGGTTATTTATTTTATTTATTTTTAAGCTGTTTCAGCTGTAAAAACTTTCTAACGTCGATAAGCACTCAAAAACGTGGCTCACCAGCGTTTTTGGATGTTTTTGATCCATTGAAAAGGAAAAACGCTATTGAAAAAAACATAGAAAAACCCACTGCTAAGATACTGGCATTTTTCTAACGTTATTTTAACGTCCAGTGTGCATGAGGCCTTACAGAGATGAAGACAGGAGGATGTGTTCTGTAGGGCAGCATGAGAGAAGGCAGGGCAGACACTGCTTGAAATTTTTACTTTAGCAGAGGCACTGGGGTTGATTTACTAAAACTGGAGAGTGCAAAATCTGGTGCAGATGTGCATAGTAACCAACCAGCTTAACTGAACAAGCTAAAGTCGGAAGCTGATTGGCTACCATGCACAGCTGCACCAGATTTTGCACTCTTCAGTTTTAGTTGATCAAACCCCACTGTGTGGTCAGCTCAGACTGGAGGTTGGGAGCACACTGCATTTCTGCTAGATGAATATTTTTCTGTACTGCAGTGTTAGTTTAGTGGCAAATGTGCATATATTACTTATTTTTGTTTTTAATTTTTTTTTGGTCAGACACATTTTAAGGCATTTTACGTTACTGTACGCAGAAAGCAAAAATCACAATTGAAATACATGCACGTGAAGTGTAATGCCACGTACACACAAGCAGATTTTATGTCGGAAAAATCTTGGATGGGTTTTCCAATGGAATTCCGCTCAATCTT
This sequence comes from Lithobates pipiens, assembly GCF_037356315.1. Taxonomy (NCBI): domain Eukaryota; kingdom Metazoa; phylum Chordata; class Amphibia; order Anura; family Ranidae; genus Lithobates; species Lithobates pipiens. Next base: position 905,654 of record NW_027507898.1, on the reverse strand, counting down.
GGCTTGCATACACACGGTCACACAAAAGTTTGCTGAACTTTTGACCGTCAAGAACGTGGTGACATGCAACGAGCCGAGAAAATTAAGTTCAATACTTCCGAGCATGCGTAGGATATTTTGCGCGTCAAAATTTTACAATCAAATCTTTTTCCGACTGAAAAATTGAGAACCTGCTCTCAATCTTTTGCTGTCAGGAATTTGGCCAGCAAAAGTCCGATGGAGCATACACACAGTCGCACAAGCTCTCCTCTGGCTTATGCAGGCCGAATTTCCGATCGTGTGTATGCGGCATTATGGTTGCCAAAAGTGTCTGGATAACAAAACTAGCTGAACATATTTAAACATCACATGTTCTGACCTCTGTGCTCTCCTGCAGTTAGAACAATAGTTTTGTCAAGGAATGGGTCAGCCTTAGAATTGGTTGATAAAGGAGCAGCAATGCAGAAGATCAACCCTGTGCTCTACTTTCCTGTCAGCCAACTCGCTATGCAATGCAGTAAAGTCTGAATGACAGTGCTGCGAAGAAACAAGAGGCTATTATAGTCTAAAGTACTATTTAAAATTACACTTGGCATTCCATTTATTAATAATTCAGTGGTTGTGACCAGCATTTTCCCTGCCATAACAGATACTGATCATATTTAGCTAAATACTGTGATTTCTGAAGATCATCGGCACAAATCAGCCCCCTCCTGCACCATCTCTCATTGTGTCTTGTAACAAAGATATAATTATGCAGTTTGATAATTGCAAAGTGCAGGCTGAGAAAACGCTTCTTCCTGCCAGTAGAAGACTGATGACCGGATGCTTAAACTAGATTTTAGAAAACACAGGCAAATACATAAAATTTACAGTATACCCTTTAAAGGAAAGCCCCTTTCTTTAAAAGCCATGGTATTTTCAGCTTCGGTAGTACATTGAGGGGGAAAAAGGTATTTTGATCTCCTGTTTATTTTTGTATGTTTGCCCACTGACCAAGAAATGATCAGTAATTTTAATGGTAGGTTTAATTTGAAGCTGCATTCACACCTGAGTGTTTTCAGCTCCTAAAACGTCCAACATGCAAAATACCATTAATTTCAATGACACCTGTTCACATCTGTGCGTTTTGTAACCTGAAGCAAAATGCCTGAAAAACGCTTTAAGCTCAAAAAAAGAACATGAGCTTATTTGGGGCAGATTACAGGCATCTTTCATCTTTTTATATTGGTGACCAGGGAGAAAAAAATTTTGTAAAAATGCGTGACTTTGAAACGCTCAGGTGTGAATGTAGCCTGACAGTGAGAGACAGACTAACAAAAAATGTCCAAAACAAAAGATATCCAGAAAACCGCCTTTCAAAAAAGTTAAAAATTGATTTTGAATTTTAATAAGCGAAATAAGTATTGGACCCCCTTATCAAGCCGGGTTCACACTTGTACGACAAACGATCCAACATTGGGGGCTCATATCGTATGATGTGTGAAAATCAATGTTTTCCTATGAGAGCCGTCTTAACTGGTCCCGACACAAGTCGATACGATTTTGAAAATGCTCCCTGCACTACTTTGGTTGGACTTTGATCCTACTTCAGCCCTTTGAATATCACTGAAGTCGGATCGCCATCTTAACTGATTCAACTTTCTTTGGCATGCAACTTGTGCTCTGATGATCTTGAAGGGGAACTCCAAATTTAAAAAACAAAACAAACGCATGGGTTCTCCCTCCAAGATTATACCAGGCCCTTTGGTTTGGTATGGAAGTTAAGGGGAACCCCCATACCTAGACCCTTATCCGAGCACACAGCCCGGCAGGTCAAGAAAGGGGGTGGGGATGAGCGAGTATCTGCGCCCCCCCCCCCCCTCCTGAACCGGGGGCCCTGTACCCATGTTGATGAGGACAAGGGTCTCTTCCTGACAACCCTGGCCATTGATTGTCGGGGTCTGCGGGGGGTGCTTATCAGAATATGGAAGCCCCCTTTAACAAGGGGGGGGCCCCATCCTATGAGTATGGGGTACATTGTACTCCTACCCATTCACCTAGGAAAAAAAACTGTCAAAAATAAAACGCAATACTAATAAAGGTAACTTATTAAGACAGCTCCGGTGTGATGTATTCTGCCTCTGCTGGGTCTTGTCCACTGTCTTGTTGCTCTTTTACCAGGTCTCGTCCGCTGTCTTCTTCCTCTGTTGTTCTTATGTTGGCTCAATGCTCTCTCCCGCTCTAATGCTGAGTGCACGGTGTGCCACTAATTATATTAACATGAGGCAAGGTCATCTGGTGACATTACCCAGAGGCCCCGCCACTTATGATGTCGCTGCCCCATCATGCCCTGAGCAGGAGAGTCCACGTCGGAAGAAAAATAGAGGGAGATGACAGCGGACAGAGGGAGAAGAACCAGAGAAGGGCTAGAAGACCTTTTTAGGAGAGCGGAGAAGAAATCGGAAGTGACGCCGTAGCTGCCTTAATAAAAAATACTTTAAAAACCTGTGTACTGTGTCCTCTTTTTTTTTTTTTTTTTTTTTTTTTTAAGTGAATGGGTAGGGGGGCGCGGTACTTTGAGGTGGGGGGGGGGGGGTGGCGCAGGCCCATCCAAAGTTTGCTAATGAACATCTGAATGATTCCGAAGAGAACTGGGTGAAAGTGTTGTAGTCAGATGAAACCAAAATCAAGTTCTTTGACATCAACACAACTCGCCATATTTGGAAGAGGCCGAATGCTGCCTATGACCCCCAAGAACACCATCCCCACAGTCAAACATGGAGGATTAGGCTTTGGGGGGGTTTTCTGCTAAGGGGACGGGACAACGTCACCCCATTAAAGTGATGATGGCTGGGGCAATGTACCATCAAATCTTGGGTGAGAATCTCCTTCCCTCTGCCAGAGCATTGAAAATGGGTCGTGGATGGGTATTCCAGGATGATAATGACACATGGCCAAGGCAACAAAGGAGTGGCTCAAAAAGCACATTATAAGGTCCTGGCATTGCCTAGCTATTCTTCAGACCTTAAATCCCATAGAAAGTATGTGGAGGGAGCTATAGGTTCACGTTGCCGCACGTCGGCCTCAAACCCTTATTGACCTGGAGAGGATCTGCCAAGAGGAGTCAGACAAAATCCCTCCTGAGATGTGTGCAAACCTGTTTGGCCAACTACAAGAAATGTCAGACTTCTGTTATTGCCAACAAGGGTTTTGCCACCAAGTACTAAGTCGTGTGTGTGTGTTTGTTTTTTTTTTTTTTTTTTTAAGGGGTCAAATATTTATTTCACTGATTTTAAATGCAAATCAGTTTATAACTTTTTTGAAATGCATTTTTCTGGATTTTTTTGTTCTGTATCTCACTGTGAAAAAATAAACCTACTGTTTAAAATTCTAGACTGATCCTTTGTCAGTGGGCAAACGTACAAAATCAGCAGGGGATCAAATATTCACTTCCTTCACTGTATAACTTCATGGCACCAATTTTTATATTGCATGTCATGTTAAAGTTGTTATTGGAATTACAGTTAATGTGCCAGCTGTGTAGAGAGAGGGTGGGCTTGGGTGGACTTTCAAGAATGAAAGTGCCTCCTATATGAAGTACCAGTAATGGGACGTGGGATATCTGGACAGTTTTTAGAATTACTTGCTCTAAATTCCTTGTCGCACTCTTTTTATTTTTTCCCCCTCTATTCCCGTAGTTTGAGTTTTTCTGCATTTAAACGGATGGGTTTTCCACTTGACTTTCATTTAGTACAGCTCATCTCAAGTACTGATGTGCTTTGCATTGCTTTATGTGGACCTAGCATTTGATATATACCTGATTTTGACAGGTACCCATTCCCACTTTCACTCTGATTGCCTAAGTGATCCAAGCAGAAGTTATCCCCTCTCTGCAGTCATCTGGGACACGTCACAGGTCCAAGAGAACTGTGGGACCATTAACAATGGATGGCACATGCAAGCCCAGTGGGTACCCAGCTGTGAAGCAGCGTGCTGTTTGCAGCTCTGTGCCCACAGTTGAGATGCCGGGATCGGGGCGAGAAGACTGAGGCAAGCGATGGCTCGGGTGGGCACGTCGCTGGTTCGTAGGACAGGTGGGTGTGTTGAAAGTCAGCAGCGACAGTTTTTGTAGCAGCTGACTCTTAATAAACACAAAAATGTCAGGAGCTCCTCTTTTAACATAAGTGTCACCCTTACAGGTGTTAACGTAGAATCCCAGTCGTATATTAACAATACCTAAACCTTGTTTCCACCTCTATTCTAAGCCTTTTCTAACTATCCTATAAAGGAAAGATGTCTACTTGCCTTTTCTGAGGGCGCTCCGGGCCAGTCGCATGATCGTCTCCCAGCTCCTTTTTTTATTTTATAGCTGGCTATAAATGGATCGAATCTTGACCGATTCAGCAGAGACCAGCCAAGGTTCAATCCATGTATGGGCAGGCTGATTGTACTTACCAGGGTACAACCAGCGGCTATAGCTGCTAGCAGTAATCGCTGTGTTCTTCCGGCTAGGAGAGCTCCCCCCACAGTAGCTCTGGGGGAATTGAACGATTCTTTCCTGCGACCTATGGTCACATAATATATGGCCTGCTTAAATGTTGAAGAGGGACAGCAAAAAACACATGTGATTCCACTTTAGATTTTTTTCTATTGACTTGAGTGAATTTTCTTTTTGAAACATACATAATAAAATGATCATCCCCTTTCTAGAATTAAGGGACTTAATTAGGTTAATATTTTCATGCCTGCGAGACTATCTCTACAGCCAAAGCTTAGTGTATTAGTTGGTCTTTAGCCCTGATATTTCCCAATCAATTCATGCAATGACTACTTCTCCTAGAGAAAGTCGGATCTTATTTGAATATTGTTGCCATTGGGTTGTTGATGCCTAATGCTTTGCGATTCATAAAAATATACTTATCAATTGTCTAGTTAGCATTTGTATATGGTTAATATTTTGTGAATCAAAATGTGTTATTAACATTTTAATTTAAACTGTTCTGATATGTGAACTATTGCAAGTTTTGCCAAGGTGAAATACATTTTTTTATTTTTATTTTTTTCAGTTCATGATCTGCTGTACTGGAGAGATGTGAAGAAATCTGGGATGGTTTTTGGAGCCATTATGGTGCTGCTTTTGTCTTTGGCAGCATTTAGCATCATTAGTGTTGTATCGTATCTCGTGTTGTCCCTGCTGACTGTCACAATTAGCTTCCGTATCTACAAATCTGTCATGCAAGCCGTCCAGAAGTCTGATGAAGGACATCCATTCAAGTAAGAGCTGTTTTTCCCCATGTTATTTAGGAGGCATTATTTGACCAGTGCAGTTATGCATGATGGTGGATGCAGTGGTGACTCTGTGCTAAGCTAGTCTTGCTTTCCTGTTGGCAATCCGACTCAGCATGGTTTGGTTTCAGTAAAGAGACTATGGCTGTCTGCAGATTTTTATGTTAATGCAGCTGATGAAAAATATACCCTCCTTGATTAAAAATGTAAAATGTTTCTTTTACTCTACATATTGTTACAGTCACTTAAAGAAGCAGAAATGGGTGGGGTTGTTCTTTAAATGGGGTTTGCCTGTAAGCAGGAAGTTTGTTACAGCGCCTTATGGTGTCCGCTAAACCTTGCATGCCTTCTCTTCCTGTGTTTTATTCTTCTTTACCACATATTTGCAACAAATCTAATACGTCTGTAAAAAGATTGTTGTGGCCTAAACATTTATTTCTGTCATGTCAGCCCTTTGACATTGGGCTCATTTAACTAATTACTGTCCTGAGAGAATAAAAGGGCTACCATTACTAAACTCTGATTTCAGCAGGTATACAGATCAGGAGTTTTGACTTAACTGGTTTTAAATGGCTTTATGCTTTATTGGTCCAGGGATTTAGAAGGTATTGAGGGAAGACGCAGGCAAGTAACGTTTCATAAGGAGGACAGCCTATACTGCTACAACATTTTTATCAATACAGGTTTTCTTTAACCACTTCCCAACGGGCCTATAGCAAAATGACGGCTGGGCGGTGGCTTAATTGTTCTGACTGGACATCATGTGACGTCCTTCTGAACAAGCTGCTCATGTACAGCAATCAGTTGTGCAGTGCGACGCTTGGACACACTGCATCTCCAATCACAAAGAGACTATGAAGTAGGCTGTTTACCATGTGATCAGCTGTGTCCAATCACAGTGAAGTGCCAGTTATCTGCATTCCTCTACTCATGCTGACAGCATGTTATTAGGGGAGATCGGCTTTCCTGATGGGGGGGGGGGGGGGGGGATCTGCACTGATAAAGTGCAGCCCCAAAAGCAATGCCCACCAGTGATGCCTTTCAGTGCCGCCCATCATTGCTGCATATCATTGCTGCCTATTAGTGCCGCCTCATAAGTGCAACCTCATCAGCGCACATCAGTGAAGGAGAAAAATGTACTTATTTTCAAAAAATTGGTTTAGCAAAAAATTAAAAAAACAGTGTTGATTAAATACCACCAAAACACAGCTCTATCTGTCTGAAAAAATTATACAAATTTTGATTGGGTACAGCATTACATGACCGCTCAATTGTCAGTCAAAGTGTGACCACGCTGAAAATTGACACGGGGCAGGAAGGAGGGTGAAAGTTCCCGATATTGAAGTGGTTAAATTGAGCTTCTGAGCTGTTTAATCTTCCTTGTAGACACATGTTATAAGGGGTTTAAACCAAACCAGCAATCCTACTGATTGTTATTTGGTGTAAATTGTCAGCTATGCTGCTAATAATTGTCCACAAAATTCCAATTTAAAGAATAACTTAATTTTACTTCTAGTAATCTTTACAAAATAACTTGATGGTATTGATTATAAAATGAATTTTAGCATTTGCCTATTCAGAAGCTGCATCTCGGAAACACTGCATGCACAGTCCCCAAATCAATAGTCAGATGTATTTTTTTTTTTTCTTTGCTAGTAAGCCTTGCTTATAAAATGTGAAAGGGTAATCGCTTCCCGTTATACATCAAACAAAAAGCTGTGATTATCACAACTCTGAAATGATATAATTGCTTGGCACAGAAGGAATTCCCCATCTCTTATGAGCTAATGCAGATAAGTTGCACTCCCAGACAAACCGCTACATACAAAGTTGAAACAACTACGGCATATTGCCTGTGAAAGGATTTTTATTTCTGTTCTTGCAGTTCTGAAAATTGCACAACCCTGCCAGACAGCGCTGTCAAATTTGTGTCCAGGCGTTCCTCTTCTGCAAAAATATTTGATATAGCCTGGTCATCTCCCCCCCGCCCCCCCCCCCCCCCAGTCTGTGACCCTATAGTACAGCAGAAGGATCACTTGTGCATGCACACATCATTTCCTCCTAGTGCTGTCTCTAACCGTTTGAATACTGCTGTAAAGTTGATTACAGAAAGCTGGCACAGTCAGATTCACTTGTACTTGTGGGTAATAATTTTAATTCATAAATGCGTCAGTTGTTGTTCTGCTTGGTGGTCAGGTTTAATACAGTTATTGAGTAGGAGGTTAGCATTGAGAGTTTGCACCATTTTTGTATACATTCCAGAAGGTGAATGATTAGGGACCTATGTGTTTAGCTATATTTAATAACCACAAAGCAGTTGGTATGGAAATTACTATAAATGTAGATGTGCGATATGAAATAAACCTTTGCCACTACTACAAAAACAATGATGATGATCCATTTTGTTTTAGTCAGACACCACTCCTAAAACATAAATTGTCACCCTTTAAAATACACTGATGTAGTTTAGAGCATAGTATTCTTTTCCACCCTGAGAGCTTTGGTACAGTATCTTATCAAATGCATCTAAAAATACCTGCTACATGAATGTTTTTGTTGAATAAAATTTATGTATTTTGTTTTACAGAGCTCTTCTGGACCAAGACATCACCCTTTCCTCTGACAGCTTTCAGAAGAAAGTGAGTTCCTCCCTTGTCCACGTCAACAGTGCTTTGAAGTACATTGTGCGCCTATTTCTTGTGGAGGACCTTATAGATTCACTTAAGGTGAGGAAAGTTTTCATCGCTTTACAGTTTGAGGAATACCTGTGTATAAAGATCTTAAATATCTAGCTTGTGCTATACAATTAGACTCTGGGATATAAGCTGCTACTTTCAGGTGATGGGACACTGGCAATTTTTTGGAAATGTTCTTCTTGGGCATATCCCTATTACTCTACCTCTACCCCACTACTTGAGACCCAAGTCTTCTTGCTGGTGATGGACCTCCTCTCCCTTTATAGAAAAATTTCTGCATTTTTAACTAGTTATTTACTGTGAATTCTTCAATCAACTTCTTCACTGCCTTCTACTACAACAGAAGTTGGGCATCCAGATCGGTGCAACCTCAGTAAAGCCTTGATAACTGTACCTGGACCGCACACTGTGGGGACCTTCTATAATGTTGCTTCAGACATTGGTTCCTGCTTGAGTGCTCACTTCAGCAATTGTAGTCAACCGCGGGTGCTATACTACAGGTCCAGGGCCGTGGTCCATTCCTGTGGTTCCCAGACCCTGAAGACCCATCTGGAAAGGTATGCCCACTGTGATGGGCAAAGCCTCCTCCCATACAGGGACCAATGACTTGGAAAGGTAGGGTTGTTGGACCCTTATTGTAACCCTATAGCAAGTATTGAACTTGGGGATGAATTAAGCAGTAAATACATGATTTTTTGTTTTAAAATAACTCCTGCAGTGTGCATTTCAGCAGACAATTCACAAAAAAAAAACATTAAATACTGCATGCGGTTTTTTGATTTTGCAAGATTGAACGCATTTGTTACACCTTATTTTAATGCAGGCTGGACCTCCTGGCTGCAGCAGAAAGTGAAACATTTAGCAGTGGTATTACTAACTAATTGTGACAGTTCCAGCTCAGAGTTGCTGGTTGTCAGAAAACTGGCACCTGCTGACGTCCTAAGAACTCATCCCTGCCCTGCTCATTCAGCTGTCAGCCAGGGATTCCTGGCTAACAGGCGAATGTAAACAAAAGGTCTTGAACTGTATTACGACAAATGGTGAGGGGGTTCCCCCACAATCCATACAAGACCCTTAGACCCCTTTCACACTGGGGTGGTTTTCAGGCACTTTAGCGCTAGAAATAGCCTCTCATTAATTCCAGTGTGCCCTTTGACACTGGGGCGGTGCACTTGTGGGACTGTAAAATAAAAAGTCCTGCAAGCAGCATCTTTGGGGTGGATTGGGAGCGCTTTATACAGCACTCCCAAAACACCCTTGCCCATTGGAATTAATGGGCAGCACTTTCAAAGCGCCGCAAAACAGTGGTGAAGCACTTCTAAAATGAGCGGTGCTTTAGCGCTAACATGGCCCTAGTGTGAAAGTGATCTTATACAAGCATGCTACCCCTTATTCACATACAGTCTGGTATCTGGGGTGGGGGGGCCTTATGCTCCCCGCCTGTAGACCCCCACATCCACTTTGCCATGGTTTGGGGGAAGAAGGCCTTGTCCACTTCAACATGGGGACAAGGTGCTTGGGGCATGTGGCCTGATATGGTTCAGGCCTTTCCTGCTAAGATATGGGTTTGATATGAAATTTGAAATAGGAATCTGGGAATCCCCATCTGTCAGCTGAAAGAGCCATGCAGGGAGAGTCACTGGGTGTTAGGACACATGTGTGTGCCGGCTTGCTGGCCACCAGCATCTCTTAGCTGGTGCTGTTATATTTAGCATTGGTACAAATACTGCTGCTAAAGGTTTCAACTCTTAAATACATTTATTAGCACGTGGCTAGACCACACAATAATTAATAAAAAAAAATATATAACACACACACACACATTCTTTGCGACTATACCGCATGTAGTTATTGCATATGCAGTATTTACCAGTAGTGAATTGACACTTTACATATCACATGCAGTATTTTGTGTATATAAAACACAAATATTAGTTTTATTCATAAAAATTAATGCTATTCAGAAGACGCTATCAGGAAACTAGGAATTTGTTTTGTTATTGACTTGTTGAGTGTTTAAACTATTCTCCGATGGATTACCGGGTAGCCTGACCAATTTACAGCAGTTCTGGGCTCCCTGATAGAATAAGTGAACCTGGGAACAGTGGCGGTGGGGGGCCCTTCCAAGCCCTGTACTCTAAAAGTGATTGGGTAGCTGCAGAGCTGCTCAGATCACTTTTACATAAAAGCCGATGGCAAGTTCTGCAGCTGCAGCCACGATCCTGGTATGTCCGCTTCCTTTCCAGGAATATGGACATATGTCAAAAATATTCTTGACAACAGGCTCTCTAAAAGGGCACCCTGCCTTCAAGTCCGCTATTGCGGATAGTGGATAAGACTGCTATCAGCTACATCAGGCATTTGTACCACCCTTTTTTTTTTTTTTTTTTTTTTTCACACATTTTCCAGGTTTTAATAGGTGGATGTGCAGGCTTGTGAATGGTGCTTTCAATCAGTGTTCTTTCTGCTGCACTCTGAGTTGGATATTTGACCCTTTTCTGTTTAGTTAGGCTATTTGGCACAGTTATGTTTGCCTTGTGGTTACCCACCTTTCTGATTAATTTGAGGACACCCCAGGGTCCATCAATATCCGGTCTGTCCTGTACAATTAAGGTAAAACATACTTTGATTAAATTCCATATCTTGGAGTACAGTATATGACACAGACCACCCTCCCCTCTGTTCCTGTATTAACTCTTCATTGTTTGTAAAACAAACTGAGGTCTCACGGAGCAGGGTAGGGGTTATAGGGGTACGCCCAATGGAGGTATGTCCAAAAGCTTTGCCAGTGTCCAATCATCTAACAGTACAGCCTATAACAGTCTATGAATATCCAGCCCGTGCTATACTCCAAGATACAGAAAAAAACATTGTCTGTAAATTCTGTATTAATAGCTGTTAATCAAACCGGATACAATAGATTTACTCTGATCATTTTTTCCAACCAGCTTGCCCTTTTCATGTGGCTGATGACCTATGTAGGCGCTGTGTTTAATGGGATCACACTTTTAATACTTGGTAAGCATTTTCCTTGTGAGTTTGTCTGTTTTTAGTATAGCCAGTGACCAATTTATATAGTTAACTTTATTATATTTCCTTTTTTTTTTTTTTTTATAGGTGTGTTGGTTGCATTCATTGCTCCAGTTGTGTATGAAAAATACAAGGTACAATTACTAGCACATCAGTGTGCAATAACTAAACCTTTTTTATGTCTATTATAATTTGAAGATGACACGCTTTTGTTTTAAGAGCGTGTATCCTGTGAAGTTGATATTGCTATAAATAGTGATTTTGCATGGTCCAGTTTTTACAGCAGAGATGAATGGTGTAAGCATCCAACTTCTGCCTGTCTGCAGTGTTGGATATTGCCTCCATGTACTGTTAGAATTTATGCAGGTCACCAGTCCAGTCTGAATAAACACAGAGGCTTGATGCATGTCCTGGAGAAGGCCAAAGATCATGGTTATTCAGATCCATGCAGGTGTGTATATTGGCTTGAGCCTCCAAACTCAAGAAAAAACACTTGTCCACTACTGATATCCACTTACCGACCGCCTAACTGGGAAAATGTCAGTACTTTGTTTAATACCGGGGTTTTGGCATTTAGCTACAGCCATACCCCCGGTGTTAAAGTTTTCTGCAGCCGAAGCTCTTTCTGATAAGTCATCCGAGCGGCTGATTAGCTGGATCACTTTTAGAAGTAGTTGGAGGGGTCACACACTCCATGCTGCTATGCCAGCCAAGAGTGTGTTTACATCTGTCAAGCCAACTGTTGACTTTAAGTGATTCAGGCGGCCACCCAATTACTTCCACACACTCCTGAAAACTTCCTCTATTCCGGCCTTAGCTGTACCTCCTGCAGGACCAGGATAGGCATGGTGGGTGGAGCAGAGGGAGACCAGCCAACATGGATGCAACAACCATTTCTACACTTCAGGGTTCAGAGCTGTCATTCCCTGGCAGAGCTGGGCAATAAAAAAAAATTGGGTAATAGATTGTATGTTTGCGTGCACTAAAACGCAGTTTTTGTTTGTTTTTTTTAATGAGTTTTATAAACGGCTGCAATAATACAAATTTGACTTAAATTGCATGTACCACAGTTTTATTCTCCAGTGTCCCTACTTTCAAAAAAATATCAAATGGTTGTGGGTCTTAATATGTGCAAAAACTGCTCTGGCAGCAAAAAGGAATCAAAATATAGATACCTTAGTTGCATGCATTGTCTTATGTGATCTGGTTACACATTTGGGCAACCTACATGCATCTCTGATGTATAGACTTTTTTTTTTTTCCCCATAATCAGTTTCCAATGGGATGCAGTACATGCACTATGGGTGGTGTACTACCCCCCCATTGCAGCTAGCATTACAAGGAAGCGGGGACAGAAAGCTATCTTTGTCCTATCTGAAAATAAAAATAATTTTAAAGCATTTATCATGTACCTTGTCAACCGTTACTTATTTTCCTACTTTTTTTTTTTTTTTTTTAATTATTATTTATCTATTTTTTTATATATACCATAGTTCCTTTATCTGCCTTTTATTTGTGTCCCTAGTTTTTTTTTTTCATGAGAGATTGCATGTATCAATAACTTTTCTGTCACTAATGAATTTTTTTCTAACGAATGTGTTTTTTGTGCCTCAGGTACAGATCGATCACTATGTGTCTTTGGTGCACAATCAAGTGAAATCAATTACAGAGAAGTGAGTACTGCATATATGAATTGGAAGGTAGCAGAAAAGTTGGGCTTGTTGTTCAATAGATGTCATCTGAAGTGTTTTGTGTTTCTGTTGTAAAAACCATCACAGATCCTGAGTGGTTTGTGAACTTGGCGCTCTGCATTGAATTCTCCAAAGAATGTTGTGTTCAGGCCTATGAGGCCTGTGGCTCAGATAGTTCGTTATTTTTTTTTTCTTTATTTTTTTATATGAACCTTCAAAGTAAGTCATTAAATGATAAAGGCATATGAATAAAAAACGGGTACAGCAAAAAACAAAAAAACTCTGCAGTTGCTGAGAAGAAAAGCGTTGCAGTCTTTTTGTAAAATGTTCATTTTACACAATCTGTTGAATATCTGTTTTTGTTATTTTCTTGTGATTTTAGTGTTGGGGTGGACTGATCCTTTATCTTTTATTTTTTCCCCGAATCATACTTGCCATCGGTCCGCTGCTGCATCTGTCCCCTGGCACCTCTACACTGACAACCGAGCGATCAAACAGCACCTATCTCTCCTTTTCCAGAGCTCCGCGACCAGAGAGCTGCAGACTGTCGGTCAAAGCTCTCTGCTCTGACACTCCTCGCTCACTGGAGCGCTGAGCTGTGGATGGGGCAGGGGTGGCTGGCTCAGGCTCTTAGCAGCTCGCAGAGTGGTTGAGCCAGGTGTCGGTCCAGACGCCATTGTCGTGATGCCACGGTGCATGGACCGACTTCTGTGAGCAGACAGTAGACTTTAACGAACTCTCTGCTGAAAATGGGTCACAGGTGTGCAATAATATCTGCACTTCTGTGATCCATAGAAATAGTACAGCCAAATGAGCTTTGGCTGTACTACTTTTAACTTAACTTTTCTGTAATTCCATGTACATGATCCATTCAACAGCTGTATATTGTTTCAGCATGTCACTGGTTTTGCATGATTGTATTGAAATACCTCTTTCAAATAAGATGATGAAAGATTTTGTGTAAACATTATTCCATTGACACAAAATTTGATAATATGAAACAATACTTCTTGATTTTCACAATATAAATAAATATAAAAGCCAGGAATTCTGTAAAGATAATTTTCTACTACAGGGTGATATACCTGCAGGTCTGATCAGAGAGGTTTTCATGTTTTGTTTGTATAAAGTTGCTTTAATTCAGTGTAGCATTAGATAATGTCTGCCAGCAAGCTGCAGCTGGTGTGGGTTGGAGAGTCAAGCAAATGAAACTGCATTATTTATGTTCTCCATGCTTCCTGGAATCTAAGAAATTGGCAACAACCAGATGGCCTCACAGTTCTGTGCAAGTATAATATTTTGTGGGGGGGTGGTGAGATTATTTTCAAGATGTCAAAGGAGAAAAAAAATACATATGTTAAAATGTAAGGTTGGCTCATTAGATCAGGGCCCCCAACCCCGTTATAATCACCAATAATTATTACAAGGGTAAAAATTAGAATATCTTAATCATGCAGGACATCAAGTTATAGACCATGGGTTATATGACGCTACCTTCAGGTGATAGAACACTGGCGAAAGCTTTGAGAGGACAGTCAGGCCTTTACCGGGTGCCTCTAGCTCACATTCTATTAAAGGCTTTAGGGCTACTTGCAGCATGCCTATTGCCTATGTCTGGCAGTGTTGGTATCTGCACCCTGAAATCCTGTTCTGATATTAGTCTTTGTCCTGTGTATCCTCTTTGATTCTGTTGGATGTAACAGGGCACTCTGTTGGGGTTTTTATTATGGTCATGCAAGACTTTTACCCAAATCTAGTTATTTGCTGACTTTAATTGCCGCAAGTGTGCTGTTGTGCCGCCTCATGCAGATTCTATATCTGATATGGCGACAGCCTTATGGACTTCTGAGCCATCTACTGCACAGTTTCAGATTCTGAGTTGCTCCAGTCCTTGATCAATTGGCTTACCCCTGAGAAATCATTTTTCTTCAGGAAGACTATTTCACCTTTTATTAAAACTCCTTATACTTTTCCTTTTGCACCCGCTTTTACAACTATTCTCTGTGGAGATTGGAGGCATCCTGATGAGCTGTTTGCTCCCGCTAAGCGATTATTAGCCTTGTATACATTTTGTGAAGATTTTCTGCAGAATTTGTCAGTTCCTACTTTGGATCCAGCAGTGTCCCATCTAACAAGGTGATTACCATTCCGGTAGAGGGTGTACCGGTCCTTAAAGACCCACCTGATAAGTGGCTGGAAGTCTCATCCAGAGCTCTGAGCTCACTAGTTGGTCCTGCCCCTTCATCTGATTCTGGCTGTGACCTCAGTTTGTCAAACCATGCTTAATGGTCAATCCCTTTTAAAAGAGATCTAAATACTACTGTGCTCGATCTCCCACTTATAGAACATGTAGAGCAGATGGATGTAGCAGTAAATATAAGCTGTGGTGGTTTACTGGAAGCCTCTGGTCCCAATTCTCGCGTGTCTCATGTCAGTGCACATGTGTAGGGCCCTTTGTCTAAAGTGCAGGATTGCAGAACCCTTGTGTAACAAAAAAATAATTTGATCCCCATATGTTTTGAAGGGAGCTCTTGAAAACATAATCAAGTATGCTGCGGATGACGAGCGGTTGTGCCAGGTTCTCCCTTCCTCAGTGGGAGAAATCGAAGGACCGCACTGCAGTCGTCTTCTCTCTGTAAAGAAACTTCCCATTTGTTTCTCTACCCCTTTGAACTCGATGCTTAGACTCCTCTTTAGATAGTCTGGTCTCAGATTTAAACTCCAGGCTGGTAGCGTTTTGACTTGCAGCAGCAAGTAGCCTCATTTGAAGAAGTTCCATTTGCTTATTTGTACTTCAGATCTCTAAAACACAACACTCCAGGGACAAGTTGATCCATTCTCTGGAAAGAACTAGGACTAGACTGTTTCTGGTCTGCTGGCTCAAGAATCCAATTCCTAAAGTCAGGGAAGTCCCTCCGTCCCATCTTTTTTGAGAATCCTTTCTATGGATGCTAACCTATGGGGCTGGGGAAGAGTCCTCTTACTATAGGGTATGTGGGTGGAAAAAGTCTCATCTCCAGATGAACATCCTGAAACTTCAGGTGATTTGACAGTCACTGCAGCATTGGACCATATTACTGGAGGGTCATTCAATCCACATTCAGATAATGCCATGGTAGTGGCATACGCAAATCATTTGGGAGGAAGCAGAAGTCTCCTGCAATGAGAGCTATAGCAGATCCTGTCCTGGGCATAACTTCTTATGCCATCCTTGTCAGCCATGTATATTGCAGGCATAGACAAATGGTAGAGAGACTTCTACAGCCAGCAGTGGCTTGATCCGGGAGCGTATTCTTTTCACACAGACATCAGTTCTTAAACCTGTGTAAAAGTTAGGGGGGTGCGCTGAATGTGGGCCGCCTAGTCTCCAGGTTCAGAAGCATACTGGACAAGTTTGTCTCTGGGTACACGGATCTAGCAGATGCAGTGTATGTTTTAGTTGTTCTGTGGGATCAGTGTAGCCTTATCTGGGCCCTTCCTCCCCTGAAACTCCTTCCTTGTCTACTTCACAGCCTTGAGATGGAGGGCATTCTGGTAGTAATCATTGCTCAGGACTGGCCCAGGTAGATGTGGTACACCAACTTGGTAAAACTCCTGGCAGGCGCTTTGTGGCCTCTGCCGCATTGTCAAGATCTGTAGGGCCTAGTGTTTCCACACCAGATGTTTCTCAGTGGAGTGAAAACTCTCCTTTCTACAGCTGGGTCTAAACTAGCATTTGGCTGTCATTACTTTCAAGGGTTAGGTTTCTGCCCTTTCTGTTCTCTTTCAGAGACAGTCTACCTCTTGTTTTTTAATTAAGACTTTTTTGTTCAGGAGGTTTCCTGTGTAGCTCTCTGTGACGCAGTGAGATCTGAATCTTGTTTCTTTGCTCCTAAGAAATTTGCTGTTTGAACCCGTTCGAGACATTCCTCCCATTACTCTTACCCGTTTTTCTTGTAGTCACCACCGCTGCTAGAAAGTGGTGGCCTCCTCATGCAAGGAACACTTTCTGATTTTTGCATAGTGGCAAGGTGGTGTTTGGGTTCAGGACTTTTTTCTTGGGTAGGCAGTTTTTTGCCTTTCACCTCATCCAAGATGACCTCCTTTCCATCCCTCCAGTTCACAAAAAGATTTTTTTTCTTTCCATTGTCTGGATGTGGTTTGGGCTGTGAGTCTCTCAGCCACTCCTTTCAGGAAGACTTTTTTTTTTTTTTTTTTTTGTAATCCCAAATAAGGGTGCGCTGGCTTTTCGTACCATCTGATCTCAACAATCGAGTGCCACCCTTGACTAGGCACAAGCTACTAAATCTGACTCTTACAGCTGCTGGCTTCAGACTTTTTTTTTTTTTTTTTTCTACAGTCAATAAACCAATAAACTCTCCAGCATGTTATCCTATGTGTCCATGCACATAGGCTGTTATCAGCTGTTTTTGGCTGGAAAAAAAATGCTCTAACATAAAAAAAAACACTGATAAACGCTGTAAAATGCGGTTCACTAAAGTTTAATGTTTTTGATCCATTGGGGGGGAAAAAGGCTATTGAAAAAAAGTTGAAAAGCTCACTGCAAAGCTACTGCCATTTTTTAATAACGTTATTATAACGTCCAGTGTGCATGAGGCCTTAACCTCCCTGGCGGTATGATTATTTCAGATTTTAGGTGCTGGAAGCGGTACAATTTTGCATGAAAATTTGGCGTTTTATATCATAGTCCTGTAATTCTTAGGACTAACACTTAAATCTGTCCAAACCAGAGTCTAGCAGACATCCCGGGTATGATAGTTTGAAAAATTAAATCATGAATTATAATATAATAAATGACTATAATTATACCAAATAATATAATAAAAATGATTCAATAATGTAACCAAATCAAAAACACTGAAATTTGCTCAGTTGCAGAATTGTCACTGTCATTACTTTTCAGTGTTTGACGGATCTTCCCTCAAATCGCTATCACTCAATTCTGCGAGTGATTCTAATTTTATTATCACTGTTTTCTAGCTGGTCTAAAACCACTTTTGATATAAAGGGACAGTTTTGGTTGCTATGGACAATCTCCAGATTCCAGGCAGAAAGAACCGTTTTTATAATATAAAACTGCATGCAGGACACTGGAGAAACCACTAGGGACAAAGGGATGTGAAATTACATACAGCAATGTAATCTGTAAGATTACATTATAGTGTATGTAATGTGTATGTTTTACTTTTTGAATTCCCCTGTACGTCGCAATGCTTGCAGGGAATGGAGCCCTGCGATGAGATGAATCAAGCGGAGGACGAGCCGCTCACAGTGAGACATCTCTGGATCCAGGGGACAAGGTAACAGCAAGCAGCTTGCTATGGGGGCACCCTAGCCGAGCTACAGCTCAGTGTGTCCTCTCAGACACGGAACTGAGGTTCAGCCCCGCCCCCTCTCTCTCCTGATTGGTTAACTGACTTTGACAGCAGTGGGAGCCAATGGCGCCACTGCTGTGTCTCAGCCAATCAGGAGGGAGAGTCTCGGGTGGCTGAGACACTCGTGGGCTTTGATGGACAGAAATGGGCCTCAAGTATGTATTGGGGGGGGGGGGGGGGGGGTCTTCTGCACACAGAAGGTTTTTTTTTATCTTCATAGAACGCATTAAGATGATAAACCTTTTTGACTTTACAGCCCCTTTAAGTAGTCCTAGTTATTAATGTGGTTTAAAGGGACACTGATCTTCAGAAAGCAAAATCTGCTAGCAGGTATAAAGGGCAGGCACCTATAGGTGACTGTACACATACGTTGTAGTTTTCATTACTCCTTTACATCCAATTGCCAGGCTGTTCTGAAGAGGTAGAGCTCTGCTCTACTTCCTGGTGTGTTTTTTGTTTTTGTTTTGTTTTTTGGTGGGGGGGGACGGGGTTGGCAGCTTACTGCAGGTCTGTCTAAATACCTGCAATTTTTATTTTTTTTACCTAGGAGCAATTGTATTAATTTATTTCAACGTTTTGGCATCACTGTAACACCTCTGTAAGATATGGCTCTTTTTTTTTTTTTTTTTTTCTTACAGGATTCAAGCCAAGCTCCCCGGAGCATTAAAGAAGAAAACTGAATGAAGGATCATAATTGTGGTGTGGGGAGGGATGGGAGGGTCTTAACAAAGTATAAACACTGGCTATGTATCTCGTTACTACTCAGTAAATTGGCTGCCTTTATGTAGCTTGCAGGAACCTTTTGTATACATTTATCGAATGTGTACACATGTACAGGGTTCCCTTGTTGGTAGGAAAGGGGTGCCTGGGTCAGCATAGACATGAACTGTAAAAGTTGTACCTGTTCTAAGCTATGGAGAGCTCAGTAACCCCCGCTGTCACGTCCTGCACTTTGCATGGTCACCTCTATTCTGTCACACACTGTCCCGGATTATTCATCCTACAAGGCTACTATACTAAGAAACATCATTTTTATGGCCCACATAATTCTCTTTTTTTGCTATCCTTTTATTCCACGCCTGTTTTTGTGAGCTTCTTCTGCTTCTGTGGGCTTGTTTTCTCTTTCTGCTCTCCAGCAGGTTTCTTTCTTGCTCCTTATATCCCTCCTTGCACTGTGCCACAGTTGCTTTTCTTTCCTATTGTGTTTCTTATTGGATGTGTCCCTCGTTCTCTGCACAGCTCTTCAGTCATGTCTATATCTATCCAAATACTCAGTTCACTGATTTTTACCACATACTGCCACAGTAACTAAACACCATGGTGGAATTGGTTATACTAGAAAACACATTATTTATTTTACACATTAATTTATTTCATGTCTATGCTAAATTGTAATTAAACATAACAATTATTTCAAGTTGGTAATCTAAAAGAGGAACATAACAAATTTGCCAGTGTCCCCCTCTTCCTGTATATTATCATTCCACCCCAGCCAGCAGCAGGAGCATTGAAACATTCCCTGCACTGCAAAGAACAAAAATGTTTTCTCCCTTAGGTTGCTACTGTGGAGCTATTAGTTTTAGAGGGCAGATTGCTAAATTGTTTTGCAGAATAAATCCTGCACTGAAGGAAACTATATTTCGTTTTTATGATGCGAGAGACAAAAATTAAAAAAATTGTTCTGAATAGTTATACATGTAAATTATGAATGTTGGTTGTCACAATTGCCATAATGTGTTGGTGATTAAAGCCTATCTCCTGATAAAACTTTTTTTTTTAAGGTGAGTCAGAAATTGAGGATTCATTTCCCCAACAGAACGCACACTGGGATAAAAATCTGACGCAGGTTTAAAATTAAACAAGAAAAGAGGAATTTTTGGCTTTAAATGAGAACACTTAGTCCTCGTGCACGTGGATGGTTTGAGCTCGTGTGTGTCAAATAGGCATAGTGGTGAGACTGCAGTTCTGGATGTCACATCATCTATAACATTTATAATAGGCATAGATGTGGCACCCAGAACTGCAGCCTGACCACATCTATAACAGTCGGAATTTTACAGCGGCTGGACACTACTAAGTGGTACTACCTTCCTGGGATGTAACGTGTTCAGATACCATTTGCCCCGAATGCAGGTATTCTGCGCATTTTAGCCTGTCATAGGTTTTGAAACCATCAGTGATGAGTGCTGCACATGGGGTTCCTGTGTGCCTGAAAACACAGGGATTTGCCACACGGGCCAAACCACCTGTGTTCATGTAGTACACACTAGATCCTGTATAACCTGTTACTAAAGCAGAATTTCACATGGTTTGTGCTGATAGTATTAGGAGACACATTTGTCCTCTAGCAAGGGTGGGTTGGTATATTTATGTGATTTTTATTTTTGTTGCACTGAGCTTCTTACTATTCACTGTTTATCAATATCAGATGTTAAAATAATAAATGCTTTATTGTTATTTTAAGACTGGAGAAGGGGAGCAAGCTAATTAGGTATTCACTAATAAGCCTGTAAAGTAGCTCGTTGGAGCAAAAGAATGTTTGTTTGTTTTTTGGGTTGTCAGAAACAAAAACTTTCTATTTTTTTTTTTTTTTCAAAATTGTTTTAGTTTCTGTG